>NC_081159.1:3067500-3667500 GCF_012432095.1 Onychostoma macrolepis
TGCAGCAGGGCTGTGAGTAGGCCCTTGTTTAAGGTCGAGTCTAAAGGCAGGTTTAATTTATTTAAACCAAAAATATACTACCTACCTTATAATCGCAGCACACTGTAGAGGCCTGTTCGAGAGGACTGCACACAAATCTGAGTTGAAAAGTGTGTATGACCAGAAATACACAGAATTGCTGCCCTATAATAGTAGCATCTGTTTATTATATAAAATAAATAAATAAATAAAAAAAACAGCCATCCATGTGAGAACCACGAAACAGAGATAAAGAGTCAACAGTTTTTAATATAATATAATATAATATAATAATAAATTATATTAATGAATAAATTATTCATTCATATTTACAAGGTAATTAAAACGAGCAAACTGACTTGATGCTGTTCAAATTTCCAAATCATTTGAAATTTGCAAAATAAATAATAAAAATGAAAATTTCACAATACAAATGTCTATGGGGCAAACAAAGGTTGCATTTTTGTACATGCATGCAACAACTGTGCTTAATTAAAAAAAAACTTGAACATTCATAACAAGGTTTTACCAAAAATTTGATGCAAAAGACAGAATAAATACAAGCCACTTTTAAGATGCAAGCCAAGTTTACTGTTGCAGATTTTAAAGAGGACCAAGTGCTATTTTCATGAATCGAGAGGCAGAAGAGTGACCATAAAACCTACAAAAATTCTCCCTCGTTTCCATTAAAGTCTGATGTGCGCTGTTCTCAGAGCAGAGCAGTATTAGGGCACTACACCCAGTTTTATATTTAAGTTTTATGAGTCATGCCATCCCATGGGACCGCTCTCCCTCTGCGAACAAAACCGGTCCTTTTTGGGAATGGCAAGCAGTGGAGTACAGAAAAAGATGCAGCCATTCAAATACAATTAAAAACCTTCATTATACATTGTCTATACATATCATATACACACAATACACTGTCTATTCATACAGTTCCCTGCCGTAGGTGATGTATTACTGGAGAATTTAACATATGTAAAGTGTTCATATCTGCATTTTGTCACCCAAATGGATTTGACTGTAACTTCCCATAACAAATGTTATGACAGATTAAATGCAGAGAATTTAGCACGCTTCATATGTCTCTGGGATTTCCATTTCCATTCTTTGTTTTCTGTCTTTACTCACTCACAGATTACGTACTGTCTCTCTCACTGTGGTTTGCTTCAAAGGGGATAAAGGCACAAGTCCACAACACAATTAATCATCAACTGAACAAATGAATTGACTTGGGAATGCTCTTAGATTGAGTTTCTTAAATGCTGTAGTTCTGTTGTGAAGGTTGAGTCAGCATGCACAGGGTATATCGGCTGTGTTTACACAGAGCACTTGTGTTTTGTTAACACATGATAAGGGTCATAAATGACTTGAGGACTGGCCAGAGGTATTTTACATGACTGCTCAGCTGAAATATAAGTATCAGTGTGCTCTGCTTGATGTTAAAAACATTAGGCTGTGTTCATAAGGGAATACTATGTGACCCTGGACCACAAAACCAGTCATAAGTAGCATGCTATTATTTGTAGCAATAGCCAACAATACATTGTATGGGTCAAAATTATCGATTTTTCTTTTATACCAAAAATTATTAGGATATTATGTTCCATCAAGATATTTTGAAAATTTCTTACCGTAAATATATAAAAACATTTTTGATTAGTAATATGCTAAGAACTTAATTTGGACAATTTTTTTGCACAGATTTTCAAATACTTGTATCTCGGCCAAACATTGTCCTATCCTTACAAACCATACATCAACGGAAAGCTTATTTATTTAATTTAAAAAAACATGGACCCTTATGGCTGGTTTTGTGGTCCAGGGTCACATATGCTTACTACATGATCTCCACTAAAGAAAAGTGTGTGAGATTGAGATAGTATGTAATATGCAATAATAACAGTATGATCATGATCTCATCAGATTCATTGATAATTTAGCAGGTGGTGACTAGGGCTGGGTATCGAGTTCGATACTTTTTAGGCACCGACCAAATTGCCTCGATACCATCGAGTATCGAAAAACGTCTTGTCGTTCGGTACCAAATTTCGATACCTAAGGGGTTAATCTCATCAAGGTCAGTGAGGCAATAAGCCTGCAGCACCAGGTGTGTTCGACTAGAAGCGAGGCGGCGCAGATCGATCAGTGTTTGACATCCACGAGAGTGATTCGAAAGCATACGGAGCAGTCTCTATATCGCGCGGTTTTGTTTACTACACACACAGACTGAAGCGTCCGTGAGGCTTGCTGTGATTTCAGCGTCTGCCGTCTCACTAAATGAGGACATAAACACATGAACAACATCTCCAGAACTGCTCTGAGAGTCACTTCATTAGCATTTTACTGTTTGATTTGAGTAAAACTAGCTCATATCATATACACACAGAACTGTAAAGGTATTCACGGCAACCCATCAAAATAAAAGTTCGGTTTAACTTGGAAGACACTGTGGCAGAAATACATTACTATTGTACAGCAGAATGTACATACTGTTACTAGTAGGCCACTATTAAAATTATTAAAACTTTATAAGTAATGATCACACAACATTTCTTCCATGTTTTAATTTTAATAGTAAACCCCCTTTGTTTGCCAAAATAAATAAATAAACTTTGATTTTCAATAATTTAAAGATTAATTTAATTTATGTTTTACGCCTTCATTTGAAAACCAGAACACAGAATTTCTGAGGAAAAATAAAACATTTCATAAGGCTATTTTAAGAATAAATTTGAATAAACTAAGTTTTTTTGAGATAATGTAATCTTGTTAAAACTGATTTCATAAAATTGGTAATGAAAAAAGTATCATTCATGAACCGGTATCGAACTCAAGGTATGGGTATTGAACATTTTTAAACGTTACCCAGCCCTGGTGGTGACCAGTTATCGCAGTAATACAAGTGGTTATTTTTTTTTATCCAATTTTAAAAATATCAAATAAACAACATGCACTTCTTAAAGCCACAAAAAAAGTAAATAAAAAAATAAATAGTAGTTTGTTCATTTATTTATTTAAATAAATAAATCATTTTATTTATTTATTTAAATGATCCTGGCATGTTTTATTTGATTTTACACATATATTTTACTTATTTATATTTAATGATTATTTATCTTTCATTTATACATGTTTATTTCAAATAAATAAATATTTTCCCGGCAGAAAATGATAGTAATATTTATTTAAACAATTTAAATATTGAAATAATCATGACATTTTTATTTTAATCATCTCATATATAAATGGAAGGTAAAGTCTAGCCAATAGAATTACGATCAATTACGATCACGGCACGAGTGGCCAATCAGAAGGTTTTGGGGGTTTTTTCCCAGCAAACTCCAGTCAGTGGTTTTCTTTGTAATCCTGTCACCAAGCAACCAAGCTATTTGTGGAAACACATCATATTCAGTTTCATTCTAACTTTGCTTGTCATTCATTAAACTTCAAAATCATTCATCCAGTTGCAATGAATAACCAGAGATATGGTATAATTGCTGCTAAATGCATCGGCTAACAACATTCATTAATGTCTTTGTTACAGATAAGCACAACTTCAGTGCATGTGTTTCGATGTAGGACCACTAACACACAATAAATCTAGCTCTGAACACAGGTCACATTTAATAACCAGTAGGTAATGGAAAAAGAAGACAGACAGAGAGGGTGGAGGAAACATGAATAGGCTGATAAAATCTGTTCCATCACTGCATCTGTTTTTTATTATAGATAAAAAAAAGAAAATTATATTAAAAGGCCCCCCTACACACACACACACATATATACGCTCACAAAGTCATGAGATTTCATCCGAGACCATTCATTATCATATGCAGGAGGTTTGACACCATGATGGATATCAAGTGTAAGAGTTTCAATGGGCTGTCTGGAGATTTTAATTAGTGACCCAAAAGCCCTGCACTCCACTTCCGCTCAGAACCCATCCATCTTCACAGAGAAGAAGAGAGAGAGATGGTAGAGAGGATCTGTATTCCAACCAGCTGCATGTCTGAGTTGACAGGAAAAATAAGACGGGAGACAGGGGACTTGACTACAAGAAAGAGAGATGACAGGAAAAGAGGAGGAAATCTGTAGCAAGTGTCGAGATGCACTCCTACCAACATTCCGTTTATGTTAACCTCTTGTTAACCCATTTAGTCAGAGTACAAACATGATTTAACAACACAGTCATAGAACAGCCATGAACTCACCACAGGCAAATCCTCTGAGAACAGACTGGGGTTAAGGGCCTTGCTCAAGGGCACAACGGTGACAGTTCACGGCTCACTCTTTGTGAACCTTCTGGTTACCAGCCCTGAGCTTTAACCCATAAACTCCACCACCCACACCCAATAACTTTTATTGATTAAAAATGCTTGAGAGAGGCAAAACATCAGCCAGAAAAGATAAAGGTATAACAACAAAAGAGAATGAAACAGAAGGGGAGACATGAAGAAATAATAATAACCAGAAGCATCACACTGTTGCACGTACAAACTAAATCACTCCCATTATAGTCCATGAAACACTAAAAGCATCAGTTCTGACATCCTTAAGTTGATGGACACCTATTTCTATTTTTTAAGTGCTATGGCTACACCAACCATTTCATTTTATAGGTCATCTGAAGAAAATAAAATAAAAAATTCTGTACTCCGTTTACAACTTTATATGCAAATTATTCTGCTTTTCTAAAACCATTGCAGGTTCATTTTTATACTGGTCACTGCAACAGACGTTTACTGTTATTGAAGTGTTGAGTTTCCAAATGGGTGCTGTTGAGACAGTTATTTTTTCAAATAAATAAATAATTCAGCAAGGATGCATTAAATTTATTAAAATACATAGTCAATATGTTTACAATATTACAAATGATTTCTATTTTAAATAAATGCTGTTCTTTTAAACCGTTTATTCATCAAAGAATCCTACAAAATGTATCATGGTTTCTACAAACATTAAGCAACACAAATGTTTACACAATTAAAATAATAAAACTTGAGCCTCAAATCAGCATATAATGATTTCTGAAGGATCATGTGACACTTAAGAAAGAGCAATGATGCTAAAAAAAATCAGCTTTGCCATCACAAGAATAAATTACATTTTAAAAATATATTATAATAGAAAACAGTTCATTTAAATTGTAAAAATATTTCACAATATTTCAGTTTTTACTGTATTTTTTGATCAAATAAATGCAGCCATAGTGTGCATAAGAGGCTTCCTTGAAAAACATTAAAAAAATAAATTAATTTAAAAAAAAATACTGACTCACCCCAAACTTTCCAACATAAGTGTAGGTTAAATAGTAACTAATAAAAAGTTTGAAAACTTGAAATTCCACCTAAACAGCATGAAATCCACCATTATGCAGGGCACACAGTGCTTCATATAAGTCAAACTGAGTATTTCATGATATCCAGCACATTTTCCTGACCCTGAAGAGTATCATCTTACCTCAGACAGCCAAAACACACATGCTCACACAAGTGCTGACCTCTGACCCTCTGAGTAGAGGTCAAACATCGTGACATAAACATTGTAGAACAGAATAAGAACATAAACTCGGGATGCACGATATATCGGCCACCCTATCGGTATCGGCCGATAAATGTTAATTTTTCTGATATATTAAAGCAGATAAATAATTCATTATTTCCTGCAGAGGCACTTCAGATGCGCTGTTCACCATGATGGTTTTTAATTGCTTGAAATATTATTGGAATCACTTCGAAAAGGAAAATACAGTGAAGTGTAACATGTGCAGGGCAAGTCTATCATATTATAATGAGAACATTACGTAAGGAATAATTGACGACGGGCCGTAGGATTATTAGAAAAAAAAATGCACACCTGAGGTGGTGATGCGGTCACGACGTGAAGCTGAGTGTGCATTATTTTTCTAATAATTCAATGGACCGAAGTCAATTATTCCGCTTATACTACGGTTGCCACACCTCAAGACATCGATCAGATGACATATTTCAAGGCATTCGTCCGGTATTTCTACTTAAATTGCTATTGTGAGTAGGACTATTTCTTCCGCATTTCATCCAACGCCTCCGTTGCCAATTCCAAAACGTCATTTTAAACCTAGTAACGGAGGCTTGAGCTGTTAATAACAGACTAATGCAGTTAATAACTAAGTTATGAGAGAGAGAGAGAGAGAGAGAGAGAGAGGGGGTACCTCTGTGCGTATCTCAATAGTGTTCGGCAGCAATGTCTCTAGTTATAGTGAAACTTAGTTCCTTTCCTTCACGAACAGCGCCGTTGTTGTTCCCTCGCTTGTGAGAAGTCATGTAGTTTTTAAGTTGTTTACTGATAAAATCGTCAGAGTAGCGCTAACAACATTAGCACGATGTATGCTAGTGTGTGCAAACTGTAACTGTTATGTATGTGCGGTCTGAGGGTGCTTTCCGTACATAATAAAGCCTAATTTTGTGGCAAAAACATGGACATGATCTGTCGTTTTTATGATATTGTTTACTATATTTATTTATTTGGCCAGTGTCGTCGTGGTCACTGCTGTTGTAAGACCTTTGGAATAACAGAAATCATTTGGCGAAGTGATATGGTCATGTAATGTGGTCAAGAGTTGCCTGGAACTACTTTCGCAGTGAGTTTTCCTGAAAATAATTGCACACCTCAGAACGTTCGGCAACCAATCAGATTCAAGCATTCAACTACCCCGTAGTATAATGTTAAATAATTAATGGAATCTTTGTGCGCTCGTGTTTTAGCGCGTTGTTACGGGAAAAGCGCATCCACAACGGAGCTACACATTCACAACTAGTTGTTTGGCTTAATTTGTCATGTTTCAGCGCGTTGTTGTGGGAAGAGCCAAGAGCGTGTCACATCTTATTAGCACATAACTTTCAAGATCACTTGCGCATTTGCGTCTTTTTGTGCATATAAGTTATAATATTATGTTTATGTTGTATAAATAATAAGCGCTTCAGTTTACCGGTGTTCATTCAGCTCTTCAGCGGCGCACGCAGCTAAAACTGCATGCTGCTATTTGAAACAGTGGTATTAATTTTTCAAAATCATTGATATATTAATAATAATAACCACCACTTTTATTTTTATCTTATTATTTTCATCAACAGTAAGGTTTAATTAAAATAATTTAATTGTCGGTGCGGAGGCTATTCCGTTTAATTCATCCGTGGCACATGATTTTTGAATTAATATTTTTTTTTACATGTATGTTGTCCAGTGACTTGTTTGCATTATTTAAGCATTGTTTTATTTATTTGTAAGGCTGCTTTATGTTTGATTTATGTTGAAGTGTTTAATGCTTTTAATGGTGAGACTTTTTTGTAATCAGGCTCAAAAATCATATAAAAATTCGGATTTAGATTTATCGGCCAACATATCGGTTATTGGCTTTCATTTATAAAGAATTATCGGTATCGGCCAAAATGTTCATATCGGTGCATCCCTAATATAATCAATAAAATAATAGGAGAAAGCACTTTCCATTTTCTGAGCTGTGAAAAGTTACCTGAGGGCGAGTCAGTGGCTCGATAAATCACTCTGTGGAAAGTGCTGACACAGGTGTTATGAGGGCAAGAGGCAAAACATATCAAAACATCTGTCAGACAAGCACAAAATCAGTACAATCAAGTACCAACAAAAACAATATTAGATTCACTACAGCAAAGACGAAGACTATAGTCAAGTTGGACCACAAATATGGCTTGAGTCATACACAGGTTCTCTGACCGCTGTCTGATGTGAAAGCTTTCGACAGATAAAGAGGCAGTGCGTATAATAGGCTTTATCCGTATAATAGGATAAGATATAAAATCCTCTCATCTAAAATGTCTCTGTCGTGACTGGCCGGAAAAAGACTGAGCAAATGGGTTGTTGGTAATTTGTGGGCACCTCATTCAACCAAATTCTTCCACCAAACCAACCCAGCAGGCTTGTTCTGGTAGCTTTGTGTGGCTAACCATCCATTCAGTGGTATAAAAAGAAGAAAACACTTATTTTGGGAAAAGAGAGATTTTGGCTGCTGAACTGACAGCAAAAATTGGAGAAATAAAAATTGTAAAAAAGGAACAAATCAAATACTTGCGAGCCTAAAAGCAGCCTTTTGCCTCATGCACTTTGTAGTTTCTTATTTTCAAGGGGTTTCCCTTTTGGAAAATGATGTATTTTTTCAGTTTCTTTTGAAAAGTGCTCTAAGAGAGGGTCAACGCTAAAGGTTAGCCACGTCAGCACAAGCATTAAGGTTTTCTCTAGAAAACAGAAACGCTTCACGCACAACAACAGGTGTGTTTCTAATGGACCTGCTAGAATCCCATTCCCATCTGCTTCATTCATTAGTCAGCAAGGCTCATCAGACACACCGAGACGTTTTCAAATGCAGTGTTGACAGCAGGTGCTGTGACATATGCAGCGGGCTGGAAAAATCTGCTGCCATCTCCAAAGGGGGGGAAGCTCAAGAGGTGTGGCAGCTGCTTCAGAAACACATTCACTTCACAGCATCCTAAACACTGCGTGCGTGTGTTTGCATTATGATGGTGATTCAAAATGGGCCATTTAGCCATCAAGTCAGAAATCATCACGTCTCCCTAGAAAAGATAAACATGTTTACCTTGCTATGTTAATGCTAAATCAAAATACCGTTCAAAAGTTGATTTTTGATCAAAAACAGTAAAACTTTGAAATACTATTGCAATTTAAAATTATTAAATGTCATTTATTTCCGTGATGGCAAAAGTTGAATATTAAGCATCATAACTGCAGTCTTTGGTGTCGCATCACATGATCCTTTAGAAATCATTCTAACATGCTGATTTGCTCAAGAAACACTTCTTATTATCAACATTGAAAACGGTTAATATTTTTGTGGAAACTAGTTCAAAAGAGCAGCATTTATTTGAAATAGAAATATTTTGTAAATCTTTGAATAAATATTCTTTTTTTTTTATTAATAAAAATATCACTCCACTAAACTCGAGTAATCAAAATTGTAGTGTATATTAACTTAAATTTGGTCAGTTATGCCAAATATGGACACTTTGCATATATTATGAAGTTTTTTTAGATAAGCATTCATGCATTCATGGTCAAATGGTATATTCAGAGGAAAAAAAGCTGATAGTGTTGATGGCAAGAGTAAACAATTCAATATGCAAAAATACAGACAACTTTGCATAAAAGTCATTTTTATGTGTTTGCCAGACCATAAATGCACTGCATCACTGTGACTGACCAAAAGAGAGAGACATAGAGAGAGAGAGAGATGTCTTCTGTCAGGCATGGGTAGAGAGATAAGGTTTGGCAGGCTGTCGACTAGAAAGTAGGGCTCTTACAATCATTTTCACACTATAAACAGAGCATGTGTGTACGTGAGTGCTTGTGGGAAAACTCTGATAAACTCTACTTTTTATCAGTATTACTTTCTCATCTGAGACTCCCTTCACACATTTATTCATTTCATATTCTTTGAGTGACATATTCTAGCTGGCGAGACTCATTCCAAGTCAAGATCACAGAGATGTGAGAACATCTCAGTCGCAAAAAGACAGAGACAAAGTCAATCCAAGTGAGAATTGAAACTAAAAGTTATATTTATAATTATTATATTTATTTAAAAAAGAAGAGACCTTGCAGACTAGGTGAAGGCACTTAATGTGTCGCATGGCTGACTGTCGCCTGCAGGCCTGGCCGCTATTTTCTATATAGACAGTGCCTTGCTCCTGTTCTGCGAGGCTTAAAAATAGAGTGCACTCAACCAGACACCACACAGTTACCGTGCTGTTCCAAAACGAAACTCCTCAACGGCCTCTAAGGGTATGACTGTCCTTGTCATGCATCCAAGAGAACACTTGCGTCCAACGCCTCGCTTGGGTTAAACTCTCGCACGGCATTGTGGGAGGCTGCAGTGCTGTTTAATCAGGTTTTCCGGGGTGGGGCGGGGGGTGGGGGGTTAGAACAAAAGACAAAGCAGCTCTTGAGTTATAACAAGGACACTGTAGATAGAAAGAATTAGTATCCTGCAAGAACAGAATTTCTTAGATACAAGAATAAGGGACTAAAGGTCATATATTCTATTGTCTGTAGCCTTTATATACCAAAACTAGAAGATTATATGGCTGTAAATATGTTATAATCTAAAAGAGTCTATACTGTAGGTGCACAGGCCTTAAGAGACTATATGTGACCCTGGAGCACAAAAGCAGTCTTAAGTCGCTGGGGTATATTTGTAGCAATAGCCAAAAATACATTGTATGGGTCAAAATTATACATTTTTCTTTTATCATTAGTATATTAAGTAAAGATCATGCTCCATGAAGATATTTTGTAAATTTCTTACCGTAAATGTATAAAAACTTCATTTTTGATTAGTAATACGCATTGCTAAGAACTTCATTTGGACAGCTTTAAAGGTGATTTTCTCAATATTTAGATTTTTTTGCACCCTCAGATTCCAGATTTTCAAATAGTTGCATCTCAGCCAAATATTGTGTGATCCTAACAAACCATACATCAATGGAAAGCTTATTTATTCAGCTTTCAGATGATGTATAAATCTCATTTTCGAAAAATTGACACTCAAGACTGGTTTTGTGGTCCAGGGTCGCATATGGAATATAATCTCAGATTCAGAGACCATATATATCTTAGTCTAGAGTAGACAGAAACTATACTACAATGTTTATACACTACTGTTCAAAGTTTGGAGTGAGTGAAAGAAAATAATATTTGAACTCAACAAGGATGCATTAAATTAATCAAATTTGACAGTAAAGATTTTTCTTTCAAATAAATACTGGCCTTTTGAAATCAGCATATTAGAACGATTTCTGAAGGATCGTGTGACACTGAAGATGAGCAACGGCTGCTATAAATTAAGTTTAAATTCAGGATAAAGTCAGGTCTAAAGAAGGTCTGTTACCCAAAACATTGTGTATTAATTGTGTATTAGGCTACTTATTAATCAAGCAAATTTGAGTGTTGGTATGCATGATTTTCATTCTTTAAGACTAACTATTCTGCACCCTTTCCAAAATGATCCCTTGGAAAATGATCAAACACCAAGTAAACCATTACAGACAAATGTAAATCAGACATTAAATACATAACAGAAAACCAATCAAGTTTGGAATTTGGAAGGTATAAAACACAAGTGGCAGCTCTGTCGAACAGCCCAAAACTCTCTAACAACTGGCCTGATTTTAACTCTCCACTAACTGTACCTGCACCTCTCTCCTGGAGCCACTGACTAAATTAATGTTAGCACATGTAATGACAAAAAAAATCAAATCTCCAGAGCTATACGGGATGGTTTTTGTTTGACATGATGATGGGTGGCAGTAAAGTGGCCATGAGTTTCCTCTCGCTGCCCTGGCAGGCTTGACATTCACGAGTGGATGTGTTCTTCACGGATCAGAGGAATGTCTCATATACCTGCATACACAACCTGACAGTCACAACCACAGCTGTCTGAAAAACACAGCGCTTTCATCCAACCGTTCTGCTGTCACACATACTTGTGAGCAAAGAGGTGTAGGACAAGAGCAACTACTGCTATGTGTTGTTTCAATTAAGGGCAACGCTTCATTATTCACAAAAACAATGAAGATGCTATACAAAAACTACAGAAAGAGCTTAAGGCTAATCTGCAATTTAAAAGAAAATGAACAGACACAACAAGAAGATGAATAAAAGCGATGACATGCTGAAATCTCAAGGTCAAGGGTCACTGCCAAAACAAAAGCTTTTAAGACAATGCAGTGTGTGTTAAACAGACTAACAATGAATGAATGTCTGCAAAAATTACACAAACTAGTATTGCATCATAAATCGTGCTGAAAGAATAAAAGCCATTAATTACTCTCAGATGCGTTGCACCGATTTAAAGAGGGCTGTGGTTTTGGGGTCTGTTTGTTTGATTCAAGCTCAGCTTTCATGCAACAAGGAACATTTTCCAAGTCTCCGTCTCCCTCTCACATATCTGAGTTTAATTAGCAAGAGCTTTACACTCCATCCATATCCATAACCTCATTCATAATGATGATTTAAACACTGGTTGTGTCTGCATACACACACACACACAACGTGACCACGCACCATCTTTTCCACTCAAAAGAACACAAAACGCTTGGCTTCCACTTTTTATCCCAAGGCTGTCCTCCCACTAAACCTCATTATAACACCAGCATTTGAGGACAAACACTGTGAAGGGCTTTTTCTAACAACTGACCATAAATGGACTGTAATTGTGCTGAAAAGGCCACTGGGAGATTGCGCTCTTGTTTAAGAAACTGTGTAGCGGCGGATGACGGAAACTCGCCTGGACACCTTATCATCAAATCTTTTGTCACGCTTCCCTTTTGTACGCAAAACATTTCCAAGGCAAAGCTCTAATTACATTGAAACCATCTCGTTTAACAATCAAAAGCATGTACTTTAAAGTCACTGACGTGCATTTTTTCATTGTGTACTTAAGTGTTGGCACATGGACTTTCATTGTTCATGTCAACGTGACAGCTGGAAACTTCGATCTTTTTACTGTTCTGTCAGCAACACTCTTTCTTAACTGCTGATTCAAGAGAGCACAACTACAAAAAAACAACAGGACAGCACCGTTGACCCCCCTCTATTTCTTTAGCTGTGGTTTTCTCTCCCCATAACACTCAACTAGACACACACAGTCAAGTGGGGTCAGCTGTCAACACTATCCAGATCAGACCTTTGACCCTCACCTGCCCGCCACACACACACACACACACACACACAATTTCCAACAACTTCACCAAACAAATACACTGTATAGGTTTGAGGTCAGTAAGGCTTCTTTGTTGATTTTTTAAGAAGTCTCTTATGCTCACTAAGGCTGCATTTATTTAATCAAAAATAGTTCCAATGTGTTACAATTTAAAATAAATGTTTTCTATTTGAATATATTTCAAAATGGTTGGATTTTTAAACGAAATGATCCTTCATGTCTCATTTGTTAATGTTAATTAATGCAACTGACATTAACATTTTTACAGCATTTGTTAACCTTTGTTAATATTAATTACAAAATGTTAGTTTGTGCATTAATTAATGCTAATAGATACACCTTTTGATCTTAAATACATGTAGTCAACTAGTAAATGTTGAGATTAACATTAACTAAGATCAATAAATGCTGTAGAAGTATTGTTCATTATTAGTAACACCTTATTGTAAAATGTTGAGCACAAAATGCCATTTCTTATTATCAATTTTGAAAACACTAAATGTTTATGGTTGCTTCTGATCAATTTCATGTATCCTTGCTAAATAAAAACATACATTGCTTTCAATTAAAAAAAATACTACTGATCCCAAACTTTTGAATGATGGTGAAAGGTAAGTAAGTATGGCACAACAACACCATAGAGTCAGAGCTAACAGAGGTCTTGATTATGAAAGGAAATTAGAGAGGAACATGTTTATTCAGTGGTAAGCTCTATATTACAGCCTGGAGTGTGTGAATGCTGAACAAATGTCATGTAGACACTTGATACCAAATATAACAGGAGTGGAAGTGTAGGATCAATTTATGGCTATAGGCACAACCCCACACACAAACTCATACTCTAAAATATTTACTCGATATAAACACAGTCATATGAACCCAAACAAACATGGAAGACCATTTTAAATATATGGATTTTCGTTTAAAGTGATCAAAATAATTTTTAAACCATAAAAAGAAGAGCCACTGCAACAATACAGATTGAAGGGCTCTTAAATGTCAAATGTGCTCCATCCTTTTATCCAGAATTGATCAGGAAAATATCACAGGATGTGTTGCTCAGCTTCGTTTCCCACTGTGATGCCCATGAAGGATCGTGGATGTCAGTCACAAAAATACCTTCAGCTTATTTTGGCCAGAATACTGGAACATAAATGAACACGCGTGATCTTGAGAATGAAACTGAGTAAAGGACACGTCCCAACAGGCTGTTTAAAACTGCAGGAGACGGCAAGAAACAAAAGGCAACAGTGAAGATCTAAAAGGAAAAAAAAAAAAAAATGGTCTTCCAGCCATCCTCTCCAACAATGATGTCCCAAAGGAGAGGAAAACAAACAAGCCGACACAGATAAGACAAGATTCTTCTTCTGTGTGGTCCCTTCCACCTATACAACCCAAACAGGGCTTACTGTGAAAGCAGAGGCAAGCTCTTAAAAACAGAAGTCTTTAACAAAAAAAAAAAAACTATTTTGCCCACAAAATTCACTAAATACTGGTAAATGTTTCCAGACCTTAAGATGTTTCCCTAGACTTCTCCCAGAAGAATTTGAATCCGCAGAATCTGATTAGTATAGATACAATGAACCTCAAGAGAAGATCACATCATCAGTGCAAATAAAGAACTGAAGGTGGATAAGTCTGTCTTTTTAAACGTAGCATTTGCATTCCTATTCAAGCAACGACATTACTCTATGAAACCGAATACGGCAGCCACCATAAATATATTTTAAGCATTTACTGAAAGCACTAAAAAATGACTGAGGCAGCATGCAAATGAAGGAGTTTCACATCTTCTGACTATGTTCAAGCGCTGTTCAATCTGTTGTGAAAGAAAAGACCAAACTCTGTCTCACAGTGGCATTGAGAACACCCTCGGTCAGGATAAAGCTATAATTGCAGGCACCTTTCTGAATTTTACAGTCAAATTGAATGGATTTGCATTGGCGATTTCATTCTGTCAGAACACTGAGGCTGACAGACAGCAGAGCGCTTTACTCAAGGCCTCTGGGGGTCACTTTTCATTTTGAGTTCTTTTGTGTTTCCTTTTTTTGGAAAAGGCCAAAAACTGGCTTGATTGAAAATGACATAACCATGTAAGGTGATGAATACAGATGAGCCGATCAGAAAGCATACCTTATATATATCTCATGCCCTCATTCCCTCCATCAGACAACCACACAGATTAAACATGAAACATTTTTTTCCTATAAAGGGGTCATATGATGTTGCTAAAAAGAACATTATCTTGTGCATTTGGTGTAATGCAATGTGTTTATGCGGTTTAAGGTTCAAAAAACACATTTTCCACATACTGTACATTATTGTTGCTCCTCTACGCCCCGCCTTTCTGAAACACACCGATTTTTACAAAGCTCATAGTTCTGAGAAGCGAGGTGTGCTCCGATTGGCCAGCTATCCAGTGCGTTGTGATTGGCCGAATACCTAAAGCGTGTGACAGAAATGTGATGCCCCTTACCGTATTGTGATGCCGTGTCCCGGCGTGGCGACACAAAAACAATAAAACCCATTATAAACGAGGCATTTTTTGCATCCAGTGGGGACATAATTACTGATTATTATGACTTACGCGCCGCGTAAACATTACCATGTATGCATTTGTGATCGGAGAAACGACAAACAACAAGCACTACTCTACACTGCTCAAAACTCACGTTTGAATAGTCAGTGGCAAATTAACTTTTATAAAGAATATCGCCTTGGTTTTGAGACTTTAGTCTTTGCAACTTCAGGGATCTTATCTATGCACAAACAGCTTGTAACACTCCAAAGAGGAAGAAAAACTTGAAATCGCATCATATGACCGCTTTAAACAAGACGGTTCTCGCACTGATGAAGAAATTCAAATTCAGTTCAATTTATTCTGCATTATTATAATTTATGCACCAAACCAAGAACTGAACTCATTTCTAAGCATTGCACAATAAACACCAACTCATTACTACAGCATCTGTTTACTACATGCACACATATCTCCTTTTAGTTACTACATAATTACATTTTTCATGACATACACACTAAAGTTCAAAACTTTGAGGTCAGTAAGATTTTTTATTCTGCCAAGACTGACTGTTTTTTGTTTTTTTAGACTGTTAAAAAAATCTATTTCAAATAAATGCTATTTGACTATTCTATAATTTTTGATTCCACAAAAAATATGAAGCAGCTCAACTGTTTTCAACATTGATAATAAGATTTTTTCTTGAGCATTAAATCAGCATATTATAATGATGTCTGTAATGATGATCATGTGACACTGAAGACTGAAGTAATGATGCTGAAAATTCAGCTTTACCATCACAGGAATAAATTACATTTTAAAAAAACATTCAAATAGAAACCAGTTATTTTAAAAAGTAATAATATTTAAGATATTACTGTTTTAACGCATTTTTAATCAAATAAATGCAGCTTTCATCAGCATGAGACTTTTGTGTATCTTTCCTATTACCGTTTCCCTTACATTTACATGCAAATATTATTAAATAATAATGCCAATAATTTGGTTATTTTGAGACTATTTTGAGAGGTCCTTAGCTTGGCCAATTAACAGAAGTGACTGTGCTTTAGTGAATTTTGAAAATAAATGTAGGCCTATTTAATTTAGTGGCCCACCACATATATAACTTATTGTATATAAATAAAATAACAAACCCATAGGGGCCAAGCTGGCCTTTACATCTCCTACATCAAAGCACCAGAGACCAGTGGCACCTCTGAGATGCTTTCAACAGTTTGATTGACAGCACCTTCTCTCTGAAGTGACAGTCTCCATGAGGATACTTCATCTTCTGGGTTCATAATAGCAGACTTCAACTGAAAAGACTTTATCCGACTGACTGCACCATCTTAAACAGAGTGACAAAGTATTTAAATTGCGAGTTTTGAAAAAACCCAAAACCCCAAGAGTTCAATATCCCTTTTTTCTGATTTATTAGTGCTTTGAAATACAGCGAAGGGCTAAAACTATGACGTACTGCTTTTTTAATCAAATACAAGAACGCAGTACTGCAAATGCAGTGAAATAGTAGGCGTAGAAGGCAAGAGCGTTCAGAATGGGTGGAAAAGAGTGAGGGAAAGGAGGGTGGAGACAGCTCGGGTGGGCGCAGCTGAGGTGGTTAAATGTGTTCCACATGTTCGTAAAAAAAAAAAAAAAAAAAAAGTCAGAGGCTTTTCCAGCCAGTGGGCAGATGAATGGTTGGAAAGGGGGATGGAGAAAAAGGAGTAGCCCTACTCACTCAGCTCCCTCCCTCCCTGCCTGCCATCTCTCTCTTTTTCTCCTGCTCCATTGCTGGCCTTTTCACCTCAGAGGTAACATCCATCCTCTCTCACACACACAGACACACACACACCGAGAGCTCCAGTTACCCCAGCCGGTCTGAACAGGCAGCCTCTGTGTTTTAGGGAAGATTTCCAGGCAGGCTATGATTACGAAAGCCAATAGAGGCGCGGCAGAAAGACCATATTTTTAGCTCTCGTGTGGGGTCAGGAGCCTTTTGTGTATTTAATAACAGGGCAATCACCTGGTTTCATTTGAGTGAAGTGTCTACATTCTGAATGTAAATCCCTGCACCACATGAAATTAATTTATGCTGATGAATGAATGGAAAGTACTGGCCAAAAACAGACCTATCTGCTAGCGCAGATGAGGCAAAGCAAAGCCCAGCAGGACAATTAAGTTCATTATGAGTCTCAGAAGCGTGTACAGCAGGGATTCTCCATCTTGTAATGAGAGGGAACGCTACTACGAGGAAGCAAACAATCTGGGGAGTTACTTGCCTTAGGTGTCCTAAAAATATGTTTTGTTACCTTCAAATTATCCACACAATAACAGAAAAATACACTCTTCACATGTAGTATTCACTATCATACCAGTAGAATTACGTCACATTCTGGGTCTAGATTTATGAATACCTTAAAATGGTAAATGATAGGAAAAACCTAAGAACTGCTATTCTTGAAAAGTTTTTCTGAAGAAGAAAATGACTTTGGTGTTATCTGGTAGTTCATGATGAAGACTCACTGATCAACTGCAGAGTACTCGTGCATCCAGAGTATATGTGTTATGTAGCTATTGTAATGTCTGAAGCAACCCAATAAATTAAACATTTTGGGCTTTAAGACAAGTTTAAAATGACTTTTTAAGAACTTTTTTTACTGGAACTCAAAATCTTCTTAGGAAATTAGTTCCTGGTTTGACTGAATCATCATCTGACTCACTAACTGAACATCCAGTTAGCATTACTTTCAGTGTCTGTCTTGAAATGAAGCTTTGTGTAATTAAAATTCATGAAAATTAAAAACTGATAAATTCACTATTCAAACAGGTGCACATGATCATCTGACGGCTCCCCAAAAGTACCTTGAATGACCCGTGCCGTCTCTGCTTGAGAGCAGTTTGCAATCTTAACAACTGACGTGATCTAACCCTAATAAATATCCCGCTGGTTTATTTTACAATGGGAATGCAGAAACAGTGAAAAGTTCAAGCTCCTTTACAGTGTGCAATAACGCATGAGTGTCGGCCAGCCATAGTGGCAGCACTTCTGCCGTGGCACGCTGCAGATGTCAACACCCTGCTGTGCTGTTCTCAGGGGAAACATTGTCAGAAAATTCTCTTTTGCTGAGAAAAGCATCCGAACAAAATTCTTTTAGTGGAGTACTAGCTGTGCAATGATAGTACGATCCACTGATTTGTCATACTGGATGGAGAGCCATGACAAACCTCTTTTCGGCTCGACATTCTCAGGCACTTGAGGGTCAGCACAGTTTACAGCTTCACTAACTTGACCATCAAATCAAGTTTTTCTGTAAGAAAAAGCTTCCGTTTTTTTAACTTGACTCTTTGAGTTAGTCTGCAGCCTGTGGCTAGAGCTACTCAAAATATTAATAAATAAAGTAGAAACAAGCCTACACTTTAAATTTTTAACCAATAGAGACTGTTCACCCAAATATGAACATTTGCTGAAGATTTACTCACCCTCAGGCCATCCAAGCTGTAGATGAGTTTGTATCTTCATCTAAGCAAATCTAGAGAAATGTAGCATTACATCACTTGCTCACCAATGGATCCTCTGCAGTGAATGGGTGCCGTCACAATGAGAGTCCAAACAGATAAAAGCCTCACAATAATCCATCAAAACCTCTGTGTTTTGCAACAAACAAATCCATAAAGACAAAAAGCTCTCTATCCATAATATTGCTTTCTCCAGTGAAAAATAAAGAGAAATATTCACAGATCAAGCATCAACCATTTACAAAGCAGTCCAAAATGATGGATTTTGATGTGATAGGACAATGTTTTCTTAAATGCACGCAGCTTTTCACTTGACAAGATGTTAATTGATGGACTGTGGATTGTCGTGATGTTTTATCAGCAGTTTGTACTCATTCTGACGGCACCCATTCACTGCAGAGGATCCACTGGTGAGCAAGTGACACATTGCTAAATTTCTCCAAATCTTTTCTGATGAAGAAACAAACTCACCCACATCTTGGATGGCCTGAGGATGAGACAATTTTCAGCATATTTTCATTTGTGGGTGAATTATTCCTTTAAATAAATTAATAACTAAATGGGCATTTCTTCATTAATTTGCAGCATTGCTCCATTAGATGCTAAATTATTGCATGTCTCAAAGGAAAACTTGAATCTGAGGTCAGTCGCTCCATTCTTAGCTCCAATATTTTTGTATAACGAAAAGCTCAAGTCTCCAATAGATCCATTCAGAATGCCTCACAGACTGCATTCTGATCCATCTCCATTATCTGAACCCAGGATCATCAATACACAGACAGATAATGTTTCTGTGTATTATAGTTCATTGCTGATAGATTGTCTGAGATTTGCATCAGCAATCAATGAAAACAGGTCCAACAGTTTAGCCACGCATACAGAATCAACAGTTTGCAATTGCCAGCCTCATCAGAAAAACAATTCACCTAAACTAAACCAGAAAACAGTTATTTTAAAGTGTAATAACATTTCACTATACTTTAGTGGTTTTGCTATATTTTTAATCAAATAAATGCAGCCTTGGTGAGTGTAAGAAAATTCTTACCGTTTCAAAAACATCTCCAAACTCCAAACATCTGAATGGCAGTGTACAGGAAGGCAAAAAAGGCCCGTGCACATATTCAACTATCATCCATCTCTCGACTGAGAGCCAACAGCTGCAGGTGTCAAAATGTTATGCTGGAAATTTATGGTTATGCATTTCTATAACTGATAATAGAGCATAATTGTATTTCTCAGAAGGTGCACAGACTAGTTTAAGCCACAGCCAATCTTCTTATACCAAATTAACACCATTTGTATCAATCTTCATGTGCACCCCCCTTACTTAATGTCAACTAACCAGGGGAAACAGATTTGATCTCATTACTGTCATGTAGCCTCTAGCTAAGAATACATGAGCTATGACGTCCAAAATTAGATTCCCACATCCATTCTAATGCGAGTCCCACATATAGTGTGAGAGTGAGTCATAGCTGTCTCTATTGTTTTAAGTGAGCTTGCAGGGCTCTGAAAGAAACGGATATGATTTCATTTTTGTTTAGAACTGAACAGCTATCCCTGTAATTCCCATTTCATTTGCACTAACTTACACCTGAAGAGTGGTAGATATCTGCTCATTTATTTAAATGCAATTTTCCCCATTCAGTACACAGATAATGACACTGCATATGCAGATAGCAGCAATGAAAATTTATACCAGTTTAACTTTCATCTTGTGCAGCTTCCTCTAGGGAACACAAAAGAAATACAAATCATTTTAAATGAACGAGACTTAGAAGACTGCAGCCAAATCCACAAACTGCTCATGGTTATAATTAAAGTTTATGGCCTGTATTCACAGAGCTTTATGAACAGTTACAGATCTGAGGTCAGGCTTTCTCCATCTGTCTGTGCATATGAAGGGAAACTTGCTTGCACCTAATTGTTGTAAGCAACCTTATGGTTACTGTAAAAAAAAAATTGGGATTATGAGAATTATTTCTGAATTCTCAGTCCCAGAATCTGAATGATTTATATAATTAGAGATTCATGGACATTCACCAACACTGACAGCAGCACAGCACTTCTCAACTAAAAACAAAAATGACCTAGATTGAAATCAAAATCGCTTATCCATATCCGCGCCAGGCGTGTAAATAATGCTGCAAATATTGGATAATTTGTGATGAGGAGGATGTGACGATGAAAGAGTTTTAGAAGATTTAGTACTACCGATTGGTGATTATATTTGAATGCCATTCTTCTGTGAAATCTTTTCTGGGAAAAAGGCAACAATATTTAATGTACCTTTTCACCTGCACTTCTGTCTTGAAACTTTTCTCATCATCTACTCACATAAATCTTTCCTTTTGTTCAGCAGAACAAAAAAGAAGATATTTGAAAGAATTTCAGCTGGGTCCATTAACTGCATGGACAAATAATAATAATAATGTTGTTCCATAACTGTATGTTTTTTTCTTTCGCAGCACACAAAAGATATTTTGAAGAACACTGACTTATTTCATGGGAAAAGAAACTGAGATTTTTCAAAACATCTTCTTTTATGTTCCTCAGAAGAAAGATATGGTTGCCAAACCTTCTCTGTGACTGTGGGCTACATCTCCATCCCCTAAAACCACCTTCCTCATGCTATTTCTGTTTTTCCCATCATGTCATCTGCACGCTGCCGTTTCTGCATGGCATATACACTAATAAACGCCGCTGTTCTGCTCTGTTTGAGTCTCCGGCCTGACAGATTCATTATCGACAGAATTATGTGCAATTCATCAGCCAAATAATATTCTTTTCCTGACAGTTTGCTAAACAAAAGCAGTGTCTACATGTGTTATCAGACACTTGAATTAATATATCAAATATTCACATTTCTAAACTCTGCATCAGAACACTAAGACACTGAATTCACAAAAAGAGTTTGTATATTTTTATGTGCACGTACTTACACAGAGAACAAGTGCTTATCGTCAAATCTAACAGAACAGCATAAAAATAAATATTACAGACCCATTAACAAGAAAGCACAGCAGGGTAAGATAAATATAAATGGAGATGAGCACTTCATTAACGGCATTAAATTTAAACTGTAGCCCATTATGTCACCATAATGTTTAGAAATACTCCAGACCACAGGACATCTGCACACACAGCGCTGTTAATCCAATCTGCCCCCCTTAAGGGAACAAGGGAAAGAGGTTAGACACAAATTAAAAGGGGGACACTATCTGACAGTTCACACTGATATGTTTTCTTTTCACTGGTTGTGAAACTGCTACACAAACCATTAAAAAAAGTCTCAAAGGTGACATTTTTCTTCATTTCAAGATGAATAAATGTGCAAATCATTATAAAGCTCAAATACTGAACATCGTACTCACAATGACAGAATCCTATTTCCAAAAAAAATCTGTCAGCATTGAACGAAGACCTTAATGCGGCTACTTAATAATTCATCTTTTGACTCACAAAAGTAGTTCTGGTCATAATTACAAGCGATTGACTCTAAAGGCTCATTTTCTTAGGAAACTTGAGTAGTTCACGCTCTATAAAAATGAGGGAGTAAACTTGCTCCCTTTGCTTGCAAATTGTCAGAAATTGAATCTCAAAAACTGATGATATGAATATGTCTTAGAAAGCGGTAAAGCCACTAAGAAACGTCTTAAATGATATATGGGAAGATCATAAAGGCTATGTCACTGTCCTCAACATAAATGCAATGATGTAGTGAGGCCAAATGGAAAACCAACTAAGAACAACCTTGTTAAGATCTGTGTAAAAATGCCTGACAACACCCCCATCACTTCTCACAATCAGGATAAAGTCATCACACGGCCTTTGTTACCTTGAAGGTCTATCGACCGTTGTCTAGCGAGCAGTCAGTGAACAAGTGTGCCTTAGGTACTGACATTATTGGTGCTGCACCTGAGTGCTGTTTTAAATACAGATGGCAGTGAGGTTTTGGAGGTCAGAGGCTGGACACAGATACACCTTCTCAATGGCTACCACAGGAAACTGAAAAACCAGTCTGTTTCCTATTATTTGCATAGGAAATTTAGCATGTAAAGGTCTACATTAGAACAATCCCTATTTCCAAAACGGTATATTTATCCTGAATATCAAACAGCTATGGGTCGAGCTCTTAATCCACAGATCATCCATCTGCTCAGGGCTCGTGCTCCCAAACCAGTACACAAATGTATTATAGTCTTTAAAAAAAAAAAAAAAAATAAATAAAAGTTTAAAGCGTACGTTCACCAGTTTTCAACTTGCTTTGTATTGTAACAATGTAGTATAAGTAAATGAACAATGTG
Organism: Onychostoma macrolepis; assembly: GCF_012432095.1. Classification (NCBI taxonomy): domain Eukaryota; kingdom Metazoa; phylum Chordata; class Actinopteri; order Cypriniformes; family Cyprinidae; genus Onychostoma; species Onychostoma macrolepis. Next base: position 3,090,611 of record NC_081159.1, read on the forward strand.
TATTATTTTTCTGTTACCCGCATTTATCTGTGATCATTTAAAACATGTCATCCAATCTCCAGGGCTTTAATGAAAACTACAGATTGTATCCCCGCTCACAGATACAGTAGTCTGATCAAACCCAGTGCATCATGGGTACTTAAGTTTTTCTACTTTTTTTCACCACATCTATTTTCCTCAGTTTTTTCTAGTTGTGTAGCACTGATTTAAATGTAATCCAAGTACGAAATGTTAAAGTAACTTATTTTAGAGACCACAAATGTGTATTTGTGGAATTCCCTGAATCCTACAAGTGTCTAGATATCTCAAAAATTAAATGCAAGTGGGTATTTAGACCTGAAATACTTCTAGCATGTTGACATATACTGCGATCCATGCTAGAAAATCTACAATTTTTAAATCAGTATTTTGCTAAATCCTTTATAATAATCATGCATGAGGCTTTATGACCTTGTATTAATTATGAGACAGAGTGCTGCAGCTGTGACGTCAAAACCCGAGAGACCAATTTGGATTTCCTTGAGATTTTCCTCTGGGTTTTTCTAATGGAATTTTTCAAATAATTAGTAAAATAAGGTCTCAGGTAAACAAAACTTGAGGGTACTTGGCCATTTGTGCATAAAAATAAACAACTGCTTCAAAATTCACATTTTCAGTATGGGTGTATGTTATTTACATTGTAGAGAAAAACATTCAAATATCATCCATTTATATTTACTGCAGGCCTTGTTTTATAAAGTGAAAAACACCTTTAGAGAAATCTCACAGCCGCAGCACTTTATACAGCATTTGTATTTTTTTTTTTAAATTAAAAAAAATCACTTGTCATACTGCATAACTATTCAAAATGAAGTAGCAGGTACAAAAACGTGTTAAAATAGTACACAAAATGCTAAGAAGAAATTCTGTACTGACCTAATCCATGATTATAAAAACAAAACAATCATGACAGCACAATCTGCAAGATGCTCTTTCTACAAAACACACCAAGAGCCAGCAGGTTTATGCCTGCAAGATGATGAAATAAAGACAGTGTACTCTGAACTGTTATCTGAAAGAGAATCATTAAAGTGATCCAAAACACTGAGCCTAATGTTGATTCTTCAAACAACTGCATCAAATCAAAGCCTGTCACGAGCTGCTCTATCACACTCAATGCTTGATGAAAGCCTCGGCCTTAAAGCAACTTCCCGGCCATCAATACACTTTACAAAGATCATTTTATGGTGATCTTTGGTAATGACTTTAGCCTTGCATAGTAGGTGAAAGCTTTTGAAGCAAAGATCAATGCACTCTGTACATTCAAGCCAAATGCATTTAAGCAATGTATCTTTCTGTTATGTAAATCACGTGAACACCAAAACCTCAAAAGCACATTACATTTAAAAACCAGTGCAATGAATGAAGAGAACAAGCTTCAACTAGCAGGCAGTTATTTGCCGCACATCAGCTCAGTCTCTAACTTACTCTATCAAGGAGTGTGTTACAGCACGAGTATTTTAAGAAAACCAGCTGAACTCATTTCACATATGAAATCTCAACAGAAAATACAAATATCATTTAGCATTTAAAGACCCCTCAAAATGCACACTTAATGCACATCAATTTACTAAACGTGTAAATGAACAATAATAACAGAAATAGCTCAAGGCATTTAGTCAAACCACAGGCCTTGTGGCCATTTAACTGTCATAAAACTTAGTCCAGTGACCAGCTTACAATCTCTCCCGGCGTTTCACGAAATAGCGCGTGAACGAAATCGCCGCAAACTTACGTGAAAACGAAGAATAAAGTAGTGGATCCCACCAGAAGAGTGGCGGCAGTGGACACCGGGATGTATTTGGTGGGTTTAAATCTTTTTCCAACGCTGTTGGGCATTCTGTAAATCCCACATTCCTCGTTTATTTGATCCCTATCGTTAGATGCACGCAAACACGAACACAAATCCTGCACCGTTCCGCGCCAGCCGGCTAAACCCGTATTCGCTCCGTCACATACACCGTTAAATCGTGATCCTTGAATACGCGATCGGGAATACGAGACTGAAAATCCCACCCAGCTCAATTCAGCCCACTGCTGCTGAGGTCACTGCAATGCTTGAAAGGTGGAGCCTTCGCTACGCAAATAGAGGAGGCGACACGCGCGCGCTCCATCAGTGGGGGCCTGGTCTGTCTTGAGGTTTGAAGCGGAGTAGAGACTTGCGTTTTTGCTATGATGGAGAAATCACACGCACGCACACCTCAAAGGAAAATCATGAATGAAACATCTGAAGACCTTGATCAAAATCATATTAGTCAAATATCAAAACACACAGCTCAGTTCGCTGAGATTTGGAAGACTGAGTTTGGTGAGCGGTGCCCAATGCAAAACTAAACTTTCTATGTGTTTTGTGGGTTTGTTGGTGTGGTGTTGGTATCTTGTGCCCTCTGGTGGAGAATTATCCCGTTTACCACACGCAGATTGTCTCGATTTCGTAAACATTTTTTGCACGTGTCGCGTAAACAGTCACGTGGCCACAATGTTGCAAGAAGAGTAATCGTTATTGTTGCCCTTCTTGTTGTATTTTCATTCCATTATTGATGTTACTTCATATCACGCATTTATTTAATCATCATTCAGGTAATAAAATGCACAAAACAACGTTCACATTAACTACTGAAAATAAATAAGTGAATGTAACTAAAGGAGTTTCTATCGTAAAACAAGCGCAGTAATGGTGTACAGTCATGCACTTCTTGTAACTATTATGCAGTAACCACAACATTAGCTTTAACGAATGAAAACTGGAATTTATGTCTCGTTAGTTATACTGCTTCAATAACTTGATTTTTTTGGCATTGCAAATGTACAGTGCTCTTTCGTGCTATTAAGAAATAACTAAATTGGAAAATTTTGAGACAGAAAGAGAGACTCAGATAGCTCTATATTGTAAGTTACAAATTGGTAAAATGGGGGGAAAGCTGACTTCACTGACAAGCAAAGATTCAACAATTTCATTCAGTAGGTGTAAATGCAATGTAGGCTATATTAAAAATAAATTAAAAAAAAGCCAGTCAAGCCAGGGACACCAGTATAAAAACGCGATTTTCATTGTAACGTCACGTTATTTAAGGTTTATATAGCTTCTCCTTGTGTAATTTTTATTTTAAAAGACTTTTATTTTGAAATGTCGTCAGCGCGAGAACACCGGATGTCCACGCAGAATGATGTGATGCCTTGAGCTGTTGAAAAATTCAGTGAAGAGGTGACATTTTTATCACTTGATTTTTAATAAACGTTATTTTTATTCTGTGTTGTTAAGACGAACAATGTCGTTTGTTATTTAAACGCAAGAAAGCTAACTTTTTTTCTTAGTTTCTATCTCGTTGTGGTTCTCTGACTCGTTGTCAGTAACAACAAAATAGTCCTGTTTTTACTGATGCCTGCTTTTTGTTAAAATCGTTTGCTGATAATGAAAACCGCTGTTGTTTATTGTGTTGTCTTTAATAAAGATGCTGAGCTCAATGAAACGGGCAGCATTAGCCAGGTCGCTAATGCTGTAGACATCGAGTCAGTCATCTTACGTGTAACGAGCCTAAAATCAAATGGAGAAAAACTCAAATTAAATTGAACTTTTGTGTAGACAATCTTAACCATGACAAAATATGTTCTTGGTGTTGTCAACCTTCTCACTGCTTGTGGATCTCTGACACATTAGCCTGTCAGTGAGGCCCTCTATAGACAGTCAATCTGTCAATCAAAATAGTGACAACTCAAAGCACCTAGGCCGGTTGTTTAAGACCTACTAGTAAACATAAACCAGAACTAATAACATCTCTTAAACCGCCATTTCATTCCGATTTACCCGCAGTGCAGACAAATACCTGGGCAGGTGAAATGGCGTGTGCAAAAGTGCCTTTAGATGAACTGCATGTGACTGAGCCCTTTGGACCACAAGGCAAAGAACGCACCCTACCAGCTCTGGTGAGTGTAGATTTTACTTCAAGGCTTTTCCCTGCATAATTACCTAGAGCTGACCTGAACCATCACTATAGTCCAGTACTTCTATGAGTTGTGTGAATGATGATGCCACCTCCCATCAGCACCCTAACCGTAAAGAAGAGAGATGTTTCTTAAGCTATAAACCCCCACCTGAGGATGGCACACCGGCGCTGGTGGAGGAGTTTCTGGAGAATGCTCAGTTCATCTCGGAGGATCTGGAGTGGCTGCTGGCTTTACCTCATGACAAGTTCTGGTGCCAGGTTTGACTCTCTACAATACAAAAGTTGTTCATGGAGATTTGAGTAAAGTGAAGTTAGAAATCTTTTGTTTTTGGACCCTTACATTATATAATACAGTATGCGGCCAGCCAGATGTCATATTGTTTCTTTTTTATTCTTTCTCCGTTGAAGGTGGTATTTGATGAGTCATTACAGATATGTTTGGACTCTTATTTGAGACACGCTCCGCGTGGTTTGGACCCATCTGGTCTCTCGTCTAGTCCAGCTGTGGCCGACATGCAGAGGAACATTCATCGCTCTGTGTTCATGGTCTTCCTCAGGATGGCTACGCACAAAGAGTCTAAGGTAAACAAACTCGACTAACTTTAAAAAAATTTTTTTTTACATGAATTATATTGTGTAACTGAATTATTTAAGATTTATAATCATTGTACAGCGTGGTTTTGGACAGTCTATAAGTCCTACAGTAGATACACTTCTATTCAAAAGTTTGGGGTCAGTAAGATGTTTTAATGTTTTTAAGTCTTCTATACTCACCAAGACTTAAAATATATAAATATGTTTAAAATGTAATTTATTCATGTGATGGCAACGCTTAATTTTCAGCAGCCATTACTCTAGTCTTCAGTGCCACACAATCTTTCAGAAATCTAATCTAATATGCTGATTTAGTGCTCATTTACTGTTAGCAGTCTTGAAAACGGTTAATATTTTTGGGATTTTTTAAATTTGTTTTGATGAATAAAAGGTTAAAAAAACAGCCTTTATTTAAAGTAGAATTTTATGTAACATAATAAAAAAAATATTTACTGTTACTTTTGTTCAATTTAATGTATCTTTGCTGAACAAAAGCATTAATTATTTCCAAACAGAGAAATATTACTGACCCCAAACTTTTGATCAATAGTGTAAATGTATGCTAGTGGTATATTTGTTATTCAATGGGTTTTCAAAACTGTATTTTTTTTTTTTTTTCTCAGGAGAACTTCATAACCCCTGCAGTGTTTGCAGAGATCATTTACAACAACTACCTATTTGACATTCCCAAAATTCTGGATCTGTGTGTGCTGTTTGGGAAAGGAAATTCCCAACTGCTACATAAAATGATCGGTACTACACAAAATCTTATAGTATATGTATATAATTAAAAAAATACATGAATATCTTAAGAACCCACCTGATTTTTTTGAATCACCCACAATGGTTTCCATATTTAAAACTAAGATTTCATACTTTACTCTTTTTCCAGAGAACATTTTTACTCAACAGCCCAGTTATTATGGAGACCTAAATGAGACTATACCTTCAATCAGCCAGGTACTTCATGTGATCGCGAGACATTTCTAAATGCTTTGATTCATCAACTTCAGCTGAACTTCCTAAAATCTCTGTGTATACATTCTAGGTGTTTGATATGATATTACAGAAGTGTGGTATTCAGTCAGAGGACACAGGAACTGGTCAACCCCTCAAACTGAATGGAAACAAATGCCAAACTGCCATGACCATGCCAGAGGAGGTAACCAAAACTAAACTTTTTTTACTCATACTGACTAACTTTAATTCACACAGTGTCCTAAAAGAAGGAAATAAAATTCTTATGTTTATATATGCATTATGTCTTGTAGGAGCTTGCAGACTTGGTGTTGTACATGTGTGATACTTGCACTACTATCCACTCTTTCCTGGACATCTTCCCTGAGGCTTGTTCTACCTTCAAACAACACAACTTTCTTAACAGGTAACATACATCCACACCATCCAATCTACAATTCACACAGTGTCCTCAAGGGCAGAATTTCATACCTGTTATTACCGATACAAAAATAATGAATGAAGCATCTCTCAATGTAGATTATCGTCATTCTATGAGATGGCAGTTCCAGACCTGGAGAAAGCAGTGAAGAAGAGAAATTTCAGTAAAAGGTTAGAATGGCTGACATGTTCTCTTACAAACATGAATTTATACAGATTGGTTAAACTAGATACAATCTGTCTCAGTTTACAGGAGGACATGTGGAGACGAATGTCCCATTCAAGAAAGAAAATGGTAGAGATTGCTCACCTGCTGCTCCAACACACGTGTTTACAGCCCATACTGGAGGGGTTAGGAAAAAAGACATGCTTTATAACCACATTAGATAAACAAAGATTAGAATGAATACCAGATATTCTTGATCCTATGTTTCATTCATTTTCACAGCACTGAAAACACGGCATCCTGTGTAGATGATCTTCTACAGACCTTCACAGCTTTCCTTCAAGAGAAAAGGTAAATTATGCTGATATTTCTCAGCAAGGTCATGGTTGTGTATGTAATCTATCACAGACAATGTTTCTCTCTTTATCTCTCAGATTCCTGGCAGATTATGATGAACAGTTCCCTATAGTAGATGACATCAGTCTCCTTCAGCAGGCCTTCCCTCATTTGTATCCTTTAATGTAGTCCAGTGGAACACTGTGTGCTGATTTCCAACGTAATAAAAAGGGGAAGCATACTGCCATCTTTCAGGCTTCTACTAGAGAAGATGACCTCAATGATTCCAGAAATAAGCTGTCCTAATTTCTAATTGTTTTCCTACATGCTTTATAATTAGTGGTGCACTGATACCAATACTGGTGCTCATTTCCTGTAATACCAATATCCCATACCATGTATGCACAGCATTCATTTCATTAATGTTGCAATGCCAGTGGGGATATTGCAGCATTAACAATGTATATGCTGTCAACCCACTGTCAATTTAAGCTGTAGTGCAAGTAGAGTACCACAAAGCACATTCTGCCTGACTTGCCTTCAAAATCTTGCCTCGTCACAGAGAATCCAAATAATGCCTGTTTTCAAACATTTTTAAGCTCCTTTCTATGATTTTCTGCTATTCTCCTTGATCTGTCCACTCAAGAGACGACACCAGGACGACTTACCTGTTGCAGGGTGTAGAGTCAGCTTGGGAGTGTGTGGGGAAAAAGAGAAGCTTCCCCTCATTAGCCAATCACAGCGCAGGAGCCAAGAGCAAAACTGGCAGAGATTCAGCAGCTTCCCAGAAGGAAGGAGCAGGAGTGTTGGGAGACAGTGAAGAGTTGAGTGGAGCGGAAGCTATGACTCATGTTCCCCGTAAGGGAGAGAACGTAAGTTCATTAACTGTTAAAATATCTACAACAGTATGTTTCCTGGTAAAATAAAGGTTTTGGGTTTTTTTTACCCTCTTTTTTCGGGTCCTGTAGGGAGCAGTGTGCACAGTGAGTGCTGGAGAACTAGAGTCTCTTCTGTCCCATATCCGAGAGCTGCTTCCGGACTTGGGAGAGGGATTCATATTGGCATGTTTGGAGGAGTATGGATACAATACTGAACTTGTCATTAACAACATCCTGGAAGATAAACTGTCTCCTTCTCTTGACAAATTGGACAGGGCAATGGCCAGGTAAAGTCCAACTGAAATGTCTAGGATTTATGGTTCAATTCAAGGGCCTGTACCATGAAGCTGGTTTACCTGGCTAGCCAGGTAAGTTTCAGTTTAGTTTGCACCAATCCTGGGTTTTAGGCACCATGAAAGTGGCTTGGCTTTTAGTGGTGTTCATCACCATAGTAACTTACACTGCACAGCTAACCTGCTCCGGGACAGGTTATGTTCTGGCTTAGAGATCTCAAAGCGAAATTTGACCAATCAGCTTCAAGGAAAGTGACATGTCTGACGCAATAAAGCCACTCCTCCAGTTTCTCTTACTACAAATTAAAGGACACTACGTTATAAAACATTTTTAAAGATAAAATTGTCTGATTTTTAGAGATGAGTATTTTTTTTATATTATACCCTTAATCCATTACACAAGCTACCTGAGTTTAATAGTAATTCAAACTTAAACATATGGATATGCAATATAAATAAGAGGAGAAGTGAATCACAGTTTCAAGGCATGCGATTGGCTGTTCATTACCAATGTCACACTGTCATGTGCACGTGCTCCATTAACTCGGGATCAAGCCTGAGTTGACAGAGAAAGTTGATGATCAGCTTCATGGTACCTACCAACAAAGCCGGATTGGACTGGTTTGGTTTTGCCAACTCAAAACTAATCCTGTAACCCTGAGTTTGTTCAGCCACCATCATGGTACAGGCCCCAGGTCCACTTCATTGTTGCTTACTGGCCCTGTAATGGTTCCCTGTAGGTTGGCAAAGAAGGAGCTTCCCTCAGTTTTGAGCACCAGATCAAACGTGTTTGACGATGACGAGTTTGACGTGTTCAACCGTGACCAACTGGATATGAATCGTATTTGGAAAGGCCGGAGGTGAGTTGTGTGATCCCAAGTTAGAATTCAGTATCAACTTTTCCCACTTAAAAAAAGCATTACCCTGTCCTGCCCTGCGGTGCATTACTCTAAATTTAGTCTGATTATTTAAATGAGCTTCTAAATATTTAATGCGTCCACTTGGTCAAGAGAAAATAGTCTTTGACAAGTACAGCGTAAACTGACTTCAGAACCGCATGAAAGTGGGCTTATGAAATATTCAGCTCAAGCTGTGAAAGATGGTTTGTGTCAACTAGAAATGAATATCTCTGCATTTTTCAGACAGGGGGAGAGTGTGCGTGCCACGCTCGATGACAAGCAGCACATAGAAGAGCAGAGAGCGAGATATCAAGCCTACCAGATAGTGGTGGATGAGATTCCCATAGAAAATGAGCCCTCCAGAGACCGTGATGATGCTTTCGGCATGTATGATTATGATGACGAATATGACGACACGTATGATATCAACCAAATAGGAGCCAATGATCTGGATGAAGAGGATGAACTATTGAACCGCAGGTATGAGCTGTGACTGATGTACATAAACTTGCATCTCCCTCTAATGTGGCTGATCAAAATGGGTTTTCAAAGACCATTTTTTGAGTTGAGAAATGCAATGCAATCCAAAGATTACCAAATGAATCCAATCCAAATTAAACCAAAATCACAACATGGCTTATCGGCTTTCCTTCAAAATAAAAGCTTGATAATTTAATGTTTGAAGATGAAGAATACAGTCATAAATATTTGTATTTTTATAGTCATGATAACTATGATTACCGCAGTCAAATACATTTAAGTTAACATTTAAATGTTTTTCTTTTAGGCCGTTTACTACCCCACAGGTTCTCAGAACAGGCAAACAGACTCGGGAGAATGATGAAGACGAGGAGGAAGAGGACAAGGTTTGATTAAATCGCTTTATTTTTTATTTTAAATAGATTTTCGTCCCTTATTCTAGACTTGTTATAGATCACATTTCAGTATCTGGCTTTTTTTCTCTTTTCCCTGTTAATAGATATTAGACTGATTTGAAGTAAGTTACAGGTTTAGATTCTCACATTATGCATATTTCTGTTTATTTACCATGGTCTTTTCTTGTGTTATTTTGATCAGAATGATGCTGTGAAGAAGGATCACTTCGTCCAGGACCCAGCAGTCCTCAGAGAGAGAGCGGAGGCCAGGAGAGCTGCTATGCAAAGCAGAAAAGGGTAACCATGACTGGAATATTGTTGCACTGCACATGTGCACTGGTTTATTATCTAACTAATCTAAAACATGGATCAGTCAGTCATTAATTGATTTTACTTGTTTGTTCCTGATAGCTACAGACCACCAGCAAGTCAAGTGGAAGGTGGGCCAAAGGGACGGGGCCAGACGCAGGAGACCGTTTTGGACCGTCGCAGAAAAGAAGCGAATAAGAGCAGAGGAGCCAATCACAGTCGCAGAACGATGGCTGACAGGAAGAGGAACAAGGGCATGATCCCTTCCTAAGACTTTTACATGAACAACAGCACAGTGCAGAGTTCTTGGAGAGCTAAAAGCAAAAACAGTACCTGAGGTTAAATGGAGCTCCTCATTTACAGAAGATCGATACGCATCGAGATGACACTCTGGTCTATTACATAGACCTGTCATTCTTTCAGATTGAAAATGAGTTCTCAGTCAGTTTATTTTCTGAAGTATGAATAGACAGGCTGAGTTGGAGTTTGAAGTGCTTAGTAAAATAAACAGGGATGTCTGTTTATAAGGGATCAAGATAATCATCTATTTTTTTAATGTTCTTTTTGCTAGTGATAGACAGCATAATGTATAACAAGAAAACAACAGTTTTGTAAGGCAAAGGAGTCATGTCTTTTGCCCTGTAACACATGAGTTTATTGAACAGAGGAGAGGTACAAACAGTTATTGCACTGTTGAAGAAAGTTCAATAAATAAATAAAGGAACATCAGGTTTGAGAATGTAGCATCTAAAATAAATTTGAGAATGACCTTAACAATATGTGGTACGTTACACTATCGAAGCAACAATGCAGCTCATAAGATCCTGTTCCAGTTCTTTAAAGGTTTAAAAAGTGATTAAGACTTGACCTCAGAGCAGTCTTTTGAGAAACCTCCCCATTTGAGGTTGCAGAGTCTGATTTCAACACACAAGCCCTTTTGTGCCAAAGGCTGTGAGCATTCATCATTCTAGCAGAGAGAGGCGTCATTTTTCCTCAAATAGACTTTGAACAGGCAGTGTTCTCTTGCCATGTGGAGTAACATATTTCTACTTACTAGGATAAATTCAAAGCATTTTGTAATAGAAAGCATATTTAAGAATGCTTTTGAAATAAAACAAGCCTTTAGAAGATAAAACAAGAATAAATACTATTCTTAAGAATGTGCTTCTATATTGTTCCTCTTTGTGTGAGTGTTTCATGTGATTTGATGTAATGGTTGTCTACATGTCCGGCAGATGCCCTCCTGAGATAGCGTGGAGTCAAGACAGCTCATGTATCATGACTGAAGCGTGAGAGATGAGGGGAAATTTGGCTTAAGCACAGATCAAGATTTCATTTAATGAGATGCTCTGATTGGCTGTATTGAGATTCCATATTCCTATTTTCTATCATTAAGTACATTTACATGCACAGCACAGTTATAATGAAGCTACAGCAGGTTTTTGCATAGACGAGCTACAGTCTTCATCTATCTGTTCCAGTATTAATGACACAATGTGTAATTGAAAATTAAAAGGATTAGGAACACATCTTTTGGGGCCAGCTGTACAGCTGAAAGAAGTATTGCAAAATGTATTACAAAAATTATTTTAAAAGAAATGTTTTCTATTTTAGTATATTTTAAAATAGATTTGCATTTTACAAAGCTGCATTTTTAGTAGCCGTTACTCCAGTCTTCAATGTTGCATGGTTCTTCAGAAATCAACTTTCAAAACAGTTGTGCTACTTAAAATTATGTAAACTATGATACATTTTTTGAGGATTCAATTAGGAATGGAAAGTTTTTGATCAATATACTGCATCTTTGCTGAATAAAAAGTATTAATTTATTATTAAACCAACCCCAAACTTTTGAACGGTAGCATAGGTTCATTAGTCCAGCTACGCAAAAACCTGACTAGAATGAAGCATTTACATGACAATTCAAAACTAAACTGAAGAGAATCTGAACTTCTAAAATGCATGTAAATGTACTTACTGTCCCTGTAAATTCTCTTTTAAGAGCAACAGTAATAGTAAAAGTCGCTCTCTGTGCAGCAAGAAGGCACAGGGCATCCTTGCAGCTCTTTGTATGGAATAATACTGATACTCGCATGTATCTTTCACTTTACTGTGTAGCTTAGAGTAACAGACCTGATTAACATGCCTCTTTTTTCCATCAAATTAGTGCTAGTACTTTAGCTGGAGGCTTAGCTGACAATGGTACTACTATGTCATGTGGGGCTCTGTACCACACAACCTTTCCACAAAAAAATATAATGATAATGTTTCTTCTTAAAGGTCCAGAAACATTTTATATGTTCTCAAAAGATGTCAAGATCACAACTTCAAGGTCACAACCAACTCCAGTCAAGAACGGCATCTTTTTTGGGTGAAAAAGGATGGAAAAGGGCCAGGTTAGGCACCAGCCCTGGTCTCGTATCAGAGGAAAAGGTTGAGAGATATTGTACTGACAAGATACTATTTCTTAATTTTTTTCTCTAAGGATTGTATGCAAATTTTATGCCAACCCTTGTTTAAACAAAAATTTGAGACTTGAGGGTGTATGATTCTTCCTTACTTTGAAGAGATTGGAAATATTTTGTTTTTTGCTGTGCATATGACTTCACAATCCGTGTATCTGTGAATTGCTGAGCCGGTTCAAGAAATGCAGTAATGTACGTAAAAGAACTGATCCCATGTACAAGGACCTAACTTCAAGAAACATCTCAAGTGGTTTGACCAAAGATCAGGAACTAGTCCTGACTCCTGGGGTCTCTTGAAAAAGAACTCAAGGTTTATAGTCTTTGGAGAGGTCAAATGGAGATATTCTGACCTTACAGTACAGTGGAGGGGTTTAGTTGCTATGAAAAGTCTGAATCAGAAGAGTCAAACCAATTCATACAAATTCCTAGTCCAAAATCCTTCCTGGTCCAGCTCAATAAAAATTACCTGGGAGAAACAGAACAAGAGCAAGAAGAGTTCAGTTCAACTTATGGTTGACAGTGCATGGAGCAAAAAAAAAAAAGAAAAGTAGATGAGTAAGTAAAAACGGTTAACAAATATTTCTGTCTTTCTCACCAAGCACGCTACGTTTGCAGAGAGGACAGGTCTGCTGAAGGAGTAGCCAGGGATCCACACAATCTCTGTGGAATTCATGGAGACACGGTAACACCCTCAAACACTAAAACACACGCAAAAAGAGCAGTGATTAAACCGTCTCTCTTCATGAAAGAACAATAACTCTACCGAACAAAAGCATAAGAATGTGCAGAGGATCTGTCACCTGGTTGTTGTTGTATTGCTCCAGACAAACTGCACAACTGTCCATCTCCACCGGTTGAGTTTGTGTTGGGTCACATCTCACTTTGGGTTGCCGGTATATCCTCGTCTTCAGTGCTGATAATCTCTTTAAAATGTCTTGCTTTAGGTCTGACTGTAAGACAAATAGTTTATTTCTAATTTTATTTATAGTACAAACTATGTACAGTGTATAGACTACCATTCAAACGTTTGGGGTCAGTAAGAGCATGTTCCTTATGCTCACCAAGACTGCATTTATTTGATCAAAAATGCAGTAAAAACAGTAATAGTCTAAAATATTATTACAATTTAAAATAACATTTATTCATGTGATGGCAAAGCAAAATTTTTAGCATCATTACTCCAGTTTTCAGTGCCACAAGATCCTTCAGAAATAATGCTAATATGTGACCCTGGACCTCAAAACCAGTCTTAAGTCGCTGGGGTATATTTGTAGCAATAGTCAACAATACATTGTATGGGTCAAAATTATAAATTTTTCTTTTATGCCAAAAATCATTAGGATATTAAGTAAATTTCTTACCGTAAATGTATCAAAACTTAATTTTTGATTAGTAATATGCATCGCTAAGAACTTCATTTGGACAATTTTAAAGGTGATTTTCTCAATATTTAGATTTTTTTGCACCCTTTAGATTGCAGATTTTCAAATAGTTGTATCTCAGCCAAATATTGTCCGATCCTAACAAACCATACATCAATGGAAAGCTTATTTATTCAGCTTGTATAAATCTCAATTTCGAAAAATTGACACTTAAGACTGGTTTTGTCATCCAGGGTCACATATGCTGATTTGGTGCCCAAGAAACACTTATTATTATTATTAGTGTGAAAACAGTTGTGCTTCTGTAATATTATTGTGGAAACAGTGGTTAAATTTTTTCAGGATTCTTTGCTGAACAGAAAATTCAATTCTAGAATTTTTAGCAATATTATAAATGTCTTTAATGTCACTTTTGATCAATTTAGTGCATTCTTACTGAATAAAACTTCTAAAAAAAAAAATCTTACTGACTCTTGAACGGTAGTGTTTATGACAGGATTTCCTTCCAGTCTCCACTTGCTTCTTTCTTCACAGTTAGTGACATTAGTGTCATGAACTTTTGAAAATGTTTTTAACTTCACACCGAATCTGTCACAAAAACAGTGTTCACCTCTAAATCATCGTTAAACTGGTTGTCCTGGTACTGCCAGCGTGCATGAACTATGACCCCTGTGGAGAGGACCAAGGCCACCAGAACGACAGTATTCCAGAGCTGCTGGAGATATTTCTGGACAGATGGACAAAAAGGAAATTAAAAAGAAGACAATTCTCTTTGCTGACTGATAAAACTGCTTTTTAATTTCTTTGGAACATTAAAGGGAGTTACCCAGAAATGAAAATTCTGTCATCATTTACTCACCCTCATGTCCTTCCAAACCCGTAAATAATGACAGATTTTTCATTTTTTGGGCGAACTATCCCTTTTAGAAACAGAAGATGATTACATGACAGTGCTGACACATTTTGAGCTGTAACCCTGGATAATAAGAGATGTTTTCATAACACTCATACCTGGACCTGAGAGTTGGTCTCCCCGGTGCAGATGACCCCTTGCCATTCCCCGTACAACCCTCCTCTCGAACGGCCGCAGCTGGACCACAGGGTCAAGGTGGCCCCCTTTGACACAGCATTTAGAAATATCACACTCCTACACTAATGAACCACAACAGGCATGAAACTAGGCTACGCAGGAGTAATATCTTACCAGACTGTCCTGTAGAAAAGACTTGTAAGTGATTTTTGCTGTAGCACGAAGGCCCCTAATTGAATAAAAGTAAAAACAAGATGCATTCCTAAATTCAGAATATTTTTTATTCAGAGGAAAATCGATCATTTAATGATTGAGGACTACCTGAGGAGTGCTCCAATGAGCTTAGTGACATTTTCTGATGTCTGAATGATAATGATTGGCTTTGAGAGAACCTGAGAGAGATCCATCTACAGAGGAAGAACAGTTTTTTCTTAATTCTTATACATATCGAATAACCATTATGAAATCAACTGAAGGTTATGGATCAGAACAGCAAAGCTCTCACCTCTCGGACAGTATTCTGGTTTAAAGCCAGGATGATCAGAGCAGACGCACCCAAAACAAGAGCACGCTTCATCTATGTAGGACAGATCTGTCAGTTTGATCAACACTACCTAGTCATCTTGTGTTTAAGTCATTATTTTGAATACCTTATTGACCACAGAGGCAGCAAACGACTCCTGGTTGCGGTTACTGGAAACTGTGCCTTCCTGCATCTGGACAGGTACCACTCCAATCCAGGGGTTCGGATCCTTTCCATCACTGCTTTCAGTGCTGGTTTTAATAGCTTCACCTTTAATCTGCAGAGAGAAAAACAAATGACACAGATGCTTAAGACACTGGACACAATATGTCCCACAACTTCACAGAAGATTATATTTTAATCAAAAATGATCACTAGAATGGTCTTTTGTTACATTTAATTTTCTCTCAATTTGATTTTACAAATCAAAATAATTTATACATTTTTTTAAATATAATTTTCACTTATTTTCTCAATTAAATGATTCATAGAAGTAAATGCTATATTGTCAATATTTATAATATCAATAAAAAGGTTATATGAGATTTACTATTTTTTTTATGCTTGTCATTTTTAAAGTCTATATTATTTAATGTTTTAGGGTTATAATGGCAAGATATTGGTTAGTGCAATATGTGACCCTGGACCACAAAACCAGTCTTAAGTCGCTGGGGTATATTTGTAGCAATAGCCAAAAATACATTGTATGGGTCAAAATTATCCATTTTTATTTTATGCCAAAAATCATTAGGATATTAATTAAAGATCATGTTCCATGAAGATATTTAGTGAATTTCCTACCGTAAATATATCAAAACTTCATTTTTGATTAGTAATATGCATCGCTAAGAACTTCATTTGGACAACTTTAAAGGTGATTTTCTCAGTATTTAGATTTTTTGCACCCTCAGATTCCAGATTTTCAAATAGTTGTATCTCAGCCAAATATTGTCCGATCCTAACAAACCATACATCTCATTTTGAAAAATTGACACTTATGACTGGTTTTGTGGTCCAGGGTCACATATATGATCTATAGTTTTAAATTCATGATTTATTATATTTAATGCACCAAACAGCACAAGTGAAAGGAATAAATGCAAATACAGTTTTATATAACTTTAGCAGTTCAGCAAAACAAAAACAGCTATGCCTCTATTTTGACAATTTAACTAATGCTATATTATCAGAATTCATATATAATATTTAATAATTAAAATGTCATTATCTATAATATTTGACATATAATTTGTGCATCAGTGCTGGCACAGACGACATACAATAAAAGTGTTAAAATGCAAATATAGTAAATAATGCATGTTCTATTTTCAAGAAACAAGACATTCAGAATAGTGAAACTAACTTGCCATGTCAAGTATCTGTTTAAATCACTTACTAAGATGAGGTCTCCATTGAGGTCATGTTTCTTTTTGCTGTGGTTTTCCAGACTCCCCTGGACCACCTCACCCTGCAAAACATGCTGATGGTCTTCCAGAAACACCTCTACAAAAGCCACCTGTTCGCTGGACACCAGCGGGCAAAACCACAGCCAGCACAGCACAGAAAGACAAGCTAACGCGCCCATGTCTCCCGGTCAGTCGATGTTATAAATCATACTAAATCATAGACTGAAAGTTTGAGCCATACTGTCAGAACTGCCTCTGCTCTGTCACCTCCAGCTGATGTAAACATACTGAGTAGAGCTCTTCTTCTGCGGCTCGCTTTTTCCTGCCTGCACTTGTGAAGTGAAACTAGCTAGAATGGAAACTGCTGTTAGAGTTGGTGGTGAACTCACGTAAGCACGTAAGGGGACGCTGTGTGGTCCAATCATTTATTATGACACATCAAGCTCCGCCCACTTCGTGCTAAACTGGTTTGTATCCGCGTTTCCTTTATATTTCCATTTCTATTTCTGTATTTCATATAATCACCACGGCCGTTATGAAAATATGTGCGCTCGCCACCCAGTGGGAGACTGTAAAATAGTTTTATATAAAAAATCTTTTAGCTGTACATTTTTTAAGCTTTGAGCTTTTCCACTAAAAATAATTAAACAACGGAGGTTTCTGTAAAACCGTCACTTCCGTCACAGTTCTGTACGAGCGAATTTGACCGTCTTTAATAACAAATTCGGTCCTTGTTTATAATTTGGCAAACATTTCTGTCTGTAAATATAATGTTTTATTTAGTTTCGAATAAAATATGCTATATCATGAACTGTGAATGCAGATAGATAGATACTAATACCATTACTATGCTACATATCCAAAAACATGGTAATATCGTGGCCCTTTATTATTATCGACCTCAGTCTTACTGTGGTATGTTTCTGAATTTATGTAGTGTAGCACTGCTAACATTATTAGCTTATTTAGTCGCTTGTGTTTGTGATTTCCTCATCCGTAAATCACTTTAGATTACGCTTCTGCTAAACGAAATAACGTAAATAAGGAACACACAAGTTGATTCTTTGTTTCCAAGGGAACTTCGAAGAAGACGGCGAACTTCCGGCGTGACTTCAGTTGCTGCTGCTTCACGCTCACAGAGTGATGAGAGAGAGAGAGAGAGGGGGAGAGAGAGATAGACATGGAGTTCAACTGAGAGCAACAAAGTAACGGATGAGCCGCGGCACTTCAACGGCGCTGGAAACGATTCTCCTCGGGAGCGCAGAGGGAGATCGCGGCTTGCAAACGGCGGTTTTATAATTGATCAGCGTGAAGATGAAGCTCTTGAAGCCGAGTTGGGTCAATCACAATGGTGAGAGCAGCAGCCCGACTGTGTATGTGTATGTGTGTCTGTATGTATGTGTGTTTGTGCAGGAATCCGGGGCTTCAACTTGCGCTTTTGTTATGTAGAGAGACGGATCGGGTCTCTTCTGCAGCGCTGTTCGTACGATCGGATACTCTTCTGCTCGTTTTAGCGCAGTAAGAATCATAGTAACCGGCTGTTTTTTGAGCTTGGCTGGTTTTTAAGAAGCCACCCATGAATATATGATGTGCACACCACCCATTTTGAAGTTGCCAAAAGGCAGGCAGACCTCTGACATGAGTCGATGAAGCTGGAGCTGATGGCTGTGTTATTGCATAGATAAAATTAAGAGTCATTTGTGTGATTTAAGAAATGATCTGGTCATAATTAACAGATTAAATGGAACTTGTGACTTTGTTTATATACGTTACATGCTAATGTGGCCTTATTTGCATTTCATTTAACATGTCGTACATTTTATGCATTGTATAGCCTACATTTGTTCTTTGCTATTATTGGATATTTTTTTTCCAGACCATGCTAAAGATGCGTTTTCAAACTGTATTTGTGTTATGTGTGTGTGTTTTCAGCTAAACCAGTATTCTCAGTTGATATCCATCCAGATGGAACGAAGTTTGCTACAGGTGGCCAAGGTGAAAAAAAATCTTGTCATTCTTTTCCTGACTATAGTATAGCTTTCAGATTAAGCTTTGTTTTTGTAGAAGGTAGTTTTATTTCCATCCTAATTTAGAGACGGATCATTTGTTATTGGGAGCTAATATTTTCAATGTGGATTGACAGGTGAGGACTCTGGGAAAGTGGTCATTTGGAATATGGCCCCGGTTCTTCGAGAGGAGGATGAGAAGAACGACAGTATTCCCAAATTGCTTTGTCAGATGGACAATCACTTAGGTATTACTTGATACTTTTTATCTCAATATTCAAGATTAAAATATACGAAGAAAGAAAAATATTGTGTTGCATTTGTACCATTTATTCTGCTCACAACAATCACAGAATAATTCAGAGACATGTCAAAAATTGTTTTGTCACTTCAATATATTTTAACCTCCTTTTGGATATGAACTGCACTGACAGAATGCGAGACGGAATGTGTGACACAGATGAATATTCAGTATCTAATTAAATGTTTTATGTAACTTTGTGCATTTCAGCATGTGTGAATTGCGTGCGCTGGTCAAATAATGGCTTATACCTGGCGTCAGGAGGAGACGACAAACTGGTCATGGTGTGGAAGAGAGCTGCGTGAGTAAAACTGACCCGTTCTGTCTTTTCATTTCTCTCTTCACGCATGTCAAAAAGAACATTTTAGTATTCATTTTGTCTAACAATTTAAACTTTATATTAAATATAACATTTTTAAGATGCTACAATAAAAATATTTGAATACATTTGAATATTAAAGTTTAAAAACTATCAGTTTTTAAGTCTGTATAGCAGCTGACAGAATGACCTAGTTACCACTTGCGCAAATGCATTGCTTATTACCTTCCTTTTCCCCTACGCAGATTGTTGTGTTCTTTGTTTATAAGGCACAAACAGATGCCACACATGCAGGCCTTTGAGGCATTATGTGGTATTTATTTTGTTTTGCAGTTACATAGGTCCAAGTACAGTGTTTGGGTCCAGCAGTAAACTGGCTAATGTGGAACAGTGGAGGTGCGTCATGATTCTGAGGAACCACACGGGAGGTGAGGGGAAAAACGCTGCTTTTGGAAACGCTGGATATTGTCTTCAGTTTTGGCATTGTGTGAAGCACATGTGGTGTTCTCTATAAATCTGATTCAGATGTAATGGATGTCGCCTGGTCACCTCATGATGTCTGGCTCGCATCCTGCAGTGTGGATAACACCATCGTTATATGGAACGCTCGAAAATTTCCAGGTGAAAAGTTCATTTAGATTGGAGGGAAAAGTCCAGCGATATTTGTTTGCAGATCGCGCTTAGTTTGAGATATTTGGTGGGGATGTAACGATGCACCCTGAGCCGGGTGAAAATCAATACCATCATGTGACAGTTCAAGTTAGTTAAGATGTTAACGAATCACGATACAATTGGGGGTGGGGGGTTGATATGAATGTGTCTCTGAGGGGAGCTGACTGTCTTTAGAAAAGTTTAGATGGTGTTTTCCTTTCATCTTGCCTCTATGCATATTAAAGTAGTGTTTATATGCTCAGCGTTGCTTTGTTTACAGCAGTAACCAAAGAAATGCTGTATTGTGGATCATATTGCATCGTGAGCTTATTGAATATTGAATCGTTACATCCCTAATATTTGTAATGCAGTGTCATTAAGTGTGGCTTAAGTGCCCAAGTACTTTTAATGGCCACTGTAGTATCTAGGAAAGTTTCATCAGGGGATTTTATAAAGGTTTGGCTTCTGTATTAATAAATTCAGTTCTGAATCAAAGCTTCAAATGCTGCATTTTGTATGTGTATGCCACAGAGATTGTGATGACTTTAAAGGGACACACAGGGCTGGTGAAAGGCCTGACATGGGACCCTGTTGGAAAGTACATCGCTTCCCAGGCAGATGACCATAGCCTGAAGGTCTGGAGGACCATGGACTGGCAGCTGGAGACAAACATCACCAAACCCTTCAGTGAAGTAAGACATCAGAGTTCAAACTGTTGGCCAGAGATGGTGGTTTTGGCTTGTGTTTACTCTTTTTGTTTATTTGTTTCATTTTTTGAGTTGTTTACATGCTTTTGACCCTGTATTCTCCCTTTTTCCCTCTTCTCTCTTGCTTTGATTCAGTGTGGCGGCACCACACACGTCCTGAGGCTGAGCTGGTCTCCAGATGGTCAGTACCTGGTTTCAGCTCATGCCATGAATAATTCTGGGCCCACGGCTCAGATCATCGAACGCGACGGCTGGAAGACCAACATGGACTTTGTGGGTCATCGAAAAGCTGTTACTGTGGTGGTTAGTGTTGTTTCAAATCTGTAATATTTCACAGAACAGCATGCATTGAAATTTCCATCATAGTTTGTCTTCCTTTTGTTTTGACAAAATCATGATTTTTAAAATTGGCTAAGCTCTAGAATTTGATCCGTGTTTCTTAATGGGTAGTTTATTAATTCCTTTCCATCTCTTTGCAGAAGTTCAATCCTAAGATCTTTAAGAAGAAACAGAAGAATGGTAGTACACCCAAACCCAGCTGTCCGTACTGCTGCTGTGCTGTGGGTAGTAAGGACCGCTCACTCTCTGTATGGGTATGAAACTTCTCAATATCACTCCTTATTTGACCTATTTTTGCAGATTGGTTTTGCCCCACTACAAAAAAAAAGGGATATTTCTATTTAAAATTAAATTATAAATTTGCAAAATCAAGGGACACTCTTAAAATCTTAGTTTATAATTTTAAAATTAATGTTTTCTTTTGTAGCACATTTTAAAATGTAATTTATCTCTGTAACGCCAAGCTGAATTTTAAGCAACTGTTACTTTAGTCTTTGGTATCACACAGAAATCATTGTAATATGCTGATTTGGTGTTAAAACATTACTTCTTATCAATGTTGAAAACAGTTTTTATGAAAACTATAGATTCAGTTCTTTGTTGAATAGAACTTTCAAAGGAACAGCATTTATTTAAAACAAATCTTTTGTAACAATGTAAAAGTCTTTACTGTCACTTTTGATCAATTTGATGCATCCTTTCTGAATGTTTTATTTTCATTCAAAACAATCTTACTGACCTCAAACATTTGAATGTTAGTATAAACTATTTTGTGGTTATGCTCTGCTTAAATATATTGTTTAATGTTCCATATAAAACTGACAGGATAAAGCGATAAATCACATCTTACCCATGTTAACGAGTTTTTGTCCTAACCAGCTGCAGCCATGGCAATATATTTTGGCATGTAATGCCTCCCACAGTGAAACCTGATCGGTCCAAGGCTCCAAAAAGCTTTTTAAGAATTAAATATGTTCAGTGTTCTTTAATCTCTTGTTTTGTCCCAGTATGAGGACAGAAAAATGGCACATATTCATGCAGTGTAAGGGTACGATTTCTGAACGTTATCCTGCTCTTGTTTTTCAGCTCACCTCACTCAAGCGTCCACTGGTGGTCATCCATGACCTCTTTGATAAATCCATTATGGATATTACATGGTAAGAAAACCGCTTTTCTATTTTCCAAACTTTGTAAAGCATCGCAGACAATGTAGTGGGGTAATGGCTTACATGCATGGGAGTATTGTGAACGGATCGTATCTCTCAGGACACTCAATGGGCTGGGACTCCTGGTGTGCTCCATGGATGGCACTGTGGCTTTCCTGGATTTCTCGCAGGATGAACTGGGAGATCCCTTGAATGAAGAGGAAAAGGTGGAGAAAACATGCACACACCAGTGTCAGCATTATTTAAGGCAACAAATTGAAAAACTGGAAGCTCACTTAAGTTGCACACATTTAGTTAATTAATAATAATTGAATTGCTTCCTTGAACCATTTGTTGACATAAGAAAATTGGTTCATTCAGAATGTTAAACTGAATCAAAATATCCAGTGCTACTTAAAGAGATGCACAAGACATTGTAGGAGAGTGTTTGCTAATTGCCTTTCCCTGATTAATGCAGTGTGACAAAAACAGCGATGCAGCATTTAAAAAAAAAAAAAAGAGAAAAGAAATCGCTTGTTACAGGAAAAGCCAAACTGTTTTGAAAACAGCTCAGCTACTGTCACGCTTCTGAAGAATGTAAATGACTTAATAGCTTTGCTACTTTTGCTTAGTTATTTAGCACGCACAAACTAGCAAGGTGGCGGAAAGACTTGAGTCTCCAAAATAAGATTTCTGTATATCTTTCTGTAGAATGCTATTCATCAGAACATCTATGGAAAGAGTCTGGCCATCACAATGGAGTCCCAACTTTCCAGCACAATCATTGAGAATCCAGAAATGCTGAAGTATCAGCAGGAACGGCAGAGGAACCAGAACCCCGACGGCGCCCAGGGAAGCGGTCCTGAGAACCAGACGCCCAAACTCACCAATGTGCTCAACGGAGAGTCCCTGGAGGACATCAGAAAGGTCAGAAGAAAGAATATGTAACAATACACACAGCGGTGCTATTTTAAATGGATATGCTGAATGATGATGTGGTAAATAATAATTGGTGGTTACTAGTATTTCCACCTCCAGCCATGGCTGGCTTACAAGTTTACAATGTATAGTTTCCTGCTGTGTAAGATATTAAAATCCAAACCACATCTAGCATACCTTAGAGAGTCCAAAAGTGTCCGAAAACTTTCTGGGACTAAATGAAATAGCAGAATCATACTGCCCGGCCCTAATACGCATAATGAGTGGTTGTTATGTAAAATCGTAATATTTTACATGCATATTACATGCAAATACATAATGTGTGGGTGTGTGACATTAAATAATTTGCATAAAATTTGCATGCACATCTGCCTCTCTCTGTATAAATCTGTATCATTTAATTCCATGATGGTCGTAGCATTGTAGTTCAGAGGGTCTGACAATTTTGTCCTTAAACATGTTTGCAGGACTGCATTTATTAACAAATGGCACTTTTTTTTCTTTTTTTGATTGGGCAGAACCTCTTAAAGAAGCAGGTGGAGACTAGAACTGCAGATGGGAGGAGAAGAATCACACCTCTCTGCATCGCACAGCTCGACACGGGGTAACGAAAGCGCACAAGAACACGTCTAAAATTATCACTCACCTAAACTACAGCATACGCTCAGTGTCTGAATGTCTCTTTCTTTTACCCAGGGACTTCTCACCAGCGTTGTTCAACAGCGTCCCAATCTTGCCGGGGTCGTCTGCGTCAACTCAGCTCACCTCTCAGATCTCTTCGGATTCCAGTACGGCCAACTCGCTTGGCTTGCGACCCTCACATGACCCCACCACCACCTCTCCCAACAAAACTGCGGAAGACAACAAGGACAGGTAGGTGTACATGTATGCAAAGTCCCATTTCCCCTCTCTCTCTCAAACAACACTTTTTAAAAATCACATTTCTTTTTCTTTCTCTGGTCTCTCTTTTAGTGGAACTGCAGCTGTGAACTCGATCGGTATGAAATCGAATCTTTTATTGACATCTGCCACCAAGATCGAGCCCATGAAAGCACTGGATTCACGTTTTACCGAAAGGTCAAAGGCCACGCCAGGGGTCACTAGTGTACCCATCACTATAGGCATCACCCCACTTGACAGGTAACAAAGTCTGCATGATAACCAGTGTGTTCTTCTAAACTGAACTTAAAAACAAATTGAAGGGTTTTTTTTGTGGTTCTGTCTCAGGGTAAAAGACAGCAGCTCTGTGAAGGAGTCGAAAGGAAAAGATGAGACCAGCAGCGATAGTGAGGACAAGATCATGGTGAAATCATCTATGGCCAAGAGGAAGGGAGAGATGGAGGGAGCAGAGGTGGTAGAGAAGAGGAAGAAGGGAAGGCCGAGGAAAGATGCCAAAATTATGCCTATATCACAGCCCTTCCCACAGGTGACATTTCTACTTTCGAAAGATGGCTGGACCCCAAAGTCGATGGATGGGGCCTGTCCAAATCTTTTCTGAGGGGTTTTACTGTGCAAACTGTGTACATGCTAAAGCACAGCATGCTGTAAGCATGTAAAATACAGCACAAAAAATATTCTGAAAGTATATAAATATTTTAATATGGATTTTTATACATATTATAGACTGCCATTCAACAGTCTGAGGTCTGTAATATATTTTTTTAATGAGTTTGAAGGAAGCGTCTTATGCTTACCAACGCTGCATTTATTTATCAAAAATACAGCAGAAACATTTAATATTTTTGAAATATGATTACAATTTTAAATAACTGTTTTCTATTTTAAAAAGTAATTTATTTCTGTGATGCAAAGCTGAATTTTCAGCATCAGTACTCCAGTCTTTAGTGTCACATGATCCCTCAGAAATCATTCTGATTTAATGATTAAAGACTTATCGTCAGTTTGGAAAACAGTTGTGTTGCTTAATATCTTTGTGGAAACAGGATTCTTTCATGAATCTAAAGTTCATTAGAACTGGATTTATTTGAAATATAAATGTCTTTATTGTCACTCCTGATCAATTTAATGCATCCTTGTTGAATAAAACTATTCATTAAAAAAAAAAAAAAACATACTGACCCCAAACTTGTGAACAGCAGTGTATAAATGTCTATATTTATATACAACTTTTTAAAATGCATATTATATATCAAAAATATAAGAAAAAAATCTATATTAGTTGACTATGGCTTCTATACTATAATCCCCATATCTTTTATTATCTTTCATTCCATTAATTTCATGACCAAGGCACATATGAGAACCTGAGGGTCCTTCATTAGAACCCATGTGATTGATTGGTCTTTTCTCTTGTAGACTCCAGTCTCGGCGGAGAAGGAGCCGTCTCGATTAACAACACCTGTAGCAGTGTTAAAACTTCCTACCCCATCCATAAAGAAATCATTCAGCTCTCAGGTATGGCACAAAAACTCTCTACACCCAAGATATCAGTCCTGTCTGTGCAATTAACGCTTTCAGCAGATCACAATGTGTAATCACTAATCAGGAAGCTCAAGTAGTATGTCTGTAAGACTGTTAAATGTAATTCAGACATAGACTCCAATAGCATTGCTGGAGGAAAAACCAGCCTGGTTAATGACCCAGGATCTAAATCAGCTAACAATAAAAACGACTGAAATCCACAAAACGTTCAATTTGATTTCATGGGGTTTTTAACCTGCGGTTTAGGTGAGCACAGATGGCGTCACGTATCTGGAAGTGGAGAACGAGGTCTCTGTGGTGTCTGGAGCTCGTCTCAGTCAGCTCAAATGGAGCAGAGAGGGGCGAGAGTGGGACACGCTGCTGCCCAGTCGCATCATCATCGCAACCGGCAGCAGGTGAGCACACAACATGCACCGCTTTATGCCTGATTTTAATATCTTGAGTAAAAGTAACAGTTTGTTTTTTTCACAGCGATGTCGTTGCTGTAGCTTGCGAGGACCGCACACTCTCTGTCTTCACTGCGTGTGGACGGAGACTGATCCCATCCATCATGCTGCCCGCCCCCATGTCAGCACTTCATTGCTCGGGACACTTTGTCATGGCGCTGATGGCATCAGCCACGCTGTCTGTCTGGTACTGACCCTTCCTCTCTGTTTCTCAATGGAAAAGTCCAGACAAGTCATTTGTTGATTGATGCTTAAAACGTGGCCGTATTTGTAACAGGAGTCTTTTTTTTTTTTTAAAGGCTAGTGATTAT
Organism: Onychostoma macrolepis; assembly: GCF_012432095.1. Classification (NCBI taxonomy): domain Eukaryota; kingdom Metazoa; phylum Chordata; class Actinopteri; order Cypriniformes; family Cyprinidae; genus Onychostoma; species Onychostoma macrolepis. Next base: position 3,116,754 of record NC_081159.1, read on the forward strand.
TTATATCAATTCTGAAAGATCTAGATCTGACATGATGTTAAATGGCTGGTATTGTCTTTTTTTTTTTTGTGCAGGGATGTTCAGAAACAGACGGCTTTGGTCAAAAACGAATCTCTGAATCCAATCTTATCAGGTGTGATTTTGTATTCTTTCTTTAATAAATTAATGAGAACTTCCTCCTTTTTATATCTTTGTTGACCTCATTAATTGACTCTTCACTAAACTCCACTGCCTTGATTTCTGCTGTTCGTAAATATTATTGTTACATGGGCTGCAAAAATATTTTTGTTACCAATAAAGTGATTAAAAAAAAAAAAAAGACACGATAAGAGCTGACGCTCATTTTTTTCAGTCAGAGGAAAAGCAATTACAAGTGGCACATTAGTGTATTTAGCAGGGACACATTGTTTGATCAAAAGTGACAGTAAAGACATTTATAATGCTACAATAGATATCCATTTCAAATAAATGCTGTAATTTTAAACTTCCTATTCATCAAAGAATCTGGGAAATAGAAAAATTGTATCACGGTTTCCACAACAACTGTTTTCAACATTGATAAGAATAAATGTTCTTTGAGCAGAAAATTAGCATATACGAATGATTGCTGAAGGATCATGTGACACTGAAGACCGCTGAAAGAGTATTGAGTGCTGAAAATTCAGCTTTGCATCACAGAAATAAATTACAATTTCAAATAGAAAGTGTATTTTAAATTGTAGTAGTATTTCACAGTATTACCGTTTTCTTTTTTTTTTGCTGTGCATTTAAAAATCTTACGGTACACAAAACTGCTGAATTACATGAAAAGAGCAAAATGATGGGTAGCAATAATTTGATGAATGAAATATCATAAATCAATTAAAATATAATAATACCTTCTCTTTCTCTCAATCCAGGCACAGACGCCACAGTAAGACAGTCTTTTTTGACTCAGCAAGGTGTAGCTGTGGTGTCGCTGTCAAATGGAAAAACATACTGCTTTAACTCATCGCTGGAGACCTGGTGAGTGATACACAAACCATGTGTTAAGTTTTAACAACCTGAACCTGTCCAAAGAATTTTCAGGGCCACTATGATTGTCTTTTTCTCTTCATCTCTAATAGGAATTTGATCGCAGATAAGCAGGACTCTCTTGTACAGTCTGCAGACTTTCGCAATTGCGTGTCCTCTCAGGATGCTCTGGGCTCCATGGGGCCACTGGCCCTAACACAGGGCCGTAATCTAAGGTAACAGCTATTTTAGTACTGTGCTAATGCTGCTTTCTGCTTCACAATCACTAGAATTAGCTTTAATACTGATTTTATGAGAATAGGGAGGTCCACACTAAAACTATAAATGATAAAATAGTAGAACAGTATTGTTGGAATTATTAATTTGAACATTTAAAGGGATAGTCCACGCAAATATTTTGTTGTTCCAAAGCTTTATGAACATCTTTTTTCTGTTGAGCATGAAAGATATTAGCCGGTAGCCATTGACTTCCACAGTATTTTTTCCATTGTATGAAATTCAATGGCTTCAGGCAACATTTCCTGTTACCTTCCAAAGTATCTTCTTTTGTGTTGTGTCAGCGTATGCTAATATAGATATCTTTATGGTTATTGGGGGTGAGCAGGCCTTAACCGTCTCTCGTTTGTCTGTGTCAGTGCGGGGCGCTTGGCATCTCGCTTGTCTTCGACTCCTCACCACTTGCAGCAGGGAATGACCCTGGCCTTCCTGGAGAACCAGCTCTCCTCCGCCCTCATCCTCCTCTCAGCAAGCGAGTACAGGCACTGGCTTCTCATCTACGCACGTTTCCTCGTAAATGAGGGTGAGTGAGAAGGTGCTCAGCTGCTAACAAGAGTCAAGAGGGTCCATTAAAAGTAAAGCAATAGTTCCCACGAAAACTAAAAATTTGCTGAAAATGTATTAATTTTCAGGGCCCTCAGGCCATCTAAGACGAAGATGAGTTTGTTGCTTAATTGGAGCAGATTTACAAAAGCTCTGTGTCTATCCGTGCAGGTTATGAGCAGAGGTTAAGGGAACTATGTCAGGATTTACTAGGACCCGTTCACAAATCCAGCAGCAGCTCCTGGGAGCCGACAGTCCTGGTATGAGTTTTTTTTTTTTGGAACCTCATTACAGATTTATGTACAGAATTATTGGTCGTCTTGTTGCATTTACCGATTAAACCAAACATGTCTTTCAAAATCATTTTCAAAGCTTGCTCTGTCTTCTGTGTCTATTTCAGGGACTGAGAAAGAGGGATCTGTTGACAGAGGTGTTGCCTGTGATTGGTCAGAACTTGCGTTTCCAGAGACTCTTCACTGAATACCAGGATCAGCTTGAATTGCTGCGTTTGAAATAGCACTTCACCTTTGACTTTTTGATGTTTCACATGTTCCTGGCCTGTACATGTGCTAACAGTCTGCCGTAGCTTTACTGACAGCACTATCTTTAAAGCAGACATGGACACTAATAAAAATGCACAAAAATAACGACGCTTTTTTAAAAGAATTAATTTGTTAAATACATTTATTAATTATGTTTGTAAACTTTGTGCCGGTGGTAGGAAAGAAGAAAGGATGGGTGAACTCACATTTTGGGGTAATTTTGATCAAGCACAAAGTTTGCATGGCAGTCATCTTAAAACTGGACATTTTTACTTCTAAACTCTAAAAGTTGCTGTAAGTGGTGATCCAACTTTCTCTCCCTCCTTTCTTTTGTCTTTCTCTTTCAGTTCTTATTTGTACAGCCACTTGTCATTTATTTGTAAATGTTTGTAAAAGGCAATTTCTTTTTTCTCCGTTTTCTATAAAATGAAGAAAATGGTAAACCTTCAATTAAAAAGGAATAAACAATTTACCAATTCTAAAATCTGTTGCTCCTTTCTTTCTCGTATGTCTTATTTACTTCTGGTGATTTATTTGCTGGTGCTACAAACTTACTAACATCTGGGCATTTTTATTAGTCGTCATGTAGTACTACCTTGTTTTGGGCAGGTGGTGGTAGTAGAGATCTGACTGTTTCAACAGGGTGCAAATTACCACTCTAACAAGAAAAGGTGTGTTTAGCAAGAAAGAAAAGGTGTGTTTAGCAAGAAAGAAAAAGTGTGTTTAGCAAGAAAGGAAAAGCACTGTTTGTAAACTTTTTTTTTTTTTTTTTTTTTAGGAACTACAACATAACATTTAATTTGGTAGAAATATAACCTGAATCCTGATAAGTGCGATCCATGATTGGAGATCCACTTATTTGAGCAAAAAAAAAAAACAGTAAAAGCAGTAATACTGTAAAATATTACCATTTACATTAACTTGTCTATTTTGATATTTTAAAATGATTTATTCTTGTAATGGCAAAGCTTGATTTTCAGCAATAATTACTAGTCTTCAATGTCAGATTTCAGATATTCTAACTTGATGCTCAATCAATAATAATAAACAGTTGAAAAACGGTTGTGCTGCTTAATATTTGACAGTTCAAAAGAACCACATTTTTATTTTATTTTTTTTAAATAACATTTTTGTAATGTAAAAGTCTTTCCTGTCAAGTTGATGCATCCTTGCTGACTGAAAGTACTGATTTATAAAAATGAAATCTCACTGACCTCAAACTTTTGAACGGTATTGTACAAATCATCTTGGTGAATGGTCGCTGGATCTATTATCCTACAGTTTTATCTCGGACCAATGAGCCTAACAGTATGTCCTTTTTATACTGTTCATTAAATTGATTACGATTATGAAGCTATCTGAAGTTATTCTGACTAACGGAATACTGCAGCATCTTTGTAAGGACATCAAATATTATTGAATCTCGCTTTGCTTTTAAACTAGAATGATGAACGTTAACTGATGTCAACTGGCAACCCGCACACAAGTGAAAAGCTTGTGACCTTCATAAATGCCACAGTATCTACAGTACTCGCATACAGAATATTCACATTAATACAAAAGCTTTCGAATCTCACAACGTACACACCGGTAAAACTCGTCAAACAAGAACAACTTTCTTTTCAATTGGCAAGAGTTATGACCTTACTGGATGGCTTGGTGTTTAATGGATGGCTTAGCATTGTGCGAACGATGGAAACGTCTCTTAAAAGCAGGAACAGCTGCGTTTTTACACTAGAGGATAAACACCTGAGATCCGCACATTAACACACATGCAAACTAATTCATAAAGAGACCCCTAGCATGGACAATATGCCTCTTATATAAGTCAGAAGTGTCTGTGTTCAGTGTTCAAAAGCATTCATTTCTCATTCACATTTCTCTGCTCACCACATCAGTCCAGAGGCCTTGCCTAAGGGCTTGAGAGAGTCAGCTCTCTTGGGCTCAAATGCTTTTTTTGGCGCCGTAGTTCAGAGTGATGCCATTTTTCTGAAAGGAACACAGCTGCAATCACTTCAATCTTGTTGATTTGAACATTTATATAAATGTTAGAAAATGCCATTTTAGAGTGTTGTACAACCTTTTTGTTGTTTACTTGCAGATTCTATAGGGAAGAATAGTTCACACACAAGATAGCTTTCAAAAGCTTGTGGACAGTACTTATATATTATACAGTATATAACTGAACCAAACATTTAAAGGGTAATGTACTGAGGCCCCAAAAATGCAAAGCACCCTTAAAAATGCATTGAATTGACTGTATTGAAATGTCAATCAAAGAAGCAGCTGATCACAAAAAAAAAAAATATGAAAATATGTTTGAGCAATTCAGCTCTGAAAGCCACAATCTTAACAGTATAGAGTGAGAATATATACTGTATATAGACTACAGTGCCTTTAGATTGAGGGAGACAGGACAGAAAACAGGAGAGGAGAGAGAGACAGGAGGATGAGTGGAAGTGACACATGTGCTGCTGCCTACATCTCACAAGGTCTGACTCTGAGCTAAACACAATTTAAAAGCCGTCCCCTCAAAAACCCACAGCCTGAAACCTCACACACAGCACATTTCATGATTTACACACTCTCAAACTTTCACCTCTCAGACCAGTGCGAAGAGTAATAGCTCACTGCTCTGGCTGACTCTGTGTGGAGACAGGGGAAGAAACATGCTGTTGGAGCCATTAAAGAAAGCTAATTTAATTTCACGTTTGCTTAGATTGTAGCATTTGGACCAATCAAGACACACAATTGTAATCAATTAGTCATTAGATAAACAAATTGTCACAGACTCCTCACCCAATAAACATACTGGGTGCTAGGATGTCTGTGAATGACACCAGGCCCCTGGTTACCATGGCAACCAGGACACCTCAGCCAGATCAGATAAACTTTACGACCTAAAAGCATGTAGAGAAAATCTTCCCCCCTACTCAGTTGTCTCTAAAACAGACACATACTGCTATAGGAAACGACTTCTTTCATTACTTCATAGACAGATTTTTCTTCGACATATCCTCAGGTCATTGTGTATATTATTACTGTTCTTGTATATTGTACACTATTTTGCGCATGCTTATGATAGCACCACTCGTTCACATAACCTTAACTATACCATGTTTGGTCTCTATGAATTAGTCTTCGGATGATCTAATTGAGAGTGTATATTACATGTTTATACCTATGCAACATATTAGTGTTCTAAGAATCTTTAGTAGTTTTTGCCTCAACACCCAATCGAATCGCATATGCAAAATACCATGGTCTAAGACAAAGAGTCGTTAACTTTCCCTCCAAAAGTGAAAGTCACCATTGGCTCTTTGACCCCCGAGAGGTGTGATCTCCACAGAGTTTAAAAGGCCTCAGTTCCGCCCTCTCTTCTGCTAAATCTTCTGATTGCTGCCCGTGTGGAGAGCCTGAGCCGGTGCGGTTGTGCCCGGTAGGCTCCAACATACAGCCAAGTCTGCGGTTCTATTAGATCCTAAGAGGATGAGCTAGAACTCTTTCCACCTGGGAAGAAACTCCCAATCACCATCGAGTCAGAACATCTTTGGAATTCATCACTCTTCAAACCAGGAAGAACGTGATAGCAAGTCCAAAACCTTGAAACCATCAAGACTTTCATCCGAGACTGCATCCGGACACTCGTCAACGACCAAGGCAATGCAAGTATCGTATATTTAACTAAACGAAACAGAGGTTTAGTAAAAGTTATAAATGGCGCTGATGGTTTTACTCAGGTGGTTAACTGACTCTTTTCATAGCTTCATTCTCTGGTTTTCCTGATGGTTTCATCCATCAAGTCTCATCTGCCCTTTCCCCATGTATGAGTGTATGTATGTTTGTTTGTTTAAATTAGTTATGTGTGTTAGTGTGTAGTTAATAAAACTCTTGTGCACAAACTACATGAGTTTCTGGTCCTGCTTGTGAATAATGTGCCAATACGATTTTTGATCCTCGCTACATGCTCTAATGCATTAATACTGTAGGAAAGTATTTTCTGTGGCCACGAAAATATCCTTTCTTAGAGTTGATATGAACTTACACTGAATGTTCGCTGGACGAACAGATTAGTTGATGGCAATTTAATTCTGCTACAGTTACTACTGGCAGCTGATATAAATCATAATTAATAGTAATTATTTATATACATTTCCCTTTTGAACTAATTTGTTACAAGATATTTTATTGCTTGTTTAAACTTTGGTTTAATTGAATCTACCTTGATCGTGAAAGTGAGGCATGTGTATAATTTTTAGACGTCACAAAAGGCGGGGAATGAATGGACTGGCATTAGGTTGGGAGATACGGAGTTTTTGACCACTTCATTAAGTTTGTTGTATAAAAGGCCTTCCTTTAAAGTGGATTTTTTTTTAGTATAAATTTTCAATCGATGTTTCATCAGCTAATTGTTTGGATTCAATAAACAAGAAGGAATTCAAGAATGTCGAGTGTGGATTGAAGTGCATACCAAACAAACCCACAACCATGCTTCAATGGCCGAAAAGGCCGAAATACAAGTATTAGTTGTTCATTGTTAATTTCTGATTACATTCTTTTAAAGTTCACTGGGAACTGATTTACTCACCCTTGTGTGCTTCCAAACTTTGACTTTCATGTGTGGAACACAATAGGAGATGTTTAGCAGAATGTCCAAGCTGTTTTTTCCCCCTGTTCAATAGAAGTGAATGGGGACTGGAGCTGCTGACCTCTAAAAATAATGCACCATAAAAGTAGTTTGTATGACTCTTGGCTATACTTTCCACATCTTTTGAAGTTATATTACAGCTTTGTGTTAACAAGCTGATATTTAAGTTTTCATTTGCACATATTCAAACCTGACACCTCAAAATTTGTTGCTCGGCTATGTGACTGTCTGTTGGACATGAGATGACAATATACGTATGACAGTAGTTCTCAAATAAGTTCTTATTTTTGGAAAACAAATTGTCACCCATCAATTATCATGACAAGAACACTCAAAACTTTGAAAGACTACTTACTTTGTGACAAAAGCCCATCAAATTTAAGTTAAAATGTGATGTTTGTTTATTTGGGTTTGTATGAATTATGAATGGACAGGTGACATTTGGGCCACGCTGCCTTTAGCAGAAACAGACAGTGGAGGTCAATGAGTGGTCCATCTGTCAGAGAGGAAACCTCATGGGAGATCTCACCAGAGAGAGGCTGTCGAGGCCCGAGTCTTTTACCATCTCAACCTGTCGACAGATTTGATGGATATGACAGCAGCGCACTGTAGTGAAGCTGAACACGGTTTCGCTTAAATCTATTTGAACACTCACAGGAAAATGAGTTTTGAAGTTATGAATTCCACTCTCATTTTTCATCATTTAGACTCCCAACTGCAAAACTAGTTTATCTTGAAGTGAGGAACAGAAAACAGAACTAATTTATTTTATTTTTTTTAAACAAAGAACCTGGAAGCAGTAATAATGGAAGCAGTAGCTCAGTAGCTTTATAGTGTAGCATAGGTTCACATGGATATAGGGTTCATATTTTACCCTGAGATAAAGTTATGTCATGCTGCTGAATCTACAACACCACGGCAAAAGAAGTCATATTTTGCAGTTCAAACCTAATGTGATAAGACAAAAAGGTTGTATATCAAGAAATAATAGCAAGGAAATACATCTTGTCCTAAGGAGTTGCACGCAATGAAGCCTACAGGACAAGCTGTTAAATCTGATTGACTGGCAAACTCTGAAGAGGTACTGTTGAAATTAGTCTGATGGATCCTTCACCGAATAAACTCCATCAGTTACTGAATACTGTTACCGAATCAACACCGCTTTATTATTCGGTGATGAAATATTTGAATGAAATACATTAAAAGATATCAAATATGTATGTATGAAGTACTACAATTTACTAAATACTAAAATTGAAATAAAATAAAACCTAAATAGAAATGAATAAAAAACAGTTACTAAAATGGAACTAAAACTGAAAATATGAAAATAAAAGCCAATTCAAAATATATGTATGTATGTATGTATGTATGTGTGTGTATATATATATATTTTTTTTATTTATTTTTTTAATTGAACTGTTCAAACAGAACATGACTTGCTCTCTCAGCACTCCAAAATTAAAAAAAAAAAGAAAGAAAATTACTCACACTCAGGCCATCTCAGGCCAATTGCTTGCTTTTTCATCGGAAGAGATTTGGAGAAACTTAGCATTCCGTCACTTGCTCACCAATGGCTCCACTGCAGTGAATGGGTGCCGTCAGAATGAGAGTCCAAACATACGATACGATACGATACACTTTATTGTCAGACAAAGTCTGAAATTTGTCTTGCGTTACAGCAGGTTCACTCAAAATTGCAATACTTTATCACATAAACAAGACTTTCTCAAACATAAAAAAAAACAAAACAAAAAAAAAAACCTTGTAATCTCTGGGACAGATTTACCTTTTTGATGAATTATTCAACGCTAATACAGCTTGATGTACAAATGAATTCTTTAGCTTAATTCGACTGTATCTTGGGACCTTATACCGTCGATTAGATGGCAACAGCACAAATTCATCATACAACACATGATTAGGTTCAGAGACAATATTACTGGCTAGTTTTACAAGATTATTATAATAGGATAGTTCATATGCTTTTTGAAGTGGCTGACCCACTATTTTGGAGCACATTTTTAGTAAGTTCATTAGCTTTGTTTTTAGACTAACAGATAGACTCATATACCAAACTGAGTTACAGTATTGCAAAACACTCATGATTACAGACATAAAAAATAAGAGGAGAATCTGCTTTCTTACTCCGAATGACCTCAATCTACGGAGAAAGTAGATTCTTTGCATTGATTTTTTGCAAATACTATCTATATGATCTCTCCATGATAATTTGCTGTCTATCCATACTCCTAGATACCTGTATACTTCAACTTGTTTGATGTTCTCTTCATGTATGACAACAGGTGTTGTGTGAATGTCTGAAGCAAGCCCAAATACTATCTCCTCAGTTTTTTTGATGTTAATACTGATTTCATTAAAGTCACACCACTCGACCAATCTATATACCCCCAATTGATGCTGTTCTGAACACTCTTGGTTATTCAATAATGATATTAACACAGTATCGTCGGAGTACTTTAAAATATATTGGTCAGTCCTGTTTGATCGACAATCATCTGTATACAGAGTAAATAACATAGCAGAGCTTACACAACCCTGAGGTACACCAACATTTGTTTTTACTTCTGTTGACAAGACATTGTTCACTTTAACTCTTTGGGTTCTATTGGTAAGAAAAGAGATGTACCATTTAATTAAGTATGGATTCACGTCTAACTGCATTAGTTTCGACACAAGAGTGTTAACTTGAATTGTGTTGAACGCAGATGAAAAGTCAAGAAATAATGCTCTAACATAAGAGTTACGTTTATCTAGATGTTTGGCAATCATGTGCACTAAGGCAGCCACTGCGTCCTCGGTACTGCTACCTTGTTTATATGCAAACTGACACTGATCAAGTTTTCTTTGACATTATCAGCTGATAAAAACATCACAGCAATCCACACGACTCCAGTCCATCCATTACCATCTTGTGTAGCAAAACAGTGTTTTTGTAAGAAACAAATAATCAATTAACTTTAAATCTTATCATTTCTTATATAATGTTTCTCATCAGCTACATAATTCAGATCAGATCAGCAAAGTGACAAACTGATGCTTAGGAAACTTTAATTGAAAGGGCCTATAGCCAGTTTTACCCCAATTTATAAGCTTTTTGTCAGGAGCACATCTTCACAGACTTCCCCTGGTGTCCTGTTGGGTAGAAGCACTTGACTTTTGTTGAGCTCTGTCAGCGCTACTCTTCACCGAATAAACTCCATCAGTTACTGAATACTGTTACCGAATCAACACCGCTTTATTATTCAGTGATGAAATATTTGAATGAAATACATTAAAAGATATCAAATATGTATGTATGAAGTACTACAATTTACTAAATACTAAAATTGAAATAAAATAAAACCTAAATAGAAATGAATAAAAAACAGTTACTAAAATGGAACTAAAACTGAAAATATGAAAATAAAAGCCAATTGAAAATATATGTATGTATGTATGTGTGTGTGTATATATATTTTTTTATTTTATTTTTTTATTTTTAATTGAACTGCATCAGTTTATACTGACCACACACACACACACACACACACACACACACACACATGTATGTGTTTGTGTGTCATGTTGAAAAAACATAACTTACAAAAGCACATAACAAAATTACTAAAACTTAACTCAAATTAAAATGAACTTGAAAGTACAATATAAAAGCTAGTTAATATTAATATAATTAAATATTCTATAATATAAAATATAACAAAAAAAGCAAAAACAAAAAACCCTTTCTACGTGTACTGCATTAAACTAACCAGGACTTGTCACAACACTTACATATTGCTTAATTTAACAATTTCTGTCAATACTGTCGACTTGATTGCACAGATATGATCTGAACTGAGCTGGACGATGACATCACTGAATCAACGATGAACTGACTTTAACTAGAAAGTGTTTACTATCGTCCTTTTGCATTATCGACACACTATTTTCCTGTTTAACACTGTAAATCTGGCTTTGACACAATCTGTATTCTATAAAGCAATCTACAAAAAAGGTGACTTGAACTTTTGTTGTTTTGATTGCTTCTAATGTCCTCATTTGCAAGACGCTTTGGATAAAAGCGTGTGCTAAATGATTGAATGTAAATGTAAAATATGGTAGCATCGCTGCACTACAAACCCGCAGTGTAGAGCAGTGTAAGGTGAGCCTCTGTGGGTCAGTTTCTCCTCTCTGTGCAAAAGCAGTGGGCAGCAGGGCCACATGATGGCAGTCCATCTACACCTCTCACTCCTCTTATTACGTCCTCTTTTTCTGTCCCTCGAGAGAGCTGTGGGAGAGGGACAATGCCATTGCTCTCAAGGTTGAAGCTGGGAGAGAAGCAACCTCAGTGTGTCAGAACTGGTTTTAATACAATATAAATCCTGGTGTTGAAAAGGCTTATAGAGTAAAATATATTAACGGCGTCCCTCAGACTGGCACAAACTGTGGCCCCTGGCCCCGCTGTCCTCCTTGACATACTGACGAGAGCTGCAACTTCCTACAAACATTAATACTTCACACATTCAGTTTTTCACATTTTATATGACCTTAACTATCATATTATTATTGTAAATGTTCTGAAAAGCATAAAACTAATACATGCACACCAGTGACAGCGTGTCAGTTGAATTCTGTAATGCTGCTGGGCAAACATAGTTAAAATATTAAGCTGTATTTTGTTTTTTATTGTATTTATTTTATTCTTGTGCAACTAAACTAAAAAAAAAAAAATCCGGTTAAGGGTCAAACCTGTGGTAAAATGCACTGAAGCCGTTTGTTGCTTTAATACATGTTATTGACAATAATTAGTGACTTTGGAAGAATGCTTTTTAAAATACATATATCATATTTATCTTTGAATTCTCCCTTTTTAGTGTCTGTTACATCAGTTATTTGATCAACATCCTAATCCGAGAGTCACTGCAAAAATTACTTACAGTCAGTGCTAAAGAAAAAATTTGGGAACTTTTCATGGCATGTCTTGGGTGAAATTACACCACTGTTATAATAATTGCTAGGCTTGGAAAATTTTGACATGCTAGCTATGATATCATTAGAACCATCTAATTTAGGCATCAAGGTGTGATCATAGTCATATCAATTGCTATGTGTTGAAATCATTTACTTGAAACTGTTTTAGAAGAGCCAACATCTCCCTTTAATCAACACTCGTTTATATTTAAAGCTCTCCATGATGAATTTCTTTCCTACACAAAATAAATTGTATATAATTATATGACTTTGCCACTTTAGTGCAACAATTTCATATTTTTACTCCTTCACTTATTGATTATTATAATTAACATCCAAAAGAACAGGTTGCTGAAAGACCAGCATTTAACTGTTGCTTTGATGGAGATGAACTGTTGTTTTCAAGCTGCTCTGTTCGTTGTGGCTTCTGTTCAAACAGAACATGACTTGCTCTCTCAGCACTCCAAAATTTTAAAAAAAAGAAAGAAAATTACTCACACTCAGGCCATCTCAGGCCAATTGCTTGCTTTTTCATCGGAAGAGATTTGGAGAAACTTAGCATTCCGTCACTTGCTCACCAATGGCTCCACTGCAGTGAATGGGTGCCGTCAGAATGAGAGTCCAAACAGCTGATAAAAACATCACAGCAATCCACACAACTCCAGTCCATCCATTACCATCTTGCGTAGCAAAACAGTGTTTTTGTAAGAAACAAATAATCAATTAACTTTAAATCTTATCATTTCTTATATAATGTTTCTCATCAGCTACATAATTCAGATCAGATCAGCAAAGTGACAAACTGATGCTTAGGAAACTTTAATTGAAAGGGCCTATAGCCAGTTTTACCCCAATTTATGAGCTTTTTGTCAGGAGCACATCTTCACAGACTTCCCCTGGTGTCCTGTTGGGTAGAAGCACTTGACTTTTGTTGAGCTCTGTCAGCGCTAATCTGAAATGTCTATATCTCTTATCTGGACTTAAAGTCTGTGCGGGCAGCAGTCTAACACTTCAGTTTCAAACAGCTGATAAGATCTTGGATCTGAGAGACAGACAGGGGGAAGGTGGGCGGACGCAGTTCTCGAGTCAACTGTATATAAATACACAACAGCGGGGAAGTCTGCAAGGACTGACGGTTTTGCAGAGCACCTGTTTGGCTGCCTGGCAGCTTTCTGACACGGTTTCCTCCCTGCAGATCCATCAGGACAGGACCGGCGCTTGTATTTTGAGAATACTGACATGGTGACACTGCCACAAAACAAAAACAAGAAGCAGTCAATCAAATGATTGTTGGACAGTTCATCAAAAACACAGTCATCTGGCTGTTAGAAGAGCCAGACTGCTCACATGCAAACATACAAACACAAATGGAGCTCTCCAGACAAATCAATCAAAGTTGGGGTTTTGGGGTTAAAATTATTTAAATATATAGAATATACAACCCACATATGAGACTTTAGAGCACAAACCACACTGTCAGACGCAATAAATGCTCCATCTGGAGCCTATAAGCAAAAACAAAAAAAACAAAAAAAACTGGGATGTCTACAAAGCAATAAATACAGAAAAAACAGAGCAATAATCCTTATAAAATCAAATGAGCTGAGTAAATCTTACTTATCTGTTATATAAATAGAACCAAATAAAAATACGATATTAAAGTAGCCAACTTGTACAGTAGCAAATTTGTAGCAAAAATCACATTTATTTATTATAAATGTATGTTTTTATTTATTATTAATTTATTTATTATAAATGCATTTATTAGATTATAAATTTGTTTTTGTTTTTTTCTTTATTATAAATATAATATTATAAAGGATGTAATTGTTATTGTTCACATTATTCATTCAAGAATAATTATATGTTATTTTAGATAAACAATTACACAAACTAAAAACACTTTTAGGTGCGCAAACCAAGTATAATCAGTTGGTCTTTTTATAGAACACAGTGAACAGTTTTACACATATAGCTGCAATGATTGCAGTTGTCAACTCTGTTGTTCGAGTTGTTGTAAGAAAAACAGATTTTTGGGAATTTATAGAAGAACTGAGCTGAGAAACAACTCAATATAATTAGCCTGACAATCAACATTTTCTAAGCACTTTCTTTTGCTGACTATTTGTCATGTTTTGTACCCTGTATCATACAGTGTCAGGTAATCTGACAGTTGCACTTCTATAATGTTCTTTAGAAAGGAGAATGACGTTCCCATCTCACCCACATCATGAGTCATGCATCCTGTTCTCGTCACTTTTTGGCTGCCGATATGCTCTCATACCACAAACTGGTTAAACTATCATTTTTAAAGCGCTTTCTAACTAATCAGACATGCAATACCCCCACACTTGTTCTTTTCTCTGCCTGATTCCCATCATGCACAATTCCCTCCTCTCCTGCTATTTGCATTCTGGAATGTTGAGAAATCATTCACACACTCACATGGACAGAATCATAATTAAATCCATCAGTCTCTGCTCTGCTGAATGTTAAGTGAGTGTCAAGACTGAGCTACAGACAAACAAACAGTCTGCTTCTTGTGCTCGGGAACATTCTATTTGTTTTGTTTGATAAAGAAAGACTTTGAGCAGGGAAAACAGAAAACTGGCCATAAAAAGCAGTTAAAAAACGTCACAAGATAACCACAACAAACAAAACAGTGTTTATATGCACCATTTTAAATCAGTTACGCTAAGATCACGTACAAGAGACAGCTGAAAACTCATCTATTCCAGGAGCACTTAACTGCATCCTACTAAACACAAACTATATATATATATATAGTATATATTTCAATTTAGCTTTCATTTCTTTTAATTTCAGTTTTAGCATTAGTTAACAATTTTAACAATGATCACCATCAGTCAAGATTGTTAGACTACTGAATTAATTATTTTTGTTAATTACGATTCTATTTCCTTGGCTGCAGACCACCAGAGGGCGTAACAGAGTGGAAAATCTTCCTGTCCTTCCCTTTGTCGAGAACCTAATATAAAAGCTGTCACCTCGTGACCTTAATGACGTGTCTGTCTATAAATACCTGCTTACACGTCATCACTTCCTCTTTCGTCTTCTCGTCAGAGAATCTGCAGTGGTGTGAAGTGCAGCTAATTAGGAATAAGTTCCGACAGCTGTATCACTGCAATACCTAGTAAACACATTGTTATCGGGTGAGCGTGGTATTTCCGAACCGCCCGTTGGAATTTTAAGTATTAAAAAAAAAATTGTGGGGGTACTGGTGTTTCCATTTTACCTTCCTGATTCTTTAGTCTAAAAATATGTCCGCACAGTGTTCGTCTTGCCAGGTGCAGATGGAACTTGATGATGGGCATGACCAGTGTCCGAGCTGCCTAGGCGTCAAGCATCTTAGGGAAGCTCTGGAGGATCCATGCATCCATTGCAACATGATACCCCTAGCAGTGCGACGTGCTCACCTCGCAGGGTCAAGGGAAGAACAATCCGTTTCAGATAAGGAACCAGGAGTGATTGACAGTGATGATTTGGCGGATGGTCAGAGTGAAGGATCGCTTGTGCAGCGCGGCAGTCGCTAAAACCTTGGCGCAGCAGGGAATTTCTTATGCAGGGGGTTGCTATGGGTCCACCGCCTGCGAGAAGGGAAATCGTTACTACAGACGCCAGTCAGCAAGGCTGGGGAGGTGTCTGGCGACAAATGGGTGTGAGGGGAACTTGGGGAACAACGATCCAGTCCCAACACATCAATTACCTAGAACTGAAAGCAGTGTTCCTAACACTAACTCATTTCTCGTACCAATTGAGCAACAAACATGTGCTCATACGGTCAGACAACGTGTCGGTTGTATTCAACATAAATCATCAGGGCGGTACGAGGTCACTAAAACTCCTTCAGGCTGCGCACGAACTTTGGGTTTGGGCAGACACCCATCTGTCTTCCCTGAGAGCAATACACATACCAGGGCACATGAACAAGTTAGCAGACGCGTTGTCACAAAGCGCGCCTCGGGCAGGGGAATGGCAACTCCATCCAGAGATAGTGCAATTAATCTGGAACACGTACGGGGCAGCAGACGTGGATCTGTTCGCGAGGAGTCAGTCAATACAATGTCCGAGATGGTTCTCGCTGAGCAAGGAAGTGGGATCGCTAGGGCTGGATGCGATGGCCCACAGTTGGCCGAGTGGTCTCCTATATGCGTTTCCTCCATTCCCGATGATTTGGTTAGTTCTCAGTCACATTCGAGTAACGGGTCAGCCGTTGTTATTAATAGCCCCTTGCTGGCCGAACAAACCGTGGTTTCGGCTCCTTCACCATCTTTTAACGGGTCCGCCAACCCAGTTGCCGATCAGATCAGATCTCCTGACACAGTTGAACGGCAGGTTACGGCACAATCAACCTCAGACTCTGAAATTGTGCATCTGACCGTTGGGGGCAGACTGTATCAGAATAGGTGGAAACTGTTTTTACGATGGTGCATCGATCATCAGTTGAATCACCAAAGGTGTTCCATATCTGACATTTTGGAATTTTTGCAAAGTTTACTGACGATGGGCCGATCGTACTCCACAATAAGAGTTTATGTGGCGGCGATTTCAGTGCACAAGGGGCTCATAGATGGTTGCTCTATTGGGAAGCATAAATTGGTGGTTGCTTTTTTAAAGGGTGTTAACTGATTAAATCCTGTAGATTCATGATTCCACAATGGGATCTTAATGTTGTTCTTGATAACCTTTGCATGTATCCGTTTGAACCACTGGCATTAGCGGATATTAAATGGCTTTCTTTGAAAACCGCTTTTTTGATGGCCATTTCTTCAGCAAAACGTGTCAGTGAATTAAATGCGCTCTCTGTGGCCCCTCAATGTTTACAGTGGGGTCCAGAAGAATCTAAAGTGATGCTGTGGCCAAACCCAGCTTTTTTACCAAAGGTTTTGTCCAGTAGCTATGTTAACACACCAGTGATATTGCCAGCGTTTCACTCAGTAGACCTCCAGATGCATCAAGAACTTTGTCCTGTGAGATCCCTGCATGTTTACGTGGATAGGACAGCTCCCTGGAGGACTACTGATCAGTTATTTGTTTGTTTTTCAGATCGTGAGAAGGGTTCTCCTGTATCCAAGAGCAGACTTGCTCATTGGATAACCGAGGTCATCACAAGCTCTTATGCCTCTGCCCATAAAGTCCTCCCCAATCCAGTGAAGTGTCACTCCACACGTTCAGTGGCAACATCATGGGCGGCTTTAAGGGGAGTTCAGCTCACAGACATTTGCGCAGCGGCAACTTGGAACTCACCTTCCACGTTTTCACGTTTCTATAGACTTAATGTTGTTTCTGCCCCAAACAGCTGCTCAACAGCGGTGTTGGGTGAAGGAGCACGCATATGAGAGAACGTCATTTGGTTTCATGGGGATTGACAATCGGAATAAAGTGAATTAAGCATCTCATATGTTTGTATGTTGTTCTTTTTTAACAACCTTGAATTATAGTCGTTTCACTTCTGCACAGAGTCACATTTTCTTATTGGTGACAGTACAGTTATACCAATGCATGCTGACAAGACCCTCATGACAGATTTTATATTCGTCTTCCACTCTGTTACGCCCTCTGGTGGTCTGCAGCCAAGGAAATAGAACGTTGGTTACGTATGTAACCGTGGTTCTATGACTGGTGGAAGACCACCAGAGCCTCTGGTCACTCGGGTCAACGAGAAGACTCTGAGGAAGTGATGACGTGTAAGCAGGTATTTATAGACAGACACGTCATTAAGGTCACGAGGTGACAGCTTTTATATTAGGTTCTCGACAAAGGGAAGGACAGGAAGATTTTCCACTCTGTTACGCCCTTTGGTGGTCTTCCACCAGTCATAGAACCACGGTTACATACGTAACCAACGTTTTATTTCAGCTTTTCAGAAACCATTTTAATGTTGTTTTATTTTCATTTTTCGTTTTGTTTGCATTATTTCAAGTTTGTAAAAATTAAAGATAGGAAAGGAAGAAGGTACACTATTAAAAAATTATTGTAATTTTAACAGTAAAAGACTGTAAGAGGCTACGGTAAAAGTTCCCTTACTCGATATGATGAAAAACTAATAGATCTAATGGGACATGTCATGTAATTTTACAAGCAAATAGTGGTTAAAATCTCCCTGACAGTCTCTCCCATTTATTTAATAATTTATTTATTGTTATGTATTTATTCTATTAGTTTTTTTAAACTTCATTTTTATATTGATTATACATGTATTATTATTTATAATTATTATTATTCATTTATTCATCATTCATTTAAGAATAGTTATACAAGAATAGTTTATGTAATTGTACAGTAAAATTTATTTTTATTTATTTATTTTTTAAAGTGAAAAACTGTAAATTGACATTCCCAGAATTATCTGTGTGACAGCTCACTGAAATAACTATGTTTCACCAGTTTTTTTGCGCATGGATATTATCGGCTGATTACACAGCGAATCCCCAAAACCCCGGGGTAGTAACCAATCTGTTTGACTGCCGATACACTTGTCCCAACCTGCTCAGTGAAAAAGAGTGAGACAAAGCAATCGAGGAAGAATGAAGAGCAGAAAGAAAGGAAGGAGAATTGTCACAGAGCATGTGTCAGAGAGTATTCAAATGCAATCATTGTAAATTATACCCTCTGCTGGGTTGTTGCAGATTTCTGATGAACACTCAGACTCTGCAGCCCACAACAAACAAACAGACCCAAACGCACACACAAGCAATCAAAGTGTGAAGGAAATGTCATGTTGTACCCCCGGTTCGTTCTGCACTGTCTTGTCTGTTAAAAACATTGGCTGCAGGACCGTAATCTGACAGCAGTCAGACTGAATCAGTGCTATTATACATCACATACAGATGGCCAGATGAACCACACTAAAGCGCTCAGGATTTTTAAAACAGCTGTGTTTGATTCCTTCTCAAGGAATATATTTATGTACAGCCATGATCACAGAAACACCTGCAGGAGACTGATATGATGGAGTAGAGTTTGAACACTGTGGTCTCGCTCACCTCTTTATTATCTGAGTAATAAGACACAAGAGGCCAAGCTATACTGTGAATACAGTCACAGCTAAAGTGTGTTGTTTTCCCCTCTCATTCATTACCTCGTAACTAATGTAAATTTAAATAACATAAAATTATAAATGAACACACACACACACTACTATATATATATATATATATAGTAGTTAAATATAGAAATGTAATGTACAATATTAATAAAAATCACCATTAACATATTACACATTTCAAGGACATGTTCTTTGATGTTCTATTAATGTGGTAGGAAATAAAACTGTCTCAAATCAGTATTTTTCATCAGCTTTAAAAATATCGTTTGACATTTTGAAAAAATCAAAAATTAAATGTATTATTTTATTAAAATAATATATGTATGTATGTATGTATGTATATATATATATATATATATGTATTATGTCAAATTTTTCTTAACTGCATGCATATTTGTCCTATAGTGTATTATTGTTTATAAAAATTACATAATACAAGTTTAAATATATATTATAATCTAAAATTACTAATGATATATATATATATATATATATATATATATATATATATATATATAACATGTAAATCAAGGGCATGAAGAGGTGTGAGAGAAAAAATGGAATCATATCAGTAGTGTTTTTTATCAGCCTAAAAAAAATCCCCTTATAAATAAATAAATATATAAAATGTTTTTACGAGTCAGCAGTAGAGACTTTTATGTTGAAAAAAACTCAAACTGAAGTTATTTTTATTTTTAACAACAGCTTGTTAGACGCAACCAACAAATGGTTGTAGCTAGAAGGGATGCAGCAAAAACTGTAAGCTAACAAAAAATTACATTTTCTACCTATTAGATTGTGTTTTAGTAATGCCTACACCTACCCCTTACAATAATTGATGTGTGCATGCCCTGTAGTTTTTGCTGTATCCCTTCTATCTTTAACCCTAACAAATCACATTGTGATTTTGTGCATTTGCCTGAAAAAAATAAAAAAAATGCCACTGGTGCTGTGCAGTAATAAGACGATTATCACAGCTGTTACTATACTATGGATTGTAGAACAAGCATTCAGCAACCAGGATGCCAACTATTCTTCTTACAATCCATGATAGGACACAAATACAAATTAAAAGACAATCTGCCTTCTATATCCTTCTCTTTCTCTCAGGTAGAGAGATGAGGTGACCCAAGTCAGTCAGCAGCAGACGTGCTGAATAATCAGGCTGTTAGCTCGCTAATATGAGCGAGGGGATTTCTTCTCCGTACTGCCCCCAGCGACTCCTCTCTCATTACACAATCCCCACAGGAGATCTTCAGCCTTCACTAGCACACCTTGCGATCAAAACGTCCTGTCTTTGCCACTTTAATCCCTGATCTGAGACCAGTGCTTGGAAATTCCGCTACAGTGCGTCCCAGTGAGGATATTTCAGACTGATGATCTGAAACCAGGTTTCTCTCCCACACCACTTAATGCCCATGAGAAATGTTTTCCATATGTTAATGCTGATTTGTATTTAATGCAGCACATAATATTGCCATTTTTATAATTCGTTCATATGTTTAACAAACCATGAGAATAAAATACACACTAGAGTGCTCAAAAAAATCAATTGTTAATTGAAAAGTTGTAGTAGTTTACTATGTACAGACACCGTACTTTTATGCCCATGTGTGTTGTTTTAGCTCTAACTGCTACGGGCAGCTGCGATTAACACTTTATGCACCAGCAATATTAAAATTTATTTATTTTAGATGATGAATCTGTATACCAGAATAGCTTGGGCCATATGTTATAATAAAATGGCCACAGTTGAGTAAGTGTGGCACAAGCAGTTTTGGCCAACAGATGAGGGTAAGAGCATATGTTAGTGAGGGAGCAGGATAATTTATCTAATCCTGATGAGTTGTTAAGCTGTAGTGTCTGCCTTGTATAAATAATTAGTGGCTTGTTTAAAATCCATTGCCACATCATGAATAATGCATGAAAGGGGTGGGGAAGGGCGGTGCTAGTATAGAAGATCTATTGATTGACAGTGGGAGACAGTGTGGCCAATGTGACCTCTCTGTCTGATGGATCATTTATCTCTCTCACAGCCCATGCTTCTTATCAAGAGCAGCCAAACCTGCTAACTCTTTAACCTGAGGCAGCACTGGATGACTGCAGGCATAAAAAGCTCAGTTTCCCCATTTAAGTCGTGATTCTTTTCACAGTCAAACCATGAATCAAAGCTGAGGACATTAACTCTTTTTGAGCCATTCCATCAGTGTATATGCAGACTAGCCAATGGCAGTCGAGTATCAGTTGCACGGGGAGCGGAACTCGGACATCTTTAGGTTTCAGCGCCATAGAGAAACATTAGAAGATCCGAAGCTCGCATCGGTTTTATGGGGTTTATGCTTCAAAAATGGAAAAACAATGTGTCTGGGGTACTCGTAACACTGATTCCAGGTATCCTGAGAGGATGGGCGATATAATTTATTTTATTACATTTCCTGAATCCAAACAAAACAGAGCAAAATGTCCCTAAGTATTCACCCCAATACAAATGAAGACAAAAACGTTCATTTTCTGGTTGTCATACACTCATTAAGTTACAGATTTCATCTGCTCAAGCAGAACTTTAATGTTATCTTGTGCTTTAGCAAGGTATCTCTGGCTAAAACTAGCTAACGTTAAAGTTAGTGAGTCCATGCTAACGTACAAACCTAAATAGCGGACTGTTCTCGCGTCTTGTACAGTGTAGGTCAAAAACACATAAACGAAGGTCTACATTTCAGTGCCTCTCCATATTAAACTGGTTAAATGTACATTAATTTAATCGTTCCCTGCGATACATGAACAGTGTTGATCCTGCATGTTGTCATCCGCGATCGTGAGGACCGACCGTAATATGAGACTTCTCCCGCTTACATTGTGATCTGTAAACCCTCCTTCAAGTTACCCACCGTATTTATTTTTAAATATGTTATAAATCCCTCCATGGAATATTTAATTCCCATTTGGTGGCCTTCTGTGTCCAAAATTGTGCAAAAACATTGTGGGACAAGGTTTTCACACTGTAGCTGTCATTGAAAGACAGTGAGCAACTCCGTTTGTTTGTCCGAGGAAGCAACAGTAGCTAAGGGGGGCAGGGCTTACCGATAGATCAATTGTAACTACAACTGACAACTTCACTGAAACGACACCATTTACTCATTTGGTTACAAACACGCTTTACTTTTTGACACAGATGTTGATGTGTTTTTATACATGTGCAATGAATGCATGAATGCAAGCACCAAAATGACACCATATAAAATACCAGGGTTGTGAAAAAATCTGAATAATTGGCTCATTTTCAAATGATATGATTTGGAATTTGAACTGAATTGGTCACACCCCAAAGGAAGATGAACTGGAATGTCAGGAATTGGAATTTACTGAAGATAAATTAACTCTGGGAAATGCAGTGTTCACACCCTGGTCCACTAATGTTCATATGTTTCAATTCATTTTATTCTACCTTACATTCAGATTCCAATTGCAATTCTGCATCCTGGTTGCTGCCTTAAATTACACTCAAATTCAATCAAATTTAATTTACATTAAAAGGCACTCTCAATTCACATGCCATACACCCATAAAAATAACATGTATTAGACTGCGTTCATCCTTTTATTTTTAACAATAAACATACAGTATGGTAATCTACACTCTTCAGAAATCACCAAAGGCCAAAGAGGCCATGTGTTGTACGAGAGAGTGTTCACTCAACTCAACAACACCAAACAAAGCCCTCAAAGCCATAAGAGAGCGGCTAACAAAGGCCCGAACAAATAGAGACTTTGATTGGAATCGAACATGTGAACAGAATCAACACTGTGGTAGCAAGTTCATGCTATCCGTCAAACCATGTGTTTACTCCTTGGCTTCCAAAACTTCCAGTCTTCCATCTTATTCCCAGATAAACTGCTCCAACTTCACCCCTGCAAACTTTAGTTTGAATTTCTTAGTAACTTGTCACTTAATATGCCCTCAACTCTTGAGCTCTCGAGACACACTGGATTTAGCATGTGCCATTTTTCAGTATTTGTTTATTGCTTCTTTGTTATATCTCTGCTTGAATGGATATCTGTCCGTATCCTGAGGGACAAATGGGGAGACCAGGTGTGGGGAAAAGTCTCTCTCTTGTTTTTGACCTCCTTTATCCATCTCTGTCATTCTTTCCCTTCACTTGGCTTGAGCGTTGTTCATGCTCTGTGGAGTAGCTGTAACCTCTGGTGAAACACAAGCGACGGGAGGTAAATCATTCCGACTGCATCTGGGCTCAAACTCACCCTGCAGTATTTCAGCACGGGTCTGACCTGAAGACTAATAGCAATGTTTTAAAACCATACAGCCACAGAGCACTTTCCGATTACCTTTGCTGATTGCTCCAGCGCTTTACTTCCTGAGCCATGTAACTTCACTGATTTCTCTTTGGATGAATAGAGGCTGTTGTTTACCAGTGTAGACGTATGCTGTAAGTCAAAAATTCAATCAAAACCACGTTAGCGTTCCGCTATCGAACTATAGCAAGGGAATACATTTCTTTGAGATTATATTTCACCGGCATGCAAGGTTTTTCTGTATTTTTATGATAATACGACATGCCCAAAGCAGATTTTGAATCGGTTGCCGAGAATTCTATGGAAAGATCGGTGGCCGGCTGTTGATAGCCATCAGCCTGCGTGTCATCACAAAGTGTGATAATATTGTATCATTATGCAAAATGTTTTATCTCATGGCAGAGAAATCAGAACCATTTCAATGTGGAACAGAATGAGGCCAGGATATTCTTTCATGGATCATGTTCACCACATAGCGATGGCAACAACACATCGGGATCGTGACCGGAAATCATTCATTTTCAATAGGCGATTTGAGCTGTTCTGGTGAATGGTGCAACATGCTTGGGCAGAGTTTAAGTGTATGCGAATGGTGACGTGCCACCAACCAATGGGACTGATTGGACTCCTTATACAGTTGGATACACCTCTATTTAGAATTGAATGCTTATTGTTAGAGAATATGGTTCTTTACTCCCAAATGTTTTTTTTTTTTTTTTTATATATAACTGTCAAAATCCTTTCAGTGCCACCTCAACCCCAACTACACAGACTGCCAACACACTCTCACCAGGCACTTGTTATCCTTCAAATGTCTAGAAATTTTAACTTTGAAAGGTTAAGTTTGATATAAATCTTTCAAATTGTAACTGATTTCCTATATTCCTATAATTTTCTGTTTGTTTTAGAAATGGAAAAGAACCCGCAAGAGTGACCAGCTCTGTTCATTTGAGGATACCATTTTCCTATTCTTCAATAAAAATAGATGTATAATTGAAATGGCTTGCTACTCTCAGTTTCAATAATATATGAGCCTAAGACAATGGAAATAAAACATATTGCTCAATTACTTGTCTGGCTGCACACAAAAATATAACACGACCAGGGCTGCGTTTCCCAAAAGCATCGTAAGCCCTGTGTAGTCTGATTGATGAATGAATGAGCCTGTTATTTAAATAAACCGGTTAGAAAGACTTTGCATCAATGTAATAATTTGCTTGCTGAAAGATTCACTGATTCTGACTCACTGACTGGATTTTCAATGTGTAGCTGAAGATGCATATTCACAAAAAGGTTTTTAAATAAAACAACAACAACATAGCAAGTGTTTATAAAGACAAATGAAGTTGACAAAAAATTGATCACC
The DNA here is from genome assembly GCF_012432095.1 of Onychostoma macrolepis. Taxonomy (NCBI): domain Eukaryota; kingdom Metazoa; phylum Chordata; class Actinopteri; order Cypriniformes; family Cyprinidae; genus Onychostoma; species Onychostoma macrolepis. The sequence continues at coordinate 3,141,496 of NC_081159.1, forward strand.
ACAATTTCCTTCACAGACACAGATCTGGACAAAAAAAGAAGTGCAGCAAGACTCCTCCATCGTGCACTGAAAGCATCAGACTGCTTTGTCTGAATGAACACATTGAGTCACGGCTGTGTAATATCTACTTCTTGACTGAGCGCTGCGGAGAGATGAACTGATGAACAGGAGATGACTGCAGTGTCCATATCTTCAGCCGCTCAATACTCATTGAGTAAATTACCCAGAGCGCATATCACAGGTGAACCCGAGATCCACTGTTTGTTAATGGCAGAATAGAAGCTTTCCCGGGTCTCAAGGACAGCAAGGGACGCTTCAGCGGACATTCACTAACATACGCGTTTGCACTCTAACTCGCAGCTGTGAGCACCAAACGAAAAATCAATGAAACAAGTTTTCTGTAATTGAATGTGAGATTCTCCTCTGGCTGAGAAGCTCTAGAGGAAATATGGCTGTAATCAATGTAAGTGCCGTTATACAAAACCATTTAGGTGTCAATTTGAGGCACGAAGCCAACAAGTTCGGCACTGGGCAGGGGAAGGAAAGGTCAGAATCTGACCCCCGTGTGATTGGCCAGCTCGGTCTGAGTCGGCTCACTGTCTGTAACTAGATTTTAACCGGTCGGATTGTCAGCTGAGACTGCAGATCTACAGGGAAGAATTCTAGCAAATTTTGATGCATTGGCATCCACAGTCCTCCAAATATGACTTCGCCTCCTGAATCAACATCTATTGCTGGTCCTCCAACAACATGATCAAGGGCATACTTGTATGGAATTAGATTTGTGCCAAATAAAATGAATGTAATTTTTAAAGAAACGTATGAAAATATCAAGTGAAACTGAATAAAATGTCTTTGAAACTAAAAAATAAATAAATTACAGGCAAAATCTTTGACCTCGTTTTTAATACACTGCAGGTTTTGCAACTGTTTTCTCATCTTTCATTCGTTGATCTGTACTTACAAATGCACTTCCAGAGTTTTCATTTACGCTTCTAAAGTTTTCGTTTACGATTCTGAAGATTTCATTTACGCTTCTGAAGTTTTCGTTCGCCATTCTGACACAAAGCTCTCGTGGGGGCGGGGTTAACAGCGGTGTGTTCTCATTGGCTACTGAGTTTTTGATTGACAGCTTCTTGACCTGGAAGTGAAGGCGTCAGTATCGTTGCGCCTGTGTGGATGTGAGCGTCTGTTAGCGGCTTCCTATTTCATTTTAATGATATAAAATGATATATAAAGATTTTTTATTATTATTTTATCAGTATTTTTCTGCTGCTACACTACATTGATGAGATGATTTCTTAGGAATAGCACAGATGAATGATATAATCATCATGATCATCAATCATCGTTGTTATCAGGATACTCACGGTAAGTGTTCTTGATTTAGTCCAATCACAGGACCTGGTTATCTACACACAGTTACAGTCTTCAATTAGATCATATTTGCTTCGATTAGTTCATATTTTCCCCCAGCACATAGATTGTACAGTACTAAATTTACTGTATCTGACAATAACCAATGCTATTTTACAAGCCCGCTGTCAATCACTGCGCTGTCAACTTTAGCAAGGTAAGCCTTTTACAAACAAACAAACAAACTTTGACAAATAATGCCTAAATATATATCCAAATGCAAAACCTAATACATGCAAATAATTATGACTGAAAACAGTTTCCAGCAACTAGGGTATACACAGTCATGATTATATAGGGCTATACAGAGCCATCTAATGGTTACACAGCGGTATTACAGATGATTAATGGTACATAACTTTGAGGTATTTTAGTACCAAGTTAATACTAATATATATATTAAATAATTATATTGTGTATTTATTTGTTTGAAATATTTTAAGTTTGAAATGTGCCATGGGAGTTCAAAGCAGTTTGTATTGTTAGACTATGATACATGTCCTTTCTCTGTTTCCAGAGAGAAGAGCAACTCTTCCATGAACTTCTGATGCTGACCCAGAGGATGTAGTGATAGTACCAGAGAGCCCTCATCAGACAAGAATCTTATTGTGTTCAGACACATCACCTTTGAATGACTGGGATCTTGATCTTCAGACACCTGATATTATGCAAATATCTTTACTTCTTTGGAGCTCTAGATAAAACAAACACTGTTCACAAGTACACAAGAGGTTGCACTTTATTCTTATTAGTCTATGCTGATCTCGAATTGGCATACCAACAGCATGTGATTGTTAAGGGATAGTTCAAAAATAAAAAATATATATTTTTAATTTTACTCACCCTCATGCTGTCTCAAATGCATATTACTGTACTTTTTTCTACTGGACAGGTAAACACAAGTTAAGATTTTTAGGCAAATAATTAATCTCTGTGAGTCCTAAAGATGCTTTAAAAACCACACACAGCGACCATGACCGTAATCCATCTGACCTTAGTTTTTAAATCAGTATCTTTTGAAGTGAAACAACAGATAAGAAAAACACTAATAATATAAACTTTTGACTATTAATAATCACTTCCACTCAACTGTCAAATGTGCATGGGTTACAGTTCACCTGTGTTATGTGGATTCTCAGAAATTGATTATTTTCTTAAAAATCTTTGTGTCAAGAAAGAAAGTTTTATATACATCTGGAAAAGCATGAAAGTGAGTAAATGAAAGAATTTTCTTTTTGGCGTGGACTATCCCGTAAAGACTGATATTGCACTCCAGTACATTACATACTCATTCACTGTTTTGTAACTTATACTGTAACAGGAACTGTTGAAAGGATCATTGCAGTGTTTAAAACATATGAATTTTAAACATTCTGTATGTTATGTTCTTGTGCATTTTGTGTGGTAATGTAAAATATAATAGTACTGTGCATTATGTATATATGCAGTTAGTGTTTTGTGGATTCTGGTCTTTCCGCTCACAACATAATTGCATCCAAGACTTTCACTTTGACACTTGTGTATATGCTATAGTGACAATAAAGAATGTCAATTTATTTGAATTAATTCATATTTTCATTTACATTCATTCAACTGGTTTATAAAAGTCACACTTGAAAGAGTTGATGATTGTTAAAAATGTATTTCCAATTTTAAATGTTAGATGATGTTAACTAAATAAAATAACTAAACAAAATGATCAGCATGATAAAAACAATTGGCAGCAAGAACATTGTTTGTGTGGGATATGTAATAAAATGAGCTTGATTGCCTGGTTGGAGTGAGACTTTCTTGACGTCTGAATATCACAGTATAGTATTGTATTTCAAATGTAACAGCTCAACCTAATTAGACCCTATAATGCAAAAGAATCAAGAGCAATAAACACATATAATAAGAGAACACTGGACATTATACGATATTTCCAGTATTACAGTACTTTAATAATTAAACCTCAATATGACCTTTTTCTCTCGCGTTTTCTCATGCTCCTAAAAGCTTATGTTGACAGAGTAGTAGCAACAGATGAATACAGATTGAATTCAAAACAAAACTCCTAACTTTATATCATTAAAATGAAATAGGAAGCCGCTAACAGACGCTCACATCCACACAGGCGCAACGATACTGACGCCTTCACTTCCAGGTCAAGAAGCTGTCAATCAAAAACTGATGAGAACACACCGCTGTTAACCCCGCCCCCACGAGAGCTTTGTGTCAGAATGGCGAACGAAAACTTCAGAAGCGTAAATGAAAACTTCAGAATCGTAAACGAAAACTTTAGAAGCGTAAATGAAAACTTTAGAAGCGTAAATGAAAACTCTGGAAGTGCATTTGTAAGTACAGATCAACGAATGAAAGATGAGAAAACAGTTGCAAAACCTGCAGTGTAAAACGAGGTCAAAGATTTTGCCTGTAATTTATTTATTTTTTAGTTTCAAAGACATTTTATTCAGTTTCACTTGATATTTTCATACGTTTCTTTAAAAATTACATTCATTTTATTTGGCACAAATCTAATTAAATAAAATAAAATACAATTTGATTTCATAACATGATTTTAATGCTAAATTTTGAGGCTCTCGAAATGAAAAAAAATCATCAATATCGGTTGTGTAATCTAAAGTTTCTTCAGAACTTTCTATGCATGACACTTGAAACCAGGGCCTAAAATTAACCCTCGTCAAGCGCCAAATGCGAGTAAAAATCGGCGTTGGCGAGTATATGTAACATGTGTCAGTCGCCAGTTGGCGGGTAAAACTTATATATAACAATGCAATGTAGTGTAAAGTTTGGTGTGTGTAAGTGCTACTGAAGTGGAGATTTATGGCTCAGTGTAGGAGAAAAAATTCATTTTGAGAAAACGGCCTTTAAAAATATGTATTGTAATTGAAATCTATTGACACAAATTCGTTCTACTAGTCTGAAAAAACACTTTATGAAAAACCAAAAAGCACAAAATCTCAAAATTGACAGGTGCATGAAAAAACAGTGTTTTTCCCTGCAGTGTCTCCCCTTAAGATTGTTTTAAAATCACTTAATATTTCAGAGCTTATTAAATGTTAAAAATAATGGCTTTCAGTTATACAATAATCCCACAACAGCTCATCCACAAACTAAACCTGCTGGGCATTAACACCTCCCTCTGTAATTGGATCCTGGACTTTTTAACTGCAAGACCTCAGTCAGTCCGTATCGGCCGCAACACCTCGAGCACTACCACACTGAGCACAGGGGCCCCTGCTCTTCACGCTGCTGACCCACGACTGCACTGCCAAGTCCAGCTCCAACCACATCATCAAGTTTGCTGATGACACAACTGTGGTAGGCCTCATCAGCAACAACGATAAAACGCACTACAGAGAGGAAGTGGCACAGCTGGCTGAATGGTGTGGTGCTAACAACCTGTCCCTCAATGTGGGTAAGACAAAAGAGGTTGTGATGGACTTCAGGAGAAACTCTGTTGACCACCCCCCACTGACCATCGACGGCTCAACCGTGGAGAGAGTCGGTAGCACTAAATTCCTGGGGGTGCACATCACAAAGGATCTCACCTGGACCACCAACGCCACGTCACTCAACAAGAAGGGACAACAGCGCCTCTACTTTCTCCGTCGGCTGAAAAGGGCAAGTCTCCCTCCACCCATCCTCACCACCTTTACAGGGCACCATTGAGAGTGTGCTGACCAGCTGCATCACTGTCTGGTATGGGAACTGCAGTGCTGCTGACCGCAAGACCCTACAACGGACAGTGAACACTGCCGCAAAGATCATCGGTGCCCTCTTCCCTCCATCCTGGATATTTTCCTTGCACGATGCTCCAGCAAGGCCTCCAGCATCGTGAAGGACCCCACCCACCCTGAAAACTCTGGAAGTGCATTTGTAAGTACAGATCAACGAATGAAAGATGAGAAAACAGTTGCAAAACCTGCAGTGTATTAAAAACGAGGTCAAAGATTTTGCCTGTAATTTATTTATTTTTTAGTTTCAAAGACATTTTATTCAGTTTCACTTGATATTTTCATACGTTTCTTTAAAAATTACATTCATTTTATTTGGCACAAATCTAATTCCATAGGTTATCACCCTTTCTTGTAAACATCATCTTATTTTAGCTTAAGAATTAGATGTGTGGGTAGAGGATGTAAATATAATTTACAAAAAATTTACAAAATATCTTCCTGGAACATGATCTTTACTTAATATCCTAATGATTTTTGACCTAAAAGAAAAATGGATCATTTTGACCCATGCAGTGAATTGTTGGCTATTGCTACAAATACTGTATTACCGTGCTACTTATGACTGGTTTTGTGCTCCAGGGTCACATATTGAAAGTCATGGTCAGTCTGCACGATGACTGGGAGTGAAGGAGAGGGTAGTGGGTGTGCTTGTGTGTGGGGGACAGGCCTGTGTAGGACCAGAAAGAAGGGGGGCTGGTCTCATTAGGATGGTTTGTAATTACATTCTTCTTTGTTTAGAGATCCTCTGACAGGAGCTGATCTTCCAGCTTTAATAGTTTACTGTCAGTCTGGGTGTCTCCCACTGCCCACTGTCTTTGAACATTTCCACCGAAGACCAGCCGGAGCTCTGACCAGACATCCACTGCTGCAGTCAATTATTAATGGCAAAGGCGTGTTTCCCTTTATGACAGTGATTTTTCATTGATATTATAATCTTTTAGATACAAAGAAGCTCGGAGCTTAATATCTTGTTTGCATCAGTCGGAGGACAAGGGATTAATTTAAAAAGATCATCTGGTGATATAAGGAGGTAAGAGAAATATCTGTTCATAATTAGTTTTCTCAGAATCATGGATATATTCCACGTGTTTTCTTTTAAACAAATAAAAAATAAAATAATAACTACTGTTAATTTAAATAAGAATATCAATTATGTATCCTTCTGTTGAAATATCCCATTACTTTGGTATTTTAATGAGCCTCCAAATATTTTATATATATATATATATATGCAATTTAGTCATAAGTGGAACTTTCCCAAAGTATTTATTAATTGATAGCTCACAATTACTTTAGATACATTTGCTTAAAATTTCAACAAACTGCTATTACTTTTGTTGACTTTGGTATTAATAGGTATCCTCTCTAATAGCCATCACTGTTCTTTTTAGTACCTTTGTTTAGCTGTTTTCAGTAGTTGCCTCAGTCAGTGTTTAGATTTGTTAATTGCTTATGACATTTATGATGTGTACCAAAGCTGTAATTTTCATCACTATTGACTTTAGCTATTAATTTTGACAATCAGATAAAATGATAGGTTGACTCAGGCTCTGTTTCTGTTGACATGCTAATTAACCCAAGAAAAGGCAAAACTGTGTTTTACCTCCCACATGAACATCTGGCCTGCATCAAAACTGCAGGCCTCTTCAGTTCATGACTAACTGAGTGGGTGGTTATAATGTTAAAATTTAGGCAGATTTTAGCTCGCTGAAAAATGTAAAATATTTGTGACCCTGGATCACAAAACCAGTCATAAGTAGCACGGGTATATTTGTAGCAATAGCCAGCAATACATTGTATGGGTCAAAATGATCAATTTTCCTTTTATGCCAAAAATCATTAGGATGTTAAGTAAAGATCATGTTCCATGAGCATCGTAAATATATCAAAACGTAATTTTTGATTAGTAATATGCATTACTAAAGACTTCATTTGGATAGCTTTAAAGGCAATTTTCTCAATAATTCGATTTTTTTGCACCCTCAGATTCCAGATTTTCAAATAGTTAAATCCTAACAAACCATACATCAACGGAATGCTTATTTATTCAGCTTTCAGATGATGAAAAAAAATCTAAATTTAAAAAATTTTTATCCTTATGACTGGTCACAATTGTTTATTACTTTTTCACAAGTCAGATCAAATCTGAACAACAGAATCTCATGTCAGTTTGCAACTATTTTTTTTAGGTGAATTGGAGGCTAATTCATATGAATTTGTACAGTCTGTAAAATGCTAAGATTTTGTATTATTTGTTTGATAGGATCATATTGAACAGTTTATTGGCTCAGTCGCAACACTTATGGAAATATCAGTGACTTGTGCCTTGGTCTTCCTGCTGGCTTTTGGTGTGGCCTGCTGTGTGGACGGCCGCCAGGAAGCCTCTAACGCAGACACCTCCAAGGGTGATGCAGGTCAGAAAAGGCCGTCTCGAACAACAGAGAATAAGCCGAGCCGCTGTTCCTACACTTTCATCGTACCTCAACAGAAGTTAACGGGGGCGCTTTGCGTGAGCACCGAGGCGGCTCATGTCAACCGCTCTGAGACGGCATCCCTGCGCGCGCTGCTGGACCGGCAGCAGAAACAGCTGGACACAATGCGTGGGCAGCTGGAGCAGGAGGGCGCACTGGCCAATGAGATGAGAGTTCTGCGCAGGGAGAGCGTCAACATGAACGCCCGCATCACCCAACTCTACGCCCAACTGCTGAATGAGATCCTCCAGAAGAAGGATCAGGCTTTGGAGCAACGGAGGCTCGAGAATTTGGTGCTTAATGCAACAGCCCAGGTAGCTAAAAGCGTTCCCCACTGTAAAGAAACATCATTATTATCTCAGCCCCCAACTATAAATAACTATTGACAAATTTCTCCTAAGTGCAATTCTGGGTGTGCTACACACAGGTGAGTGGGCTATACAAACCACCTGTAGTAACGCACTCGTCCCACTATATGCACACTAGACACTTTCTATAAACACTCCCTGCAACAAAGACTCAATAAAATAATATATGTTTACTTGAATATTGCACTACAAAATAATGTTTACTGGAGCATTGCACTACTAACTCTTTTGCACTATGCGCTGCTTCCCACAAAATCTCTCTTCTGAACAATTTAATGTAAAAAATATATATTTCCTGCACAATTTCATGTACAAATATCTCTTTAGCACTATTTCATGTACAGTATTTATGTAAAGTTCTTGTACAGTCTCAGTTTGTGTATGTGTAGTCAACTAGGTATAGTAGTTATAGTATTTATAGTATATGTATAGTCTGATGGTTAAACTGTTGTATAGCCCTATTGTGTTTTTTTTTTTTTCCTATATTTACATTGCTGTATGTGTATCTCATGTCTAACTAGTATGTAGCACCGTGGTCCTGTGAGACACGACATTTCGTTCCACTATATGTCCACACATGTAGCAGAATGACAATAAAGCTCAACTTGAACTTGAACTTGAACTTATACTGTAATGCTGAATGGCTATAATTAATAGGGAAAATTGAGGGAAAACGCATTTAATAGAGACACCAGCAGCAGTTTTGGAAGCAATACTTCATTAATAATAGGCTACTTAGTAAAAAGATGCCATTAAAAACATATTTAAAATATACTATATTTATGTTGTTACATTAATTTGGAGGTTCAATGTGAAATTATGACAATATAAATATGCGATTAATCATGATTAATTACAGAAAAATGTGTGATTAATATTTTTTTTTAATCGATTGACAGACAGCACTAATGTTAACCTTTTATAGATTTTATATTTCAATTTAATTTCAAATTTTATAGGTCCCCCCAGAAAGAGATCGGGACGGCCCCCTTCAGATTTTCAGTTCGATAATCCGTCCCTCAAATGAAGCTAACTGATAGCACTGCTGTAATCCATTAACATGTGTGCGGAAAAAAATACACACCACATACGCACTGCAAACTGAGTGTGTGTGAAACAGGCGTAACACAATGGCCTGCTCCGTTTGCCGAAAACACGGGCAAGGACAAGAATCTCAACGTTTTTTAGGGACAAAAAAAAAAGATAAATCAATAAATCTTTTCTTGTAAGGAAAGTAAAGGACAAATTAAAAACATTGTAAATATGTTTAGTCATTGTAGTAGCCTACACTCTCAGAAATAAAGATACAAAAGCTGTCACTGGGGTGGTATACCTTTTCAAAAGGTACACTTTTGTGCCTATTAGGTTCAAATATGTACACTTTAAGTACTAATATGTACATTTAAAGTACCAAAATGGACCCTTTAGGTACAAACATGTAACTTTTGAAAAGGTACCACCCCAGTGACAGCTTTTGTACCTTTATTTCTGAGAGTGTAGCAATAACTGCCTGTTTTTGCAAAAAGAGTTTCATGGCTGGTAAAAAAAAATTTTTGGCCGGTAAATTTGATCACGTCACTGGCCATTGGCAGGTGTGGCAAAAAGTTAGTTTTAGGCCCTGCTTGACAGTATGAACAATAAAATGTTAATTTTACTATTTATATATGTAAATAATATAATAAGGCTGTCCTGTAGCTCAAATAGTAGAGCATGGTGCTAGCAATGGCAAGATCATGGGTTCGATTCCCAGGGAAAGCAAGAGCTGATAAAATGTAAAAACTGTAACTTGAATGCAATGTAAGTCGCTTTGGATAAAAGCGTCTGCTAAATGCATAAATGTAAATGTAATATAATATCAGGATAAGGCAAGACAACATTTCTCAGTTTAACTTTGTGTACTAAAATAATTTAAACTGAAACTAAAATAGAAATGATAAATTATATATAAAAACTATATAGACATATGTAAAAAGACTAAAAATAGCAAAAAGTATTTTCACCAAAAAGAAAAAAAAAAAGTTTCAAGCCTGAAGTTTTCTGTTCCAGTAGAAAATATCAGTTGAAATTTTCACACATTCGTATTGCCATTAACTGTAACAATAGTAAGATTTTTGAGGGTGAATTAGCCTTCCAAGTTGACTACAAGCACTACAAGCAAGTCTTATATCAAGCACGCAGCTGTGCGCAAATGTTAACGGTAAGTGTTATTTTTATTTACGAAGGAAAATAATTTCAGTTTAGAGATGAAATAATTAATATGTTAAATAACACGAATATCCTTTATGCATTTAATCCCATTTTATTAACCAGTGTGTTTGCTGCTGACCTACTAACAAGCAAAAATGATTTTACAGATGAAAACATTGATTACATTCAGTCACAACCATGACCGCAAGAAATATCGGTAGGGACTACCTGAGGTGAATCCAAGAGCATGTCCTGCTTGGCAGAATCAGTCACCTGTGACCCGCAGGGACACTGCCTCATTCTCATTCTGTGGTTTCTGTTAAGCAGCTGCATTGTGGAAACAAGAAGGTATTAGGTGAGAGATTATCTGTTTTGGTGCCAAAGGAATGATTCCGCGAAAGCATCCAATCAATGAGTATTTAGAGTTCTGTTTTGGTGATAGATGTGTGTTTGTTTTGTATCAAAAGTGTGTGTGTCATAATATAGACGAGCATGAAAGGTCGTAGAAGAGAATGAGCAAAGATGAGGAGGAGATTAGGGTGAAATCGGACACGCTTCACTGGTGTGCATCTGTGTTTGCTGGTTTCCACTGGTGTATGACTGTTTGAACATGGCTCTTTCCAATAATCCTGTGATTAAATGTTAGGTGACTGCAAAAATACATTCAGCCAGAGCCAAACATTAGAATTCAGTGAGAATGGCCTTTCAGAAAAATACAACGGAAACAAACTTGTGTCTTCCAAACAAGGCTCCTTTAAAAAATAAAACTCATTTTGAGAAGTCTGGATTGAACTGAGCCACAAGAGGGAGCAAGAAAGCCACAGAATGCACAGCAGACAAAAGGTAAAAGAAATTTACTCAGGGCTGTCCACAGCAAGGCTTTCAACAGGAAAGTTTGTCCACATAAATACGTCCACAAGTTTACACAGTCAGAGGCTTTTAAAAGTGCTTTCTGTCACTTTTATACGTTCTGCTCAAACAAACTCTGTTCAATCAATCAAAAGGCTGAAAAAGAGACCAAAAAAACCCCCCAAAAAACCTGAACCGGGTTGCTGCAGCTAAACATCAACAGACCTCATATTAAACTTTAGAAAATCAGAAAACATCCTCTGTGAAAGTTCAGATTCAGTCTTCAGATTTTCAGTTTTCACTTTATCATTGTTGTTATTTTCTGTGTTTCCCCCCCCCATATTATTGCCTCCTAGAAACACTTTTCTTGCCTATATACTTTTAGTCACAGCAAAAAAATTAACTGTGCATCATAAAAAAATAAATCATCGTCTTAACTCTATGTATTTCTAAACAAACTGCATTGCTGTATTGTAACAATTGTGAAGAATTCTTACATATATAAATTGATTTAAATGCATCCATTGGTCAAAGGTGTCTATATAAATATATCCTATACATGTGTAAAAGTTCCAAAGCCTAACAGTACTGTATACAGACACTCAACTGAATAGCATTGCAAACTCACGCACAACAAAGATAGATGCCCACATACACAAGCGTCAGTGTTCAAGGTCACGTACAGATGACGAGGCAGTCAAGATGATTGCATAACATTCAGACACTGACTTTAGTGTTGAGAGATTTTTTTTTAACAGAATAGTTCATCCAAAAATGAAAATGCGCTAAGAATTTACTCACCCATAGGCCAAGATGTAGATGAGTTTGTTTCTTCATTGGAACGGATTTGGGGAAATGTAGCATTACTGTACATTAGTTGCTCACCAGTGGATCCTCTGCAGTGAATTTTTGCTTCTGGCTAAAATACGAGTCATAATATTGCTTTCTCCAGTGAAAAACTCATCTTGTCTGAATCAAGAGAGAAATATGCACAGATCAAACACTGTTCGCAAGTGTAAACAGTTCTTAACAAATATGTGGCTTTTGATGTGAGAGGACAACAGGGGACGGACTGAAGGACGCATTATTATGGATTATGGAATAATATTTTGTCCAGGAGTGACGGTTTAAAGTTAAACCCCTTAATGATGGATTTGTTTCTAACAAACAATAGCTTTTCACTTCACAAGACGTTAATTGAGGGATTGTAGTCATGTGTTAATTACTTGTGGATTATTGTGATGTTTTTATCGGCTGTTTGGACTCTCATTCTGACGGCACCCATTCACTGCAGAGGATCCATCGGTGAGCAAGTGATGTAATGCAGAATTTCTCCAAGTAAGTTCCAATGAAAAAACAAACTGGGATGGCCTGAGGATGAATAAACGTTTATTTAATATTTTATCTTTCTTCAGTTATGATCTCTTTACATTACAAAAGACCCTGCAAATAAAGCCCAAACTCTGCGGATCATATTGCTCATCCTCTTGTATCTGCGCAGGCCGAGTGTGGTGAGTGGCAGCGTATACGGCATGCTGTATCCTGTCGGACAGCGCTAGACAAGAAGAGCCGTGGGTCTGTCTTTGTTAAGCTGGAATGGCTCTTGTGTACTGTGGGTGTCATCTGCGGATCAGTTCTCTGGCACAAATATCAAAACTCAATTCAGATTCTCTCTCCCAGCCTGACTTCACAGAGGGAGAGAAAGAGGCTCTCAGAATTGGATCGGAAACATGAGCCACTTTAGCAGTCATCACGTCTTGGGTTTCGGTAATTGTGTGGGAAAATGTTCTGGAAAGTGAATTGGGCATCTGCCCTGTTCTGATTTAGACTCTGAATTGTGCTGTTGGGTTTACGAATTTGCTGGTGGATCATCAAGTTAAAAATGGAGAGACAGACTCTTCGGTGGTTTGTTAATATCCACGACATTAAAATGCTGCTTTTGATCATGTGATTTCACAAGCAAGATTATACCGAATGCAGTCATAAAGGCTCTGGATCTATTAGCCCCCTGCTGTTGTCGTCGCACTGCTAGAGACAGGCTAAACGTTTCCCATTACACATTCTAACCCAGTGTTTGATACTAATCACTTGTTTAAGGAGCATTCGAGAATGTGTTTGATGAGTGTTTGGCCCAGTTTACAACTGGCATTAACATTCTCCGATCAAAAAGAGTCACCACCACATACAGGTGTAAACAGCGTCCATGCAAGACTTTTCACAAAATGAGGGTTATTATCGGTAACTAATTAACTATTAAAACATTTTTAGTTGGCTAAAATATAATGATTAAATGAGAAACAAACTTATTTCGTCACATTTTGAATTTTGATTTAGTAGAAAATGGGCAACAATTTATTTTGATGGTCCCTTTTGAACATTCTGTTGACACTAAGTAATGTTGCAACTACCTGTACATGTCAACAAACTCTCATAAGAGTATTAGTAGACTATCTACTTCATATCTATTAACTGCTTATTGTATTGGTCTCCCAACAGATATTCTACTGACTATAAGTAACTTTGCAAGAACGTGTCAACTTAATCTAACCTTAACCCTACCAGTCTACTAATACACTATTAACACTCTAATGAGAGTTAGTAGAAATGTAGGTCCAACATTACTTATAGTCAATAGAATGTGTTAAAGGGACCATCAAAATAAAGTGAAACCAGAAAATGACTAGCTGGAATTAAAATAAAAACTATAACTGAACTACAACTAAAACACAAATAAACAAACCCTAAAAAGTCACATGTAAAGTAAATAAAAATTATGACAAAACCACTTAACATCACAAAAAAATAATATAAAAAAATATATCTAAAAAAATAAAAGCCAATTCAAATTATGCATTAAAGCTAGCATATAAAAATATAAATAGTATATAAATAATACTAAAATAATGCTGAAAACACATGTGCATAACGAAAGCACTAAAGTAGGCAAAAATTATTTTTAGGGTTGCTAAATTAACACGTTCATTAGGCATTTTAGCAGATGCTTTTGTCCAAATTGACGTACAATAAAGGAACATAAGCAATTTGTCACAGAGCCAACAATATTCATAGTATACAGGGCCAGGTCTAGTACAAATAATACATTAAAAAACAAAAAAAAAACGAAACAAAAAAAACAATAAAACAAAATTAAAATAAGTTGCATAAAATAAAAATAAATACATAAAATAAATATACACAATACAGTTTTTTCAACCACAACCAGTATCACATTTTTTTGATGGGGAGTCCCATCAGCTGTTACACACAAGATGCCTTATCAGTCTGTGTAATGTCCTAATAAAAAATGTAAAACTGATATACGTCATCCAACTTCATACAACATATCGGCCTTGTTCTCTGTGGTGCTTGAAACTTTTAAGCCTGTGTAGTGCTTCCTGCTGCTCCAGCCGTCATCGCTGGTCCTCTGTGCTGAAGCGGCCTGTCATCTGTACATATGTAGTCCTCAGTTATCTGAACCCCCCCATCTGCCCTCACACTGCGCGTTTCATCACTCGCAGCTATCGAGGAGCCCTGCCCCTGGTCACGATTAATGAGCCCAACGCCTCCTGGGTTAACAGAAATTAATAGGCAGACAGAAATTTACATTTCTATTCGAGGGCAAGAAAGGATTGATGTAGCCCATTACTAGGGTTGTTGAGAGAGAGAGAGAGAGAGAGAGAGAGAGATAAGGAAGGAACGAGAGGAATGTGAACATGCCATAAAAATGTATGAGGTGGATTTATGAGTGATCAGGTGTGAGGTCTTCCGCTCTGGATATATTAAGACAATCAGAAAGTGTTGGTCAGAAGATGATCAGCTGATGTGCCCTTGATGACACTTTTATCTGAACTCCAGCTCCTTCATTAAACAGGCTGTTTTGTGCTTAATGAATGATTTGCTGTGTTAGCAGATTGATTAACTTTTTCATAGGAAGGTGAGAGAGTGTTGAATATGTCTCGTTTCAATAAGAGCTGTGCGTTCATTTGTCTTTATTAGCATGGTACATGTGATGCTGACGAAGACCAAGTTAATTAATAACCAAAATTATTAAATGTTCAAAAGCAGCAGACAAAAATGTTGTTAAAATTAAACATTATGCATAAATGTACAGTAGCCTATTAAGATTACCATGAACTGCAAAGGCCCAACAATATGCAAAATTATTAACTACAGGAAAACAGATGTGCACTAAAAGTAACAAAAAGTATATACATTTTCAGTTATATGCATGAATATAACTAAACACAGTAAATATATTATTATTAATATATGGACTATAAATACATTTTATCAACAAGTGATAGCAACATGTTTTTTGTCCCCCCATTATTTTATCTCATCAAAATAATTTAACCAATTTGTATAGTAGATTTTATTATACTAAATTTAAGAAAGTAGAAAGGCCATAGAGGCTATTTACATAAGTGAAAATAGCATATTTTCTTAGCAATGGATTCTATTTACACTATGTTAAAATAGCAGGATTTTCTGTTATTTACAGTGGGTACGGAAAGTATTCAGACCCCCTTAAATTTTTCACTCTTTGTTATATTGCAGCCATTTGCTAAAATCATTTAAGTTCATTTCCCCCCCCCCCCCCCTCATTAATGTACACACAGCACCCCATATTGACAGAAAAACACAGAATTGTTGACATTTTTGCAGATTTATTAAAAAAGAAAAACTGAAATATCACATGGTCCTAAGTATTCAGACCCTTTGCTGTGACACTCATATATTTAACTCAGGTGCTGTCCATTTCTTCTGATCATCCTTGAGATGGTTCTACACCTTCATTTGAGTCCAGCTGTGTTTGATTATACTGATTGGACTTGATTAGGAAAGCCACACACCTGTCTATATAAGACCTTACAGCTCACAGTGCATGTCAGAGCAAATGAGAATCATGAGGTCAAAGGAACTGCCTGAAGAGCTCAGAGACAGAATTGTGGCGAGGCACAGATCTGGCCAAGGTTACAAAAAATTTCTGCTGCACTTAAGGTTCCTAAGAGCACAGTGGCCTCCATAATCCTTAAATGGAAGGCGTTTGGGACGACCAGAACCCTTCCTAGAGCTGGCCGTCCGCCAAACTGAGCTATCGGGGAGAAGAGCCTTGGTGAGAGAGGTAAAGAAGAACCCAAAGATCACTGTGGCTGAGCTCCAGAGATGCAGTCGGGAGATGGGAGAAAGTTGTAGAAAGTCAACCATCACTGCAGCCCTCCACCAGTCGGGGCTTTATGGCAGAGTGACCCGACGGAAGCCTCTCCTCAGTGCAAGACACATGAAAGCCCGCATGGAGTTTGCTAAGATGGTGAGAAATAAGATTCTCTGGTCTGATGAGACCAAGATAGAACTTTTTGGCCTTAATTCTAAGCGGTATGTGTGGAGAAAACCAGGCACTGCTCATCACCTGTCCAATACAGTCCCAACAGTGAAGCATGGTGTTGGCAGCATCATGCTGTGGGGTGTTTTTCAGCTGCAGGGACAGGACGACTGGTTGCAATCGAGGGAAAGATGAATGCGGCCAAGTACAGGGATATCCTGGACGAAAACCTTCTCCAGAGTGCTCAGGACCTCAGACTGGGCGAAGGTTTACCTTCCAACAAGACAATGACCCTAAGCACACAGCTAAAATAACGAAGGAGTGGCTTCACAACAACTCCGTGACTGTTCTTGAATGGCCCAGCCAGAGCCCTGACTTAAACCCAATTGAGCATCTCTGGAGAGACCTAAAAATGGCTGTCCACCAACGTTTACCATCCAACCTGACAGAACTGGAGAGGATCTGCAAGGAGGAATGGCAGAGGATCCCCAAATCCAGGTGTGAAAAACTTGTTGCATCTTTCCCAAAAAGACTCATGGCTGTATTAGATCAAAAGGGTGCTTCTACTAAATACTGAGAAAAGGGTCTGAATACTTAGGACCATGTGATATTTCAGTTTTTCTTTTTTAATAAATCTGCAAAAATGTCAAC
This sequence comes from Onychostoma macrolepis, assembly GCF_012432095.1. NCBI lineage: Eukaryota > Metazoa > Chordata > Actinopteri > Cypriniformes > Cyprinidae > Onychostoma > Onychostoma macrolepis. Next base: position 3,158,504 of record NC_081159.1, read on the forward strand.
AATTCTGTGTTTTTCTGTCAATATGGGGTGCTGTGTGTACATTGAGGAAAAAAAATGAACAAATGATTTTAGCAAATGGCTGCAATATAACAAAGAGTGAAAAATTTAAGGGGGTCTGAATACTTTTCGTACCCACTGTATACTACTTATTATTTGCACCTCAGTATTGCAGTACATTATAAAACAGTATGCTATAATAATGTATTGAGTGTAAATTATAATTTTAATTCAAATTATTAAATGGATGCCACAATATTGGGACAATAAAACCCTCCCTACACCTACCCTAACCGAAACTTTATTTACAACTTTTTTATTATTTCCTTCAATTTTACTGAAAATAAATGCCTTTCCGATGTGATATGATATTTGAAAAGGAGGGAAAAAATTGGCAAAAAGCAGGTTCGAACTCGGGTTGATCGTGTCAAAATGACTGTAATACACACTTTACCATCTGCACCACTGAAGCTGACATATGGCAGCCATCTTTTGTAGTGTTAACTAGCCCAATCACACATTGGTGGGCGGAGTTAGTGTAAACATCCCCTGCCAACAAGGTGGGCTATTTGCACTTTATGTAAATAGACACTCCGTAAGTGAATATAGTAAATATACTGTATCTTGATATATGAAAATGCCACACGGGGACAGATTCATGGAAATGAATGCCAGTTATTCCCTCCTTTTATTATTTGCATTCAAAATAGTTTTGTGTGCGTTTGAACCAATCAGAACAGATCTGCAACTCATATTAAGGTCACAATTCACCAGTTGAGAATCACTGTAGACTATAATTTAAGATTTTTTTGACATGCTCCAACAGCCGACGAGATGGATTCTTTGAGTTTAAAACATTCATTTTTGTAGAGAGAAAGAGTTAGACTGAGAGTTGGAGCGAAGTGCCGGTTCAGCAAGAATTTAATGGAAGATTAATTAATTGGGTCTTTGCTGTTAATTGACATAACTGACACGTGGCTGCTCTCCAAAAAGTCATCAGAAAAAGGGAAAAACTCTTCATGGTGGTATCTAAGCCAGACTCAGCGCCTCTGCAGATATTTCTCTTCCCTTCATCTCAGTTCCCGCATGCCAATTCAGAACAGACTCCATCTAAAGTCCAAAAGAAAAGTGACTTTCCTCTCGACCTGCCAAGCTTTCAGTCCTCGTTTTAGAATTTAGACGCATGCTTAGTTTTTCTTATTTAATAGTTAATGTGCTTGGAAACCATGAGCCCAGCTGGATGACTTAATTATATTGCTCCATGTAGCTCTTCCACAACAATTATGGGACGATAATAATTGGGCAAAGGTTTAATGCTCCATTTACATATCGGTGTCATTCAAAAACTTTCAATGCTTGACTAGTCAAATGTCTGTTTAGGTGAATTATCTCCAGGGCCAATGAGCCTTAATTAAAAGGTCTCGTGTTCCATGGAAAGGAAGCTCATATTTGCAACAACATGAAAAGTGATTAAATGTTGCAGAGCCATTAGAGATAGAAAGACCTCCAAGACCATCTAGAAAGAGGTCGCCCAATTTCACATGGATCAAGCAAATTAAGTAAATTAACCCTGTACAGCCTGACATATGAAGTAAAATATTTTCCAGGGTTTTTTTCCCATATTGCTGAAGGTAATAACTGCCCATAAGAAATGTTGCATATGTTTTTTTTTGATCACATGTAGATCATTCATCAGGCTTCAATTATAATTTATCGCAAGAAAAACTAAATCCTATCGCATTTATAATGTTTGAAGCATTATATTATGTTTTTGTTCAGAAAAAAATCTATGAAATTATATACATACATACATATATATATATATATAGGAATTACATTTTTTACACATTTTTTAAAAATAACTATTTTCCTATAAATAATGTATGAAATATCAAGATCATATTCATTCACAAATTACATATTCATTATTCTTGCTGTGACTTTATAAAAATCAGCAAAGATGTCCTAGCAAAAAGATGTGCATGGCAACACAGAGGCAGACATTTTAGAAATATAAAAAGTCCTTCTACTTCCTGAAAAATATAAATGATCCACCAGGGGGCAGAAAAAAAAAGACAAAAAGGCTTTTCAGGAAAGTATTGATCAGATGCATGTGGCTTTATAGTGTTAAGTCAAAAAGACATTTTATATTAGAATATAATCAATTGTATATCATGAATCACAAAATATGTTAAAAACAGATTGCATTATGTTCATCTCTCAAAGTCAAACCCAGTCCAGAAAACAAATAATCTTTCTAAACATCTCCCATTAGGCTGAAAGCTTACTGTTTCCACATCTACATGCTTCACTAAGTACTTTACACACTGGGGAAACTTTCTGTTGACTTCACATCTCTCTCAGCTGCTTGGAAATGAACACGTTAAAGTGCAATTTTGGAAAGCAGCTGCAAACCCTCGAGTGGATTTCCCCCCCTCTTCGTATGCATAGAGTCATCTCTTGTTCTTCAGACGCAGAACAATACCAAGTGCGTCACTTTGGACGACAGGCCTTATCTCTTTCACGTCAGAACTCCATTTCAGCGAAATATTCTGACCAACTCATCACCATTCAGCGCACCGAAATAATGGAAATGCTTAATTGCAAAGATGCCATCGGTTTAATTGAATTACCAGCCAACAAAGCAATAATACAATTCGTAATAGCGCACAAAGGACGCCTCTTCAGATAAGGAGTAACTTTGTGTGAGAGGAGAGGAGAAAGATGTCTGGGTCTTTTTTTTTTTTTTTTCAATTTTGAGGGACATGAACGAGCATGTCAGCTTTACAAAGTCATTCGTATACAAGTCTTGTCTCGTCTTCTTTACATTTACAAAGCCTCGGTCAAGAGCTTTGGATCGTCCTTTATTGAGAGCCAAGTGAGGTGTATCCTATTCCAGCCAAATTAATGTCTATGAAGCTGTGCTGAGACCTGTTCTGACTGACTGATTCTATATTACAGTATCAGTGGATATAGGTCTGATTTCTTCCATGCGGCGTACACTTTATTTAGCCCTCAGAATCTGTCAAAGTATCTTTCTATCCCACAAAAAAAAAAAAAAAAAAACACCCTCTGCTGGGATGAACTCTATTAATGTGACAAATAACTAGAATTGTTGTCATTGCAGTTATTCAAGTGGTTGGATACACACCAATTAATTCCCATGTTTTCTAGTTATTGTATTTGCTGAGGGGAAACAACGGTTGAGCCTCTTGATAAGTGTAATCTAATTCTCTTAATATAATTTTAGACTGATTTAGAATGACTCCTCTTTTAAACCCTCTGGATGTTTCTGTCCCCTTTTACATGGATTACATTAACAAGCATGTCTTTCTCGTTCTGTCACAGTTTGTCATTTGGAGAAAGGCCCCCAGAGCTCTGACACTCCGACTCACTTGCTCTGCATTTGAAGTGGAGGGAAACGCTTGTCATTTTAGTGTTGTGGCCTTGATTGCCGATTGGCTGCAGAGTTCTAGCCAAGAATGCCGATTGGTTGTCTGCCACGTTTGACACTCGACACAAAACGCTCAATATTCTCAGATTGAATTTTTTATACAAGGCACTAAATAATTCACAAGTATAATATAGAGAAAATAGAGTCTTGTCTCCTCGGTTTAATATTGAAATTCAGCATTGCAGCACTGGTAATGTTGCTTTTTGAGAAATTGCTTGTGCTTTCTCATTTGTTAGTCACTTTGGATAAAAGCATCTGCTAAATAAAATCTAATGCCATCTCACATAGAGAAATAAACATTGTCTTTGAGAATAGTGTACGTAAATTTAATCTAACACCGCCCAAATTGTCTGGTATTGTCTAGAATTATTAGCCAGGCATCTATGGGGGCCTAAACCGGCATAAATGAAATATAAATAATGCAATAATAGCAATATAAATAAATGAATACATGACTTAAAACATAAGCAAATATAATAGATATGTAAAAAATGCTTTGTGAGCGTCTGTGTAACTTTTGTATATTGGAACTAGTGTTTGATTAATGATTAATCGCTCAAATGGTTAATCGTGATTAATCGCATCCAAAATAAAAGTTTTAGTTTTTCATACTATATGTATGTGTACTGTGTTTATATATTATGTATATATAAATATACACGCATGTATATATTTATATGTATATACATTTATATTATTACATTTTATATAAATATATTTTATAAACATAGCATATTTTTTTTTAAATGTATACATGCATGTGTTTGTATGTATATATACACATAATATACACAGTACACACTCATATTATGTAAAAAAATATATATATATATATATTTTGGATGTGATTAATCACGATTAATCGCTTGACAGCACTAATTGGAACATATTTAAACATAATAAGTAGGCCTATGTTTAAAGACCATCCTTACCATTTTTCACATCGCATCAGGAGTTCAAGCCTTAATTAGGGTCAGACATCCTCAAAGCCTCCATAAGTCACGCCCTGCTTGAGTCCATTAAGCTTTTAACATGTTCCACTGAATCTGGAAAATCTGAATACAGTGTATGTCAGAATTTGTATGTGTATGCCAACCAAGTTTATCCATACCACATTTACTACAACTTTTTCTTCGACGTCAGAAGACGACCACAGCTCGCAACTGCGAAAAATGGTACATCATTTAATTTATACATCATTACAACACACATTTTTAAATAAAGCATTTATTGTGCATCCATACAAACAGAAACACCGCTGGACGTAACGCTAGAAAGTTTCTATAGAGACTTTAAGAAAGGCTGATCGACTGTTCTGTTCACTTTTGTAATGGCTATGTATGACAAATGTAATTTTGCCCTGTAATTTAAAACCCTGTTCTGTGTTCAGGTAAAGGTAAATTGGAATGCAATCAATACAGTGAAATACGAAGAGCAACAAAAGTGATTCTCCTCTGCCTTTTACTTTTAAATGCATTTTCTCTGAAGATCCTTTCGTGCCGAGCGAGTTGGTAAACAGTGGGCATACATTTTCTTTGAATACTCATTGATTGGAACCTTCTGCCATTGCTCATTGTCTGAAATTCAACAAGCAGAGTTGTCGTTATCTGGTCTGCGAGAGCTCCCTGGAGGAGCAATCATGAAATTCACCATCGTACGAGTATTTGGAACAAGCAGCATTGTTTGTAAAATACTGCTTACCAGTTTGGGAAGTGACTGTAGATACGGTTCCGTTCGAACATTGACTGCTTGAGAAAACCTGTAATGAAGACACTTGGGCATGCTGTGGGTCTCCATCTCTTCCGTCTGTAATTCTGGACTATGTTCAAGTACCAAACCAAGCTTTGAGTTTCAAAGACTCAGGCCTGTGCAGAGTCTGTAAGAACATGTTCCACCAAAGTTCATCCTGTTTTTCATCCCTCGCCACAGTATCCCTGAGGAGCATTTGTTTGTCATGGGATAAGGTTTTTGTAGCTCACTACTAAGCTGCACTACACTGCTTAGCTGAGCTTTAAGAGGGGTTAAAGATCATTAGCATCACGCTGTGAAGTCTGAAGTAATGCAGTACGATATCCTTCATTGTCATAAAAGGCTCATTGTTTTTGCACCTTTCATGAGAAGAAACTGCTCTGACTCTTGTGAAAAAGTTCAGAGGAGAAGTGTCTGTTTGTGTGATCAGAGATGCTGACTGTTGGGTTGGAGCCTCTTCTTGCTTACGGCTAAGCAATCACAAAGCTTGTGGTTTGTGCTGGAGGCTTTTTATTAACTTTTTGTATTCAGGCATTTTGAGTGCTCAAAAAAAAAAAAAAAAAGTCAACAAAACAAACATGAAAAACTACTATCAGACCTCCGCTGAGCACATGGTCACATTGTGTTGTGAGTCCAAGTCTGTATAATCCAAATAAATAATTTACTTACCCTCATGTTGTTCCAAACCCGTGTGTTTGAAGATTTTAAATTGTCATTCACTCTTTGGGGCATTCATGAGAGAAATAACTGTCCAAATCATGAACACATTTATTTTGAATCAGATACACCATATGGACAAAAGTATTGGGTCACCCCCTTCTAATGAACAGGTTTGACTACTTTAGTCCTTTCCATGAGTACAAATCTTAATGTTTAAGCATATAATGATATTCTAGGGAATTGCGTGCTTCTAATTTTAAAGCAACAGTTTGGACAGGACCCTTTTCTATTCTAACATGACAATGAATCTGTGTATAAGGCAAGGTTTAAAAATAAATGATTGATTGAGTCAGTGTCGAAGAACTTGTCTGCAGAAAGCCAAGTCCTAATCCCAGCTGAAAACCTCTGATGTGACTTTAAATGTACCTTGAGCCAAAAACTCACCAAACACCAATGACTTGTACATACAGTATATGGACAAAAGTATTGGTTCACCCCCTTCTTTAGAACACTTTAGGCACTTGCAAAACTGTGGCAACAAAGATGGAAACATAATTCATGCATTTAAAATTTTTATTTCCATCTCTGTTGCAACAGTTTTGGAAGTGTCTAAAATGACTGTACCCATATGTACAAGTCATTGGTGTCTGGTGATGAGTTTTTGGCTCAAGGGCATTTAAAGTCACACCAGAGGTGTTCATTAGAAGGGGTTGTCCCAGTACTTTTGTCCATATAGTGTACAGGTGCATCTCAATAAATTAGAATGTCGTGGAAAAGTTCATTTATTTCAGTAATTCAACTCATTGTGAAACTCGTGTATTAAATAAATTCAATGCACACAGACTGAAGTAGTTTAAGTCTTTGGTTCTTTTAATTGTGATGATTTTGGCTCACATTTAACAAAAATCCACCAATTCACTATCTCAACAAATTAGAATATGGTGACATGCCAATCAGCTAATCAACTCAAACAGGTTTCCTGAGCCTTCAAAATGGTCTCTCAATTTGGTTCACTAGGCTACACAATCATGGGGAAGATTGCTGATCTGACAGTTGTCCAGAAGACAATCATTGACACCCTTCACAAGGAGGGTAAGCCACAAACATTCATTGCCAAAGAAGCTGGCTGCTCACAGAGTGCTGTATCCAAGCATGTTAACAGAAAGTTGAGTGGAAGGAAAAAGTGTGGAAGAAAAAGATGCACAACCAACCGAGAGAACCGCAGCCTTATGAGGATTGTCAAGCAAAATCGATTCAAGAATTTGGGTGAACTTCACAAGGAATGGACTGAGGCTGGGGTCAAGGCATCACGAGCCACCACACACAGACGTGTCGAGGAATTTGGCTACAGTTGTCGTATTCCTCTTGTTAAGCCACTCCTGAACCACAGACAACGTCAGAGGCATCTTACCTGGGCTAAGGAGAAGAAGAACTGGACTGTTGCCCAGTGGTCCAAAGTCCTCTTTTCAGATGAGAGCAAGTTTTGTATTTCATTTGGAAACCAAGGTCCTAGAGTCTGGAGGAAGGGTGGAGAAGCTCATAGCCCAAGTTGCTTGAAGTGCAGTGTTAAGTTTCCACAGTCTGTGATGATTTGGGGTGCAATGTCATCTGCTGGTGTTGGTCCATTGTGTTTTTTGAAAACCCAAAGTCACTGCACCCGTTTACCAAGAAATTTTGGAGCACTTCATGCTTCCTTCTGCTGACCAGCTTTTTAAAGATTCTGATTTCATTTTCCAGCAGGATTTGGCACCTGCCCACACTGCCAAAAGCACCAAAAGTTGGTTAAATGACCATGGTGTTGGTGTGCTTGACTGGCCAGCAAACTCACCAGACCTGAACCCCAGAGAGAATCTGGGGTATTGTCAAGAGGAAAATGAGAAACAAGAGACCAAAAAATGCAGATGAGCTGAAGGCCACTGTCAAAGAAACCTGGGCCTCCATACCACCTCAGCAGTGCCACAAACTGATCACCTCCATGCCACGCCGAATTGAGGCAGTAATTAAAGCAAAAGGAGCCCCTACCAAGTATTGAGTACATATACAGTAAATGAACATACTTTCCAGAAGGCCAACAATTCACTAAAAATGTTTTTTTTTTTTATTGGTCTTATGAAGTATTCTAATTTGTTGAGATAGTGAATTGGTGGGTTTTTGTTAAATGTGAGCCAAAATCATCACAATTAAAAGAACCAAAGACTTAAACTACTTCAGTCTGTGTGCACTGAATTTATTTAATACATGAGTTTCACAATTTGAGTTGAATTACTGAAATAAATGAACTTTTCCACAACATTCTAATTTATTGAGATGCACCTGTATGTTAATGAGTCAATTAGTTCAGTTCTGGTCTGAATCGGACTGATCAGGTTCTCACAAAACTGACAAACATCATATGACTCAAGAAGATATGGAATATATCGCTCAAGTCAAATGGAGCATTTTTATGATGCTTTTTTTGTTTTTTGTTTTTTACTGATGCTTTCCAGTCCCTTTTGAAGTCTGAAAGCCATTCATTGTAAACTGTAAAAAAAATAAGTCGCTGCCTTAAACAGCTAAGTTGATTGTACTTAAAAATTTTTTAAGTCATTTCAACTTAAATTACATTAAACAGGCTTAAAAACAGTGAGTTGAACCTTTTCCAACATAAAATAAAAACAGTCTTTTTTTTTTGTGTAATTACTTGGAAAAGACCAGTACAAATTTTCTCAAAACTTTACATTTTGTATTACAAAAAGAAAGTAATTTGTGCTTGGAATGACATGAGGATGAGTAAATGGTTAGAGTTATTTGGGTTAATGGGTTGGGGGTTGTTGTTCATAAAATATTATTCTTGACTAGAACACAGCGTAACTTGATAAGAATTGAGTCCCCAAAGGCTAAAATCCTAGAACTGCCTCTAGCAACACTGCAAGATAGCAGCTAAAGCACAGATGCTCATTGCCTGACTCTGAGTCAGTGTATTTTTTCTGTCCTTTGGCTTTTTTTAATCTTGGAAGGCAGTAAAAAGTGGGGAAGTGCTGTACGTGTAGAGCTGGAATTTGTTTTGGAGGAGGCACACACATCGCTTTCAAACTCATGATTTTGTTAGACATGCTACATAAATTTACTTTGTAAGAAAATACAATAAATAAATTAAATTATTAAATGAAATCATTACAATAAATGAAGCAAAAAAAAAAATTAAACCCAAAGGAAAGATGTAATATTTTGGTTGAATGTAACATTTGGTTGCAAGGCCTGGAGGTTATGGAAACTGCATTGTACTAGATGAGATGAGAGAAAACTAAATCCATGGAGAAATCTTTACCTGGGGGTTTTCCTTTTGGGTTACAGAATGTCTCCGAAATACTGTAACGGTAAAGAACAGAATTAGCAGTTCAGATGTACACTGGAGACAGGGCCACCACAAGCTCTGTGCTCTTCATCTGCTTATGCATTACATTCAGAGCATCACAGATAAACTCTCTTTCTCTCAAACAGTCAGAAGCACACACACACACTCCAGAACGACGGCACGCACTGTGATTAGTACAACTAGAGAGGAAGCAAAGGAAAACCACTCACCGTCACCTTGGTGATTCTCCAGACGCCACAGGCATTGAGATTGCCCATCAATCACAGATAGTTTTCCCTTTCTGCCCCTCTCCTCCTCCTCCCCGATCCGCCCATCCGCTCAGGTCCGGTGTACGGCTGGGGCGGGGGGAGACAGCGGAGACAAATAGGTCCGTATTTAGGGAAACAGAATATCAATAAACAGCAAGGGGAAACGCATCTACATCTCACCAAGAGAAGAGCCACAGGTCTTAAACAACAGTGCTGAAAAATGAGCCAGCCAGAGACCAAGAGAGCTATTAATCACATAGTTGTCTGTCTGACACACACACACACACACACACACAGCACAGAGGCAGATGCTGGCCTAGCCAATAAAGGAGGAACATAAAACGTGGCCCTTGTAAAGTCAATTTTCATAAACTACATCAAAGTGAGGTGAGAGTGACAAACACGAGGCGGATGGTTAGAAATACATTTGTGCGTGCGTGTGTGTGTGTGTGAGAGAGGAATGAGGGTCGAAGGGCTCACGCTGCGGAACACGGACGTTAAACAGAGATTAAGAGTCACGCGTTCTTTAAGCGGCAGCGCTGACTGATTTGGCGTAAAAAAAAAACACAGTGAATCTGCATTGCTAATGCGTCGCGTGCTTATGTAACTCGCCGCGGTGTTCGCGCGCTCTCATCCCCTGCGTCTCTCAGTGTGAAATCCGAGCAGGTACGCATTATAATGAGCGCCTTCTGTTTACTCACCTGTCAGAGGAGGCAACGCCACAGGGCCATTTGATCTTACGGAGTTTCCAGGGTTGATTTTTTTTTTTCTATTTCATTACTTTCAAACCCCCTCCCCCATCACAGCATGTTTTTCATATTTTGAGTGTTGTTTCCGGTAAGTGCAGTGTTAACGGGATGGTTTGCCCAAAAATGAGAATGCTGTCATCATTTACTCACCCTCATGTCTTTCAAAACCTTTATGATGTTCTTTCTTTTGTGTAAATATTTTCTTTGTAAAACACGAAACACTCCAAAATTTTGACTGGTTGACTTTGCCGGATGCTTGTTTGCATGCTATTACAATGAATGGAGACTAAATTAAAGGACCCCTAAAAGGACATGATGGGGAAAAAAACATGAGATGGAGGAAAAGTTTTTCGCAAAACTTTTGCAATTCCCAGAGAAACTTTGCATTCAGAGAAACTTTGCAACTTTGCAAACATTTTACATTCTCCCGAAAAACGTGCGTTTCCTTCAATTACAATGAATGGAGATCATTATGGAGCCCCTAAAAGAATTAGAAGGGGGGAAAAATAGATGGGAGAGAAAGATAATAAAGTCACAAAAATAAACAAAAATTACTTTTGCATTCACCACAGAAACTTTGCATTCACGCAAAAGTACTGAAATCTATTTTTTCCCCACTTTATATTATTTCCATCACCAGTTTTGTGCTAACTTGCAAAAGTTTTGCACTCCCCCAAGAAACCTTGCACTCCTGCATAAAAGTTTTGCATTTCCCAGAGAAACTTTGTTCAATTTCAAAACATCTGCAAGTGAACGCAAAACTGATGATAAATTGTTTTGCAAGTGAATGCAACGTTTCTTGTTTTGTGAGTGAAATACAGTATGATTTTTTTCTATTGATCCTCCCATCTCAAAATGATGTGGTTTTTCCACTGATCTTTCATTAAAGCAATTTGTGAATTTATTTACCATTCGAACATCACTACTTCTGTCATGAACTGTCAAAAATGTGCCAAGGACAGTCAGCAAGGACTTCACGGATTAGATTTTTCAGCTGGTTCTCACGTTAGCCAAAAACATCAAAGTTCTGAAAAAATAACCATTTATTCAACAATTCTTCTCCTTGAGTTAACGTCTTCCACCTTTTCAGAGAGTACCATGAGGCATGCATGTGAATGTGAACGATACTGGTTACGTTGATTGCTTTCTGGGGAAAGCGCGCTTATGCGTCGTGGTACTTTCCAAAACGGCGGAAGACGTTAACAAGTTAACTTGAATGAAGCTCTTACGGGTTTGAAGGGGAATAATTAATGACAATATTCATTTTGGGGTGAACTAACCCTTTAATATTCATGTTTCTTGTTTACAGCAAAATGACACTTAGCCGTGGTCAAACAGTATTTTCAAAACATTTTTTAGGCCAATTGTTATATGGAAACCCATAAATGAATGGAATCAAGATTATGTTACAAAACGACCGTAGTGGAAAAAAATAAAAAAGGTTTGTTTTCAAATTGTCTCTGGGTGATTGGAGAAAAACAGGCATTTACAATATGGACAACAATAAAATCACCAGATACTGCTTGTAAATCCTGAAATGACCTCATGTAAAACCAAATAGGGCTTTAGTATAAAATAAATGTATATCTGTGAGTAATTTTAACTTGGAAGACTCTCATAAATACGGAGGTGGAAAACCTGACTGCAGTGTACTGTACAGACATGTCTGTAGGACTTACCTCTGCTCTCTTTCTAATATGCTGTCTCAGCTGAATCTAAGAAGGATTTGGAATCTCTGACATTTCATGTGCGGTTCTGCTAATGGTTTAGCACAGCCAGCGTGATTGTAAGTCTTTAAGCTTTCGAAGAGATGCCAGTCTTACATTATAGTATCTACAGACATGACTTTAAGCATTTGATGAATTTTACTGACAAGTCACCCTTCTTACAGACAGCCGTTTAATGAGTTCTCCATGCATTGCAGATGCCACCAACTGAAGGCTAGCCATTAACGAGAAAGCAGATTCTGTGATTTACATGCAGTCCAAGTGGCTTGGACTGGTTATCAAACAAAGTGGCATTTGTACACAAATTTTATATATATATATATAAAAAAAATTAAGCTATTTAGATTATGTTTAACTAAACTGTCCGAAAATAATTTTTAATTGTTGTACTAAATCAATTTTCCTCAAGTTCACACGTGTCCTACAAGAATGGCCATGAGTGTACTTCCTTAAATTATCTATGCACATGATTCACTAATGTTTTACAACCAGGAAGTATTCAATACATTTTTACCTCTTAGTGTTAAATAAAATTATTCTACTATTGAAACCTAACAAATCTATTTTCATGAAATATTTTGCTAGTTAAGCATGCTATTAAAGAACACTACAAATTGATTTGATATTTCATTTTCTATCACACTGACATTCATGCATCTTAACATAGTTAAGTGTTGCTTCAAATGTTCGTCAATGAAGAATTAAAAAGTTCAAGGGCACAGTCCCTGTTTTTTGGAAAATAAAACATCATTGTCAAAGCCTGTTTATGAATATGCAGACGTCTAGTAAACTCATGCAAAGAATAAACAATGATCCTCCAGCATCTCTGCTTCTGATCCCTGTGGGACTTTCTTGAGGAATGCATGCCCTTTAAAATGAGGTCAACTGAATGCTGCTTTAGCTGTCTATATTTAATGTATCGTTCGTAAGTAAGTTCTCTAAGGCAACAATGTAACCTTGAAACAAATGCTTTATCGAATGGAAATGTGTGGGAAAAGTGTTGCACCGTGCAGCAAGTGATGTTAAGACATGAGAAGAGCGAAAACTGAAATCCATCAGCTTGAGATAAAGCCTTTGGAAAGATGTCTTATTAACCAAAGTAACAAAAACCGTAGGCAACAACCGAGCGCCATTACTCTGAGCCACAGCACACAGTGCTAGAACAAATGAGTAGTCTGTTGTTTGTCGTTAATATTGAAACTTTGTGAATCATTTGTAAAGTCAAGCACCCTCAGAACAGCCTATGTCTTTAGCAGCAGATCAGAGCAACCTTTGCTCCTATTCTATGGAAAATACCACAAAAACTTAGTGCCAAATATATGCCATTTCTCATCATGGCTGACACTGCGAACAGGACCTAGTCTAGTTCATTTATGGCGCTTTTCCACTGCATGGTACGGTTCAGTATGGCTCATTTTTGGGGGGGGGGGGGTCCACTGGGTACAGTACCTGGTACTTTTATTTAGTACCACCTCGGCCGATGTTCCAAGGTACTAAACTGCAGTGGAACCGCAAACCGAGCCGAACTGAGCCATGCCGTGCCGAGCCGAGTCGTACCACGCAGTGGGAAAGCGCCATTAGTGTCACTTCCTTTGAGATGCTACCTTTTGAAGAAAATTATGAAATATGTGCTTGAACATGGTCCATTATTTTCAAAGATCTCTCCATTTTACACTCCAGTTCCTTCTGTAGAACTCATTAATGTTGTAATAGGGTGTTGAGTTCAGTTAATACCCTAAACCGGCTCGTTAGAGTTACTTCACTTTAATGATATGAATTTAAATTAATGATCTCAGCTCAGCATTATCTGTAAAGATGATCTGTCAGAAGTCTGTGTTCCAGATGAACAGGATATCAGACAAAGTGTTAATCATTGTGCAGAAGCTCATCACCACAAAACTAGCTGCTGCTCATTTAATGTTAGTTCAGCATCATAACATTCAAAAAAACATTGTTTTGTTCGTTAAAAAAGTGATGACGGATCAATCAAGACCAAAAGAAATGTGATGTGTGACACTTTCATTAATACTTCGTTCATTGTTGTCATTGTAATCTAATAGCAAACATGCGTATACATTTAATTAGAAAAGAACATCTAAGTAATTAATTATTGTGAATATGAGACACTTAGTTTTTCTTTGTCTTGTGTTGTGAATACAAAGAGAGTGACATCTTACTGCAGACGTCTGGTGGTGACTTTGATGTTTAAATACCTCGACGCGTCCGAAGATGACATGCAAAAGGCATGGGATGTGTTATGAAGAGTGTTGTATTCTCTGGAGACAAGGAAATCGCTAAGCAACCACAGTTACAAGTCATCTTCAAGGACCTGGCTGAGTGAAGGACGGATAAACTGTCAACCAAAATAATAAATACACGTGAATCAAAAACATATATTTAAATATGATGAAATAAATGTAATGGTATTTTCTCATCCAAAGAGCTAATACTGAGACACCACAAGCACAAGAAAAACATCTGGAATAGCTCAACCTAGGCTCATTAGAAAAGTGTGCCACAAATTATGAATACAGGGGCAAATTATGAACTAATAAAGACTTATTTTCGCGAGGTTACTTTCACAGTACTAGGTTGAGACTTCAAAACATAATTTGTAAACTAATGCATTTTGATGTCTGCATCACATAACCAGCTCCATATGTATGGCTTTACATACACAGTAAACTTGCTCGGTAGCTCACCTGGTATAGCATCACAGAAAAGTCCAGAATTATCACCATAGGTGACATCAATGAGCCTGAGTTGGAATCTCTGCAGATTTCATATGAAAAACAGATAAAAAAAACAAATGTAAAGCACTTTAATGAAGACACTCTGAAATAATTTATTACGTAATACTGACAGATTGATGAATACAACCTGTGCTGGGTAAAATCTGCTCACTCTCAGTGACATTATCTTTCTCACTATGTCTAGATGATTAGCTAATTGCTATTTAGTCACCTAATTAGGTTCCTCATCAATCAAATTTCACACTAATTACGTAGAGTAGGTCTACAGCTCTGCTGAAGATATTGGAGCTTTGAAAATTTCACTCTTTTATACCACAATGATAAACAATCTCAACGGAATAATTAACCTTTATCTACAATAATTCAAGCTGATTTACACCAACAAAGACAGACAAATGAAACAAATTATTCAACAAGTAAGAGCTGATTAAAGAGGTGACTAAACAAATGGTAAAAAATTGTTTGTCTCTATGAAGGTTATGAGTCATAAAATAATTCTTTGCTGACTCCTGTCAAGGCAACCACAGACTTGATTTAAAAATACTATGAAGATGTTTCATCCATTATGGTTATCAATTACAGCTAGTGATATGGTGATATGAAAAGCTTCAATGTGCCTAAAACAAGGGAGTAATCAAGGAAAGAGGAGACTAAGTAAATGTACTCAGTTAATTTTGTTTCCGTTACCTTTTTCGTTGTAAGTTTGTACTGACACCTAGTGGTGTGGAATAAGCATTATGTAAAAACAGGCAGTTAAAATGTATTTGCATAAATGTGCTAGCCTTGATCCATGAGTGAAAAAGTATGTTAATGTGGGTTACTAAGAAAAAGATAAATGTTTTTGGCTGGTAATGTGATCTAAAACAGTTCACCCAACATTGTGTCATGAAACAACATGGGACTACATTGACTTTCATTGGAAGGAAAAAAAACAACAACAAAAATACACCGCAGCATTTTTTTGAAATATGTTCTTGGTGTTCCAAAGAAGAAAGTCAAGTCATCATTTTTGATGATCAGAGTCTCATTTGATTGAACATGATTTTGAACACTATTCAGTGTTTAGTGCTAAAACGAGTTCAGCTGTGAACAGACTCAAAACAGTCTCAGTTTTAATGACCAGAAAACCACTGAAATACAAAAATAGCATATATTTGATATAGGAAACCTTACCACCGTTACAGATGTCTCAACGTTCAGGTACAGTATGTGGATTTACATGTTACACTTTCCCTTTAAAACACATTTAACTGTGCTCCTAAACAACACTCGTCCCCAGGATTCGTTTCTTACTCTGTATCCCGTATGTGACAACTCCCTGTCTCATGTGATTGGTTGGGCATCCTTCTCACTGGTAGATGAGCGAATAAATCTGCTTCTGCCCCACTCCTTTATGGAGATGGAGTGGCCTTGGTTAGAGTTTGCGGCCCATCTTTTATCTTTTACACAGGGTTATTTGTTAAAGACTATGCCCTCTCCTAGCTTCCATCTCTCTTGATGTCTTACAGGACCAGAGGCAGGTTTTCTATTAGACACAACATGAATTATGAAACGCAGGCAGTCAGGAGGTGATAGACAGTGAGTCATAATGCATGTACGACACTGGTGGGGTCGCTGTAGCTGTTTTATTACGTCAAATGTGGCTGAAGGCAACCCTAGTACATTGACAAAAAAATATGCCCCATGAAATAAGAGCATCAGATCACACACATCAAAGATCTTTTTACTGAGAATAGAATCATTTCCCTGCTCCTTCTCTAGGTAATTGCTGTTGTATAAAAATTTGATAAAAAATGTGAATTAAAATCAATCCTAAAAAACGAGGCATGCGCATTAATTCAATGTTTTTACCTCTATTAAAGAATCCATAAATGGCACAATTTCCTTGTGAAGACAAAATATGCCTCACATTACCAGTTAACAGTCATGAATCATGTTGTTTGCATAGAGGACTGTATTAAAGCAATAAACCACTTGAAGTGCTGCCCTTCGACTATCTTAAAATACAACATAAGTACAGCTGGTTTAAACATTAAAATAAATAAATTTTTATCCATTTTAAAAAATCATAATAAATGTGATAAATAAATAAATACATAAAATATATAGTTTATTAGGTATAGGAATTAACAATCTCATTGTGATGTCACAATCTTACTGTATAGAGTGATAAAAATGCAGTGTCTCACATAGGCTATCTATATTTCCATGTCCAGTTTTTTATAACCATGCAGAGATCTCAGCTTGACCTCCTTTACTTTGTTTATCTGCTGTTGAATACAGGAGGCAATGCATGGTCCAAAAAAAAAAAAAAAGGATCAATATAACTAAAACAGGCACAAACATTAAAGTCAAACTACCCTATCCTCCAAGGAGGCCATCAAATAAATCCATTCCTTGCCCACATTGATATATATTTCTCTCTGCAGATTGTGTAACTTTGTCAAGAGCTCATGGGAATACCTTAGAACCAGGGAGTTTCTTACATATGATGCAACCTCCTAAATGGGCAGTTATCACTGTGTTGCCACTAGGGATGCACGATATTGGATATCCGATATGCTGATCATTTTCTACTCATTTTGGCCGATGGCCGATGCCGATATATAATTATTTTTAATTTTGGTTAATTTTTAAAAATAACTTATTTATTAGAATTAAATAAACAATAATGAAGTTCTTTTATAATGACAGTACATTGAAGATTTGAAAATAACTATAAATAAACTATATATTAAATCACTGATTTCTTTATTTTTTTCTTTATTTTTTTCAGAAAGATGCAGTGGTAACCTTAACATTTTATTTTATGATTTAATTATGAGCTCTAAAATCTTTTAGAGCTCATAATTTGTTTAAAAAATATAACATTAACATATTACACATTAATGAATAAATCAGTATTTATAAAATTATTTAGATTTATGTGTCATGTTTGTGATTTTTTATTATTTTTTGTTCATGTAAGCTATAGCTTCTGACATTTAAATCAAAACAAACTCATGATTTTATGGCATCAATTACTGCTTTATTTATTAGAAACACAGTCTAAATATTTTTGTGTATTTTGCTTTCATTTATTAGAAGTAGGCCAACAGCGCCCCCTACGGAATTAAAACTCTTTACCGAGCAGGCATTAGGACCTGGGGGAGGCTCCGCTGCAGCACGTGCTATTACTGTTGACTCTATCACACACACCAAACGCTTCATTCTGTACATGCATTCAAAGTTTAAATGCAGCGATCCAAAACAGTGAATCTAATCACCATTCAGGCAAAACTTTTCAAGAATGCGCCAAAATGCTGACATGGTGTAATCGCTAGCACACCCTGAGCACATGTGAATTAACCCATTCCGCTTATCCGCAAGACATATCGGCATACTTTTTCATTTCGGGCCGTTGCCAATATTTACATTTAAAGCCATTATCGGCCGATTCCGATATCGGTCCGATAATATCGTGCACTTGCTGTTATCAGTAATGCGAACAGAGAAGGCTTGAACCCTAAATCAGACACACCTGATCCAGCTAATGAAGGTCTTCAGGATCACTAGAAACTTCCAAGCAGGTGTGATTTGGAGTTGCCCTTCAGGAACTGAGTTTGAGACCACTGTGTTAGAGACTGAGTAGGCTTGACAACGTCTCCAGATCAGCAGGTCGCACATGAATAGTCCGCATTGCAGGAAGAAGTGTTTGGCTGCCCACGTTACTAGTCGATATGCATCACTTAAAATCCATACATAAAAATATCGATCCTAAATTTTAAGAATATATTTTATTATTTATTTAACAAATCTTGTCAAAAAAGGAAAGGAGCTATTTTCTGTCCACTCCTGACTTAAACTACTAAATAATATGCTAAATGTGCATTTCTTTTTGTAAGAGGTTTAATTTTGTTTTTAAATGAGGTTTAAATTACTGTAAATGTTATAGATCAGGTCATTGATAAATGAACAAAATAGAAAAGAATTTTCGGTTAATGGAAAAATTTAAATGGCTAATTATCCATATTCAATAAATGTATTCATAGGTAAAACCGCTCCATTTAATAGAGGAATTCTTATTGATATTTATATTGACATTGATAGTATTTGGTATCAGATCAAAAAGAAAACAAGCACTCTCACCCATCTCTACAGTGAAATCCCAAGAGACTGCAAGTCAAAGTCCTGGAGTCTGTAGCGCAGTCATACAATTCCTCTCCTGGGGACTTGTGCCGCTCTCCTTACTGTCAAAGTCCCATTCTCTCTCCGGCAGAGACAAATGGACAGGCCCTGCTCTGCATCAGCCGCTAAAAGTGCGGCATCTCCAGAGTACAATTGAGTCTTTTTCTCGAAACTCAAGGAAAGACAGTTAACTGCACTTGTAACAATGAAGACAAGACCAGTGCAATTCAGACATAAATTGGGCTGCTCATTTTTCACACACTGCCCTTTTATTTCCCACTCGTACTTTTGCCTACACAGTTACTATGTAATGGACTCAAGATCACCTTCAACATTTCAGAATGATGCCTCATTTTTCTATATCGTATATTAGCCGTGAGGGTCAGTTTTTCAGTTTGTGTCATTGGCTAAGTGACCTATATGCCAAAGTGCATTTACACTGGCATCTCAAGAAACAATGAAGGGCACAGCTAATTGAAAATAAGACATCTGCTGACTGTCACAACAATGGCAGTGCATATTTTATTAAGATGTTCAGCCCTGATTGTAGAAAAATGGAGAACATTGAACAGAACTATCCTTAAAAAATAATTTTGCTCATGCACTTTTTACTTTAAAAAGGAAATAAATGTAGAAAATAAATAAATATAAATTTTATTCTATTAAAAATTCTGTTAATTAACTTTTAAATGCATTTATGCAATTGTTTTAAGTCCTAAATGAGTTTTATGATATATATATATGCGCTATTGAAGCTACTGATGCCTCAGTAAAGAGCAGTTGTCCGAATTCCCCATGTCATGTTCTAGAAAGGCCACGGTAACATCACCACAAACACACACCACTGACAGGACCTGAGTGGAAAGAAACAGTGTGAAAGTCAGAGAAACAAAGAAAAGTGAACAGAACTGACAGAGAGAATGAAGAATGAGACTTTTGAACTTGGGGTCTTTGGTTCTCTGTGGCTCTCCCTTGTTCTCTTGCTTTCTCTCTCTCTGTCTCTCTGGAGTATTGACCTAAAGAGGCGAGCATTTCCATTGGACGGAGAGAGAAGTGCATTACTCACTGCTGTGCATCTTCATGCAAAGAATCATCACTTCACACTCCTGCCTCCCAATTAGCAGCAGAGATATAGGTCAATAGATGCCTGCGTGTCATTAGAGAAAAATGAACAGAAAACAAGCAGCTTCTGGGAAGAGAAGAATTTTTAAAAAGAATACAAAGAAATCAGATCTGAATACTGAAAATGCTATATCAGAAATATAAATATAGAAATATTAAGAGATCTTATTTTCATGTTTGTATTCTTCCTCTTGTGTAATCACAGGCCACGTGACTCTGTCTGCTGGGTCATTCTGTTCATTCCTTCTGAACACTGTGACGGCTTAAAAACAAACATGCTTGTCTTGTATTTTCTATAAAAGGAACTCTATAAAAAAATAGAAATGGGTGAGACGTCAGTACCTGGATGATGACGTCATTAAGGACCTGGCTTTTGTTACTAAGTAGAGATATTACAAAAGAACCAATAGAAAGTGATGTTGAGGACACAGGAACAAAACTAAACTGACTTCCTATTAAAACAATATTTCCAAGGGGGAAAAACGGCAACATGTGAAACAGTTCTTGACAAACTGCCAGTTTATCATTCAAGAAGTGCTCCAGCTAAATTTCATTAAATTAAACAAATTTACATGTCATTTCAACCTTATTTTTACTTAATTGTGACAATGTGATAAAAACTGTGAAAAAGCTAAATATTTTAAAGACATACAGTACAGCAAAAATAGTAAAAGAAAAAAATGAAAACAAATTAAAAGTAATATAAAGTAAACCAAACTTACATTTACTATTCTTTAGCAGCATTCTACTCAGTTTTTTTTAAAATTTTAGATATCTTGTGTACTTTCTTAAAATTTCATTAAAAAAGAGGCTATTTAAAGGCAAATTTTAGCACATAAAAATAGGAAAATACTTTAAAAAAGAAATATTTGTTGCTGACATTGAACAACCCAAACTCCAATTTATAATTAAACAGCATGTTATTTATTTAGTGCATTACATCTTATTTACTTTCTTAAAAGTGGGGCTATATGCATTTAAATGGAACTTAACTGAGGAAAAAGACACATAAAATGCAAGAAAGTGATTATATTACTATCATCCTATGATACAGTTTATATAATTTGCTGCAGCATCTGATCATGACAACTTAAGTAAACTTGCTAATCACTTTTGGTGCACAATCTATTGCACTCTCTTAAAGATTACATTAAATCAAGACGAGTAATTGGTCAGAGCACCCTAAAATAGCTGAATGGAGAGTTTTTGACTAAATATAGTGACATTATGCATCAAACACACTGCAGTATTCAATAGGTAAAGAAACGGAGAGTAGTTGCTGGCATGAAATAATGATTTCCTGGTAGTGTAAATAAAATAGTACAGAACTGACTACTCCCTACCTTCCCACTTCATGCAGTGGTGATACATGATGGAAACATGAAAATGCACCGTGTAGACTTGCACCGTGTGTCGCCTTCAGCCTTGCAAACCGCCTAGATTGAGATGGGATTTACCCAAAGCTCAAGGTAAATGTCCTGCGGTCTAATCTGGGATACTTCTCCCTAGCCTGCGTAAAATCTGTCCAGGGGGCAAATGGATTCGTACCCGGGGGCCAAAGCCAAGCTCCCGATCCAGACAAATCTCGCACTTACCTCATTATTGTTTGCGGTTGGCTCGCTGGCACCATTAAAACAGAAGGATACAAATCCTGGATCGGGAGAGACGGAGCGAGAGAGAACCCACAGAGACGGGTAGCAATATAACCCTGACAGCAAGGCTGAAATGATAAAGTGCTCACAAAGATAAAGAGATGGAGGGAAGAGAGGAAAAAGTCAGAAAGGCAGACGAGAGAAGGAAAGAAAATGAGAAAGACAGAGAATCTCTTCATTACTGTCACTAGCTGATCAAGGTGGGAGTTGTAACTCAGGCCCATTACTTCCACACGCCGTGACAGCCGTCGCTGGGGAGAGCCCAAAGGCCGTGACTCTGCTCTAAAGACTGGAGAGGCATGAAGATGAGAGGATGGTTGGAGAGCAGGGTCAGCACACGTGCTAAAGAAGGCGTGTAGTCATGTGCATTATGGCCCCGCTGTATTATAAGAGTCAAGTGATGAGGTCAGGAGCATAAACATACAGTATGTCTGAAAGAAATTCCTGTTCACACACAGTCCATATTAAAATATATATAGAGCTATATTTTGCAGCTATTCACACCAATCCAACAATATTCAAACAGTATATTAAGTCATTTAGTTTTATAATTTGTTTTCATTTCGGTTAGTCATTTTGTTACACTTTTTAATACAGTTCTATATGTTAATATTAGTTAATGCAATAACTAGTATGAAATAAAAATAAACAATTATTTTACAGCATTTATTAATTTAGATTAATCAAAAGAAAACATAAAAACTACTACATACACTGCCCTTTTAAATGTTTGGGGTCTGTATTAATTTTTTTTTTAATTAATTTTTTCATTCAGCAAGGACATTAAATTGCTCTGAAGTCACAAAACTTTTATAATATTACAAAATATTTCTATTGTAAATAAATGCTGTTCTGTCATCAAATGATCCTAGAGAATAATGTATCACAGTTTCCACAAAAAGAATTATATATATTTTTGGTAACACTTAATACTGTTTTGTACTTACTGCATAACTAATAAGGAATTATTGAAGAACTAACAGGTAATTATTCATTAACACTTAACTCACTACTAAGGAAGATCATTACTATAATTGTACTTATGTTTTTGCCTGTACTTAAAGGTGCTGTATGTAGGATTAACACCGAGTGGTTGAACTAGGTATTGCAGTCCAAATTCAAAATATTGGAGACGGTTTTTTCCCTCCTCCTCAGACTTGACGCACACGCAGGTTGCCAGATTAACGACACCAACAGGAACGAGCGCCCATGATGATGAATACAATTAAATACGCTGTGTTTTCCACCAACTGGCAACCCGCGGTGCCGAAATACAATTGGGTAAACTGTCAGTGGGCGGGTTTCACAAACCATAACAAACACAGAAATTCCGGGCCGGAATGCACATTTTCAAAGGAGAATAACTGACTGTAGCATTGTTTTTCAGATAAACAAGTATGTTAACTTAGCATGTTTCTTATATATCTGCAAACATATTATGGTATTTTTATGCTTTAGTAGAGTCAAAATCCTACATACAGAACCTTTAAATAATTGCTTTGTGCGCATGTTCTGTAGGAAATCTGCTTCGGAAAGGAACCCCAACTCCATTGTCTTGCCATAACTATCCAACTTACTACAGATACAGTACACTCTGTAAAATGGTGGTTTTTATTTATTTATTTAGCGAAACACTGGGGTGAAGCTGTTGGGTCATATTTGTTTTTTTGTTTTTTAGTCTTGGGTACTTTTTGTGTTGTGTTAATGCCTAACACCCCCCCTGGCCCACTCCCTCCCCTCCCTCCCCACTCTCACTGAGCGTGGGCATTATTTCATCCTCTTCAGGAGAGGGAAGTTGCAGCACCGCTGAATTGGTGCAGTTCTTTGGCGAAATACAGGTTTGTGTACATTTGATTTAATCTATAAAATCATTACTGTGCTGTAAATCAATTTATGTTATTCAAAACAACAGGTACGCAATGTCAGTTGCACATGCCTATGCCATTTTACGTGATGGAAATGCCCGATCCTTTGCATCCTTTGCAAATTATTTTATTTTTAAAGATACTAAATCTAAATACTTCGGATGTTAAAATGTGTTCTCAGAGCTGTACACTGTTTGTTTATGGGCAGGTTACGGAATCAGCCACAGCATATTGCAGCTATGAGTGGAATGCAGAGCGGTGGTCTGAGCCCAGCTGATAGTAATGATAGTAGTAATTATTTACTAATAGGTTCACTTTAGAATTATTTCATAATTATTGATTAATTACTAATGGGTTCCCAATATTTTCACTTTAGAATAGGCCTACTGTTTCAGGTTAGAAATAGGTCCTGAATAATTATTTGATCATTCTTTATTAATTACTAATTGGTTACCTGTGTTTTCACTTTCCCTTGCCTTACATACAGGAATTGAATTAATGGTAATATGGTATATGCTGAGGAGGCACACATACAGTACTGTATATAAAATATAAAAACTGAGGTAAGTAATCGCAAGGCACTGGAGTGGTGGTGGGGTCACAAAACAATTCACTACACAGGCAAAACCTCTATAAAATTTATTGAATTTATTAATATTGCATTTTCATACTACTACTACTACTACTGCTAATAACATTTATATGAAAGGGTCACAAATCAATGCAATTGCGTATGACTGTTCATTAGTAGTTACTTCATAGTTATTTTTCTTGAACCTTAACTAGTAGATAATTAATAGTAGTTCTTCGGGAGGTATGACAGAATACATTAGTTATTGATTAGCTAACTGTTACTTAACACAATCATAAAATTGTATTGCATAATGATTAGTTAACACAATAATTACCTGTTAGTTCTTCAATAATTCCTTATTAGTTATGCAGTAAGTAAGAAACAGTATTCTAAATAGTTACCATATTTTTTATATAATATACAAATTATTTTATATTAATTTATTTTAATCGCGCTTTAATGCAGTTTTTTTATTATTATTATTTTGAAAGTCTGTTGCTCACTGGCTCTGAATACACATACAAACAAACCATGGGTCACAAGAGGGATGGGATGTTGATCAGTACTGGGTTGGGATGGGTGTGATCATGCGTCTCAACAAATGAGAGCATTTGGGGTGGGCCTAAGACTGCAGCAGCGCTCACATGAACGCTCCCGATAAAATTATTTAGGCTAAGCATCAACATTTACAAACCACTGCTCATTGTTATTTTTAACAGAAAAGAATGCAACATGCTTGTAATCACGACTTCATAAGTTGGAAATAGGAAGTTTTCGATAGCACGTGAAGACAGCAGAGAAGCGCTCTCACTCAACACAGTGGAGTGCATCGTTTTATTAAGTTTGTGGTTTATTATTTTCAGTTGTTTGGGATGCGGTAACACACGGCCCTCTAACAATATATTGCTTTACAGATCTAGTGTGAGAACACCCTTATTCTCCCGCATCCCACACACACAAGTCTCTATCCGCCCGCACCCGCACCCGCACTCGCACTCGCCCAACAAGTGTTGTATCGCGCCACACTCTGTTGCGTTGGGTCCCACGATAGTGCATTTTTAGTTCATGATAACTAGACCTTATTGTAAAGTGGTACCAATGATTTCACTGACCTAGAAGCAGTGGTAGAGCTAGTTTAACATGACCTATAAAAATACCTGCAAAGGTAAACAAAGGCATTTAAAGAGATAGAGTAACACAAATGCATGAACAATCATAAATCAAAGATGATTTGTGACCAGTAATCGCCTGTAAACACTCCACGAAACCGCACATGGCTGTGTTTACAGCTTTCTGGCAGAAAATCAATTTCGGATCACTGATTAAAGGTTGGATAAATGAAAAACATTCACACAACCAGTGCAATTTTACCACTGGTAATTTTATTTTGTTCCTATTCTGAGTCCAGAATACCAACCGTCATTTCCTCTATGAATTGTGGTTTATCCAATTGAAGATATTCAAAGCAACCTTGAGTGATTGTGCAGTATGTTGCGTGGAGTGCAGACAACGTATGTGAGCGTATGTGCTCTCTCTCTCTCTCTCTCTGCTGAATCAGAGATGTAATTAAGATTGGCATTAGCTTGGCTGGATAGAGGCGTGCCACTGCCAAGAGCATCACCGCATGGAGAACAGGCCTTCTTTAATTAGGACAAGCCTCTGTGATGTAGCACCTTCCGTGTTTATGTGTGTGTGTGTGTGTGTGTTGGTTCACAGAATAATGGTGCAGTGCTTTCTACGAGGGTCTGTTTGTGTGTAGACTCCTATGCTCACTCCACCTGATCCAAAATGACAAAAGCACCGGGCGGTTTCTTAATTAACATTGTGACCTTTTTGCATGCTTTTATTTAGCCTTGGTGATTAATATACAGACACAGAAAGAGAGGGAGAGCAAGGGATGGATTAAGGCCTGATTTAAAAGAGGAAGAAAATAATTAGGTGTAACTGTGAGAGGGTGAAAAACACGAATCTCATAGCGTTCTGAGAAAACCACGCAACAGCAGGTTCGCGCAATTCCTCCCTGTGTACCTTGAGGAAACCAGGCGAAGTTTCAAGCTCATGTCAATTTCCACAGTTCCATTACGGTAATCCAGATAAGAGTGGATATCACGAATATCAATGGAGTTTACGCACTTTAATTAGTCTTAGTAATTACCACTGGTTTATAAGGTCTGTGACATCAGTGATATCAAATGAAATATAAAAGTGCACTCTTAGTTTAGAGGCAAAAAATCTTTTGGTTTATTGCCAACACACGTTCAACTTCTAGAAAACAAACTTTCTTGGGAAAAATAAATAAATAATCCACTAGGTCTGATATTGTCTTAGCTAATGCAATGACATTCACATGTCTTTAAGTCTGGCTTAAGCGTGCAAAAACTTTTTGGGGCCACTGTAGCTCTGAATAACAGAGCAATTTAAACGAATGACTTTGTTTAGTTCCTGCACCTTCAACATGTGTGCGTTCAGCTGTCTCCTTTCAGAATTTACACTCTCAGAAACACTCTCCGAGGGAGACGGCTGGAAGCCGCTTGGTATTTTGCCACACATACATAGACACACACAAATGCAAATTTGCCTCTGTATAGACCACAGCAATTAAACAGTGTAGGTCACAGTTAATCTGTTGGTTGCAGTTTCCTGTGTTCACATTCACAGATTCCTTTAATTATCAGCCATTTTTTCATAATTTGCTTGTAGAGAGAAAACAGGAAAAATGGAGATGATGGTTCCTTTGAGACCACGAGGAAGGGAAAAGAGAGAAAGGGAGAAGGGAAAGAAACAGAGAAGAAAGAAGGTGAGAGAGGCGGAGAGTCTATTCCTCCTGGCAGCAGTCAAAACACTTTGTTTACTCCCTGTTGCAGAGAGATGACGGTGCGCACATGCCCCGAGCACTCTCACTCAGACCTGCTGCACTTAACAGCATTTCTGCTTACTCACAGATTTATTTTTTCCTTTTTTTTTTTTTTTTTGCATACAGAACCCTGTGCCCAAATCACCATGACTAGAAAATATGTCCCCTGGCGCCTCGTGCAGTATATGATGGAAAAGAAAGACTCTCCCACTATCCTGGTTTAGGTTACTAAGGGGAAAAGGTTTGAAAAAGATCAAAAGAGCAGTTGGTGCCATTTAATATAAACCTCTGTGTTCATTCACCAGGGTTATTATAGTTTTAAAATAAAAACTATTAAAAACATGTTTGTTAATGAAACTAAAGCTGAAATCAAATAAAATATAAATATTACAAAATGAAAATTAGAAACATTGCCTTGGTAACTAATTGAAATAAGCTTAAAGGGTTAGTTGTAGTAGTAGTTAGTAAAAATGAAAATTCTGTCATTAATTACTCACCCTCATGTCGTTCCAAACCCGAAAGACCTTTGTTCATCTTAGGAACACAAACTGAGATATTTTTGATGAAATTGGAGAGCTTTCTGATCCTCCCATAGACAGCAAGGGTCTAATTTCATCGGATCTGTCTCGGGTCGGGTTTATCTTTTTAAAAAAATTATTTATGCACATCGGGTTCGGGTAAGAAGTGATTCGGGTCGATTCGGGTCGGGTACGGATTTTAGGACCCGAGAAGACCTCTACCTTACACGATCAACGTTCAGAAACGATTAAAATAATTAAAATAATCCATGTGACATCAGTGGTTCAACCGTAATTTTACAATAGCGCCATTTTGGAGAGCATCACATACGTAAACAACGTATGTACATGGATACATTGTTTACGTTCAGATCAAAGCGTAAACAGCGTATCCGCATACGGTGCTGCTGACACAGAACAGCATACGTTGTGTAACGTCTGTGTAAGATCAGTGACAGCTAATTACACTTTGTTTAAAAAAAACCCTTTTAGCCTTTTGACATTTGCATATAAATTACTGACCTGGCCTCTGCGTTTACATTTATATGGGTGCTAAATTGCAGATGGTCTTTATCACTATCAAAAGGATGCTAAAACAGGTCACCTCTGGAGTGTCTCTATCAAGCTTCAAACACATTCCACAGAGGAAGGAACGACCCCCGTGCCAGGCACTAGACCAGTTGTCTGTCCCCACAATTTACAATACACATCACACACACACACCTAAAGACATTTTCCCTATTTAGCCCATAATTAAGCAGTTATAAATGTATCTGCTATATGCATGTATTGTATGTATATTCCCTTATTGTATTAACTTAGTTAAAACCCTTTACTTGTATTAGTTAGACGTTAAATGCCTATATTCAAGTGTATGAGTGTATCTCTGCTTTAATATCATCTGGAGGTTACCTTCTTGGTATCAAAATGATCTTCTCTTTATTCCTCACACAATAATGTACACTATGTGATCGTGAAATGCATCGAACAATTCTTACTATGTTTTGAATTAAAAGCTGCACTAGCGGTCCAGATCAGCGATAAAATGCGAATGGGCCATAAACGGAGACAAAGGATGTCTCTCCCGCTCAAAATGCATGCCTCTGATTGGCCACTCCACCCACAAAATGGGTGCGGCAATGAACTATTAAAAGTTCAGAACGCAAACTAATCATTGCTCAAAAAAAACTCTTCTTGAGACAAACACACTCCAAAACTCTCCTCTTGAGTTTAACCTTCTGGCAGTGTTTACCTTCAAGTAACTTTGTGGACTTGCTGCGGACTTCTTCAACTCCCTCGAGAACCTCGTCTACCGCATCGAGACTCTTATTCAGCAACAAACCACTGCAAGTAACCATTTACAACTGATTAGATGCGTGTTTAAGTTTGAACCCCTTTTAAGGTGAATTGTGACTCTGATGATTCTCATTTAGGTTGTGGTTAATTGATGTGAAATACTGCCATTCTTTGCTCTTCTCTCTCTTTTCCTTACTTTCCTTCATTCTATATATATATGTTTTGCTTAGTTTGTTTTTGTTAGTCATAGTTTCATTTATTAAATCCCTAATATTCACAATTGATTGTCTCTGTGTTCCGCTCACAATTCAAAGTCAGTGAATGTTGCTACTTGCTACGTGCTAAACTACTGCTAGCACTGTATCAATAGGAAGGCTATTGTTCCTTGGCCAGGAAAGTAATCTTCCTAGAATTGATAAATAATTATATTGTCTGCTCGGTGGACGGACAGATCAAATAATTGTAATATCGATTCTGCTACAGTTAATTCTAAGATCTAATCTGAATATTTATTATTAATTATAATTAGTTATAAATAATTCCCTTTTTAAGCTAATTCGCTACAGTTGTTTACGTATGTGATAATCTCCAAAATGATGGGTGACGCGGAGGAGACAACTTTTTGAATAAAGTTATTATTTTTGTTTTCTTTGCGCACAAAAAGTATTCTTGTAGCTTCGTAAAATTATGGTTGAACCGCTGATTTTTAACGATCTCCTTGCTACGTTTCTGAACCTTTATTGTGTAAGGATCCTTGCGGTCTATGGAGGGTCTGAGAGCTCTCGGAACGCATCAAAAATATCTTAATTTGTGTTCCGAAGATCAATGAATGTCTTACAGGTTTGGAATGACAAGAGTGTGAGTAATTAATGACAGAATTTTAATTTTTGGGTGAACTATCCATTTAAATCAGCACGAGGATCAAACATGTCGACGGTGTTAGCTTTAACACAAAGCAGCTCTCTTCGGGAATAGTATTGTATTGATTATTATATTCATGCAATGTCTGTTCAATTACTATTCAGTCACTTTTGAATGAATATGATTGTATTCTGTTGAATTTGCTTTTAAAGAATGAGGTTTGATTCACAGTGCATGGTCTTTCTAAGAAGTTTTTTTAAAGGTGAGTGCCCCTGAAATCCAGCAATGAGTCTGTGATTTAAAGTCTGACTTAGCTTTCACCCTGCAGACATTGCCGACTTCCTGACAACCTGTGGATGGCTGCGTGTGTGAGTGTTCTCCACTTGTGAATCTCCCGGTGAGAGCATGCGGTTGTGTTCTTCCTTTTTGGTGTTATCAGACAGTGCCGGCGGACAGAAAGTCCGATCTGTTTTCATTAACCAGCCTAGTAGAAGAACGCACTCACATGCGCCGTTATCACACCTACAGGATCCCGAACACACTCGCTCGTGTAACTTCACCTGTCTCTGACATGCTTCATCAAACACATTCATCTCTCTTTCTCATTAACGTGACACTGTTCTGTTCTATCTCATCACTGAGCGAGGAGGTTTCTTGGATAGGGTATAACAGCATCTCATTTGCAGGATCACATCAGGTGATGAGTTTGCCTCTGATATTACTCGCTTCTCAAAACCCTCTTAATAGCCGAACAGATATGTTACTGCAGGTTGGTGCTCGTTCATTTCGTAGGAAACACAAAATGAGCAAAAAAGTGGAGTGAGCATGCAAAGGAGATTGAAAGTGAACATAGGCTAGTAACAGAGCGAACAGAGTCTTTATCTTGATCTGTGCACTCTAATAAAACTCTGATTGAACTGTCAGCATCATGTTTACAAAGACATTAGGCCAAATGCTCCTCACTCTATTTTCTTCATCTAAATGGGTCTTCAGAAATTAGTCTTTTCTTTGAATTTTACTCTCTGTGCCTTTTTCCTCCCATAATCCTCCACTTCCACTGCTGTCTCACGGCAATGTCTGTGTGCTTATCTACTGAGCAAATTGACTACATGTGTATCTTACAGTCAATTCATCAAATTCTCCATTATTTCATGAAAAAAGTCCTTGTCAGCTTGTTACACAAGCCAAACAGCTCATCTCCTTGTTGTCTTTCCTTCATGTTGCCATTTATCTAAAGTTGTCTCTTCCAACTGTTTACAAAGCATCATTTTGTGTTTCATGGAGGTAAGAAAAGGCTTCAAGGTTTGGAATGGTAATAAGGTCATAAGATTTTTATTTTGGGGTGAACTCTATATCTTTAAAGGAGACATATTATGCCCCTTTTTACAATATGTAATATAAGTCTCTGGTGTCCCCAGAATGTGTCTGTAAAGTTTCAGCTCAAAATACTCCACAGATCATTTATTATATCATTTATAAAATGCCTATTTTGAGTGGAAACAGAAACACGCTGTTTTTCGGGCCTGTCTCTTTAAATGCAAATGAGCTGCTGGTCCCCGCCCCCTTTTCCAGAATAGAGCTGTGCCATTACAGCTCATACCTGCTAAAAACATCTGTTTTGGTTCTGATTATCATGTTTATTGCACTGAAATCATGTGTTTTAAAACATGAGTTTAAATTTCTGCTATACGGTTTTCTGAGTGCACACGTACAGAAAGAGGCTGTCACACTGCATGTGAGTACTAAACTAAGTTCTCGTTCACATACAAGTTTACTGTAACACAGTTCGTAGATCGGGAAGAAGAGGCGGGAACCGGCGAACATTTAAATAAAGTTTTAATAAAATAAACAAACATAAAAGTAAAGCGGCAGCCCCTCACGGACGACTGCCGCACATAAAATACAAATAAAGGTCCAGGCCTGGTCCTCTCTCGTCTTCCACTGTCGTCACTCCTTCTTTTATCCTTCCAGAGCTCCTCCGTGGGACTCGAGACCGGTGAGTGGCGCAGGTGTCGCTCATTATCATTAACTCCACCGGCCTCGCTCCGTTCCCACGGCTCTCGGCCCCGCCCTACTCGCCACATTTACGTTAAAAACACAAGAGTTACAAAAACAGTCGGTTCTGTGCTCGTCTGTGCAGCCAAAGACAGAACAGTTAGCATGTTTTGCTCAAACTTTCGGCATGGCATTAGAACTGGTACACCGCTGTCGCTTGCGGAAACACAATGACGGCGCCGTGGGTGGAAACCTACAGATTAAGGGGCGGTAATATTATAATGAGATCCCTTTGCAACGTCACTAGGGGAGCCAAATCAGACGCGATCGTTTTTTTCAGAGGCTTGCAGAAAAAGGCTTACCAAAACAAAATTACTGGGTTACTCTTTTTCACGTTTCCTTGGTTGGTAGATGCACCGGGGACCTGATTATAGCACTTGAAACCTGGAAAAGTCAGATTTTCATGATATGTCACCTTTAAATAAATAAATGGTCAAAACCCAGACAGCAAGCAGTGTCGGCCCAGATCCGGCCCACAACTGGCCCGCATGGATTTCACACGGGCCAGATGTGGGATGGATCTGGGCCAGAACTATGTTGCTGTCTGGGAAGATGTAAAGGGACAGTTCACCTAAAAATACAATTCTGTTTACTCATTTACTAATCCTCAGGTCATTCCAAAAAAATAAATAAATAAAAAAAGCATAAAAGATTATATTTTTAGAAATGTCTCCGTGTTTTTGTCCACACAATGGAAGTCAATGATTATCACAATTATTTGATTACTGGTATTCTTTAAAAATATCTTGTTTCACAGAAGAAAGACAGACATGGAGGTTTGGAGTGTCAAGGGTGAGTAAATGACAGAAATTTTATTTTGATAGTTCACCCAAAAATGAAAACCTAATCATTTTATTGCCATTCCAAGCCTTTCAAATTTCCTTACCACCATGACACATTAAAGGAGATGTTTTGGAAAATGTTCACACTGATTTTTCATACAACAAAAAACTGATTCAGGGCCAGCAGGCTTCGAAAAAGCCTGTTAAAGGCAACATAAAAGTAGTCTGAAGTCATATACATTATATCTCTTCTAAAGCCATAATACAGACCGAAATTCTGAAATGTTATAAACTGAAAATGTTCCATTTCGCTATATAACTCTTTGATTCCAATTTCACACACTCAAACTTGGAGAATGAAGACACACTGCCATTGGCTCTCACAGGTCAAGTTTGTATATGCACATGTACAACTGAGAGTTGAGAGCAAGATTTGCAGCTAAGGGCAAGATTTTTAATAAATAAAAAAAAGACTGCCTATTAAATGTCAGTTTGCTCTTCT
This sequence comes from Onychostoma macrolepis, assembly GCF_012432095.1. Lineage (NCBI taxonomy): Eukaryota > Metazoa > Chordata > Actinopteri > Cypriniformes > Cyprinidae > Onychostoma > Onychostoma macrolepis. Next base: position 3,191,444 of record NC_081159.1, read on the forward strand.
CAAAAAGTGATGCACATCTCAGTGTAGCATGTAAAATCGGTTACACTTTACTTAAAGCCTTTATGTATAATGCATTATAAATGTAGTTATAATACATTAATTATGCCTTGTAATGAATTGTGAGTTTATACATAAAGGCTTTAAGTAAAGTGTAACCAATTTTTTTTTCATAATCCTTTACCGATAATGCTACACTGAGATGTACACCACTTTTTGAGAAGAGCAAACTGACATTTAATAGGCAGTCTTTTTTTTATTTATTAAAAATCTTGCCCTTAGCTGCAAATCTTGCTTTCAACTCTCGGTTGTACATGTGCTCTCTAAACTTGACCTGTGAGAGCCAATGGCAGTGTGTCTTCATTCTCAGACTGAGTGGTGAATCAAACTATATAACAAAGTGGAACATTTTCAGTTCTCTTTATTCTATTCGGTCTGTAAAGTGAAGTAAAGTAAAGTGTTATCAAAAAATCTATTGGTTGTTGACTGGACAAAACAGTAAAAAAATAAATATGCATGGATGAATCCTTAACAATAAGATGAATAACATGCATTTCAAAAAATAGATGAAATTTTCATTTTATTCCGGCTTTGAGTCGTATGTACTGTATATATCATGCTTTTTTTGTTGTTTTTGAAGCTTGACAGTCCCGCTTCACAACTGTTCCAGTTTAAATATCCTTCAATGAATAATGACAGAAATGTCACTTTAAGAGAGAGAAATAAAGAAAGACAGAGGTGAATGAGTTAGATTAAATTTATATCGAATGTATTTCACTCTGTATTTGCGTGTGGCTCAAGTGACCTTTCCCTTTATCACACTGTCAATTCTGACTTTATTACTGTATATCTACTGCAAAAAAAAAAAACAGTGAGAATATTATAATCATAAGCACTGGCTCTGATCTTCAGCTACGTTACAAGCACATACCTGCAACAACAATTTCCTCAGCCTCACCGCTAACTTGAATCTTCTCCTCTCTATCTTTAGCTCACATTTCTCACTCGGCCAGCTCAAATCACTCTGGGATCAGGAGCCAAAAGAGAAACATTTTTTCTAGTTATTAAACCCCTACAGCACTAGACAAGTCTCCCCGCGTGGATTCAGCTCTGCTCACATCAGTGTAATGAGCAGCGATGTTCTGGACCATGCTCTACATTGTATGTTTGACCCTGATTACACTGAGCCGGGCCCGTCGGCGGTCAGCCCTTTCCCCAGCATCCTCTACTAGCCACATCAATTTAATGCCTTGTCCTTCCCCTACAATGAAATATAAATGACACACTTGAAAATGCAAAAGGAACCAATTCCACCAGGCTGGACGTGTGTGCTTGCGCCACCGATTTCAGTTTGCTTTTCATCCGAGACCAGATTAGACACTTGACCCAGACGCACCCGACAAGATTAAGTTACTCCTGCTGGACTGAAGGCCCTCAGGTAAAGGCACAGAGAGAGAGAGAAAATGTGCGAAGAGATGGAGACCATGTGACAGCGTGTGAAAGAGACTGAGAGTGTGTGAGCAAGAGAAAAGCATGACAAGACATAAATGGTGAGCTTGTTTACAGGTGAGTTACGTGTTGTTTAACTATAGACCCCGAAATCCAAAGGAAAAGAAAATGCACACTTGTAACATGGGTTCTTGGGTTTTGTTCAACATGATCTCACAGAATTCCGTGTTCACGGACTTAATTAACCTCCGAATCTGTGGTGGCATCACGGAATCGCCGAAAATTCCGTGATGGGCTCACAGAAAAAAATCCGTGATGGGCTCACAGAAGTGATACCAATGTAAGTCAGTGACAGGCATCAGCCGTGCTCCACGCACGGAAACCCTTAGCATCGATATGCCGACGCGATACTGGGAAATTTATCGTCATCATTATTGTTCAGAACTGGGTAGGTTTAGGGTAGGGGTGGGGTCAGGTACTCCAGTGAAAGTATAACTGCATCGGAGTCACTCTTTTTACGTGGTCCGATGCAGTGCTGGTGTTGAACCAGTGAATCCGTGCATGGACCACGGCTGATGCCTTCTGTGAGCCCATCACGGAATTTTCGGCGATTCCTTGATGCCACCACAGATTCGGGGTTAATTAAGTCTGTGAACATTACACGGAAATCTGTGAGATCAGGTTGGTTTTGTTTCACGTTCATGTTTTCATGTCTTTTATTTTTGAGTTTAGTCATGGTACCTGTTTAGTCACGTGATTCCCTGGTCTGTGTGTTATGTTCTGATTGGTTCTCTTGTTCATTGTGTCATGTTCTGATTGGTTGTCTCAGTCATATGTCCTGTCTCTCATTGGTTGGTTCTTGTCATGTGACCTGCATTGTTTGCTATAAGTAGCCATCATGTCTCTCGTTGTGTATTGATGTTGTAACCGGCTGTTGGTGAGTCTAGTCTGTTCGTGTCAAGTCACGTCTGTTCAAGTCAAGTCTCTCTTTGGATTTTGGGTTGCTTTTGTAAATAAAGCTGCACTTGGGTTCTCACTACGCTCGCCACAACACTGTAAAAATCAAATCTGCACTTGCACCCAAACTATCTTTGTAGCATAATGTATAAAACAAGTATAAGCTACAAAAATAAAACTTTGTATCAACACATTGCTTTGATAGCTATAAAATAAATCACATAAATCACTTATAAATAAACTTAAGCACATTTAATTTGAATAATGTTAATTAGTAAATATGAAGTTTCTTTTATTATTAATTAATATTTTTGTTCAGCAAGGAGACACTGAATTGATAAAAAGTGACAGTAAAGATGTATAATGTTACAAAACATTTCTATTTCAAATAAATGCCGTTTTTTAACTTTATCAAAGAATCAAAGAAAAAACCTATATATGTATTTTTCCACAAATTATGAGGCAGCACAACTGTTTGCAAAATTGATATGAAATATTTCTTGTGCACTGAATCAGTGCTCCAATCTAGTTAAAAAAATATAACTGTTTTACGGTGTATAATATGGTCAATGAATAACTCAAAAAATGTTTTAATTAAACTATAGTGCAAAAACCGGTGTTGAGTGCTGTTACTGCTCTGAACTTAGTTGACACAAATTGTTACTGCATTTAAGCCACATCATTAAAGGTCTCTCTTCTGACTTGGGAGACATCCAATCACGCTTTTGAATTTAGAGGCATCCAGAGCCAGCGCAGACCACCCATCTAGATCACAGCCCTGCAGAGCGGATGGGATGGTTAAGAACAGCTGGCTCTCAAAGACTCACTCCAGGTTCCGTCTCCCTCAACACATCTGAGCGTCATCTTAGGGACCATCACCTTTCAGTAAGCTCCATTTGAGAGGGGACCATTTTGTGAGTGCCCTTTTCCACCGTGTGAGTGGAGCTTGTTCTCTGTAATTAAATCGGCTCGGGGTTCTGTGTCTGAGTCCATACCGCTCTATTCAGAGTTCTGCCCTGGGGCTCCAACACTCAAATTAACCTTTAACTATTATAATCACCTTGGAGACTCTGTCTTTCTTCCTCTCTTGGTCTGAACTGAGCTATTGAAGCAGCTCATTGCAGTTAAACTGAACACTGTCCTGAGAAGTGTCATGAGATGGAGGTTTTCCTTCAACCTTTCATTAAATGACGTAAGATGGTGCAAGAAATGACTTTAACACACATTTTCCTCTTGTGCTTTTGCATAAATGTAATTTAGAATTCAAAAGAACTTGTTAAAAAAATGTGTTTAAAGCAGAATAGTATATCAAATAGTGACTTCTGCATCAAAATTTACTAAAAACGTACATCACACAGACACTGTACAAAAAGGAGTTTCTGAAGTTGTAAATAAAACAGATTATTGGAGTTGGTTTTACAAGAGAATAGTATTTCAGTCTTTTTACATAAGTAGTCTTTCTAGAATATTTCAAGTGCTTGTAGATTAATTGCAATTATTTACAAAATTTTCTATCAATTTCTCTGTAAATGTTTTTTTAAAACATGCAATATTTGTATTAATATTGTATAATATGCAAGTTATTCTAATATAATAAAATAATATGCTGCACATGTACACACAACATTTGTTATTTTATAAAATATATTTTTATTATACATTCATTGTAATGTGAGCATTTCTGTGATTTAAAATGATATATCTATCTATAAAATAAAAACAAATGAAAATGTAAAAACATTTTAATTACTAATTTAATTAGTACATTTTATCATTTTATTATTTTGTTAGTCTTGTTATATATATACACACACATATATATACACACAGACATATATATATATACATACATATATGTAAGCAATAAGGTACGAGAGGCCGTGCTGTATCGTGAATAAATCACGGCTGAAGGGCAATCTGCAAAAATGTCAACAATTCTGTGTTTTTCTGTCAATATGGGGTGATGTGTGTACAATAATGAGGAAAAAAATGAACTTAAATGATTTTAGAAAATGGCTGCAATATAACAAAGAGTGAAAAATTTAAGGGGGTCTGAATACTTTCCATACCCACTGTATATATATATATATATATATATATATATATATACACATAAATAATAATAATAATAATATTTTTATTTGGCACAGACATATAATTATATGGACACGGACACAGTATTTATATATGTATATTACACTGTAACATTACAAAAGTTTTCTATGTAAAAAAAAAATCTGTTGTTTTTAACTTTCTAAAATCAAAGAATCCAGCAAAAATGCATCACCTTTAGCTGTTTGTTGGGTTGCAGAAAAAACTAAATCTATAGAAAAACAAAGAACGTGAAGGCTTGAGACACGCTCTCATTTTTCACAGTGCTTGAACAAATCTTCTGTACCTCCTTCCTCAGTCTCATCTATAGAAATTGACAAATGGAATAAACAGAGAGCACCATTGAGAGCTAACGTAATACATCCAAACTCTCAGAGGCTCTGGCAGCGGTCAGCTCATGACGATTCCGTACGAAACTTTGACCCCCCCAGCTTTAAGTAACAAGATTGCGAGGAGAGTGAAAGATGAGCCGAAATGACACGTTCACCCTCGAATACAAACAACAGCAGGTGAAAGTCCAGATGCAGCGGAGAATAGATACCATACAGCACGCAACAACCTGCATGCCATAGAGGTCCCAGCTATCCAGAAGTAAACATTTCTCTGCTGCATATCGCAAGACAGGCTGAAATTGATGTCAGGTCTCCTGGCACCGCTGAACCAACCAAGCAGGATGGAATTTTTCATGGTAAGAAGAAATAAACACATCAGCACGTTGTCTTTGGTGACCTCCACAGAAGTGGCACAATCATAAGTGCGACGGTATGAATTTTAGAAGCATCTTATTAGGCTGAAAAAGTGTGGTCTGATAGACAGTTGAATGAACTCAATACAATTTAAGGGGAAATAAAAGAGAATTATTCAAAAAGATGAAACAAGTTCACGGTGTGATAATTTAAATCAAATTCAAAAGAATGACAAGAAACATAGGTTGATAAGATCTTAACGGTAATTCCATTAAAACATACCTGAACTACAGCAATTTTTTATCTTTTTTCTTATTTAAGTCATCTTTTCGAAAGTTTCCAAGCAGAGATTAAAATTAATATTTAATCTCAAACATCAAAATAACAATTATAGGGGAGTGAGTACCAGCCAGAAACTACCAGTATATACAATCACTAGCAAAGATGCTAAAAATGAACGCTTGTTTTTTTTAATAGAAATGATTACATTTGTTTGGTCGACTATTCAGTATGTCTGTGAAACTTTACATCTGAAAAACGCCCCTAGATTGAAAAACTGAGCAGAAGAGGTGACATTTTGAGTATTAGCTGTGGATTTCATCTACTTCTAACATTATTTTTAAAGTCCAAGTCTAACTTCTGATGAACATTTTTGCCTAATGATATGGCAAAGTTTATTCCAAAACTCTCGATCTTTCTCGCCATGCTGTCAGCGTTAAACTCAAATAAGTCCCCAGCAAACATCCTTCCCTCGGCTCGCAATGATACATGCCACTGGATTGTCGCACATTAGCCACGGATCAGCTCGCCGGCCCAAGTAAAAGGCAAGCCTCTAACTAGTTTATAAGAACCGTGTAGACGAAGCACCTATTAATCAAAGATGTGCCCTGTAGTTTGATGTTTCAGACTTGTAATCCACACAGTCTGCCCTAAAGGATATTAGGACATTAGTTGAAACAAATGTATGGGAAAACAAATTACTATTAAAATAAATAAATATTAGAAAAAAAAAAGCCCAATGTTGACCACAACATTGGTAAAAAGTTCAAGTAATTTTGCTGCTTGACTTAAAATAACACTGACTGAGTCATAAACTGATTACACCGTTTACATCCAGTTTGAAGATAAAAATAACACTTAATTTCTACATTTATTTTCCTTGTTGTCTGATGCAAAGCATGCTGGGAACTAGAAAATGCAATAATTTTAAGTTCACCTTACTACAACGATATTTTGAGTTTACAAAACTTATTTCAATGAAGTCCAATGAACTTTCATTATTATTTGAGTGAAATCAACTGTTTGGTTTTACAGTGTAAAATCACCCGATTTGAAGTGTATCAGTCACACAGAATGAGTTTTTTTTGGATAGGTGTATATAAATTCATTTTACTTCAGATGTTATCTGCAATGTTTATGGTCCTTTCAGGCAGGATAAGTGATATATTGAAATTGTTTAGGTGGGAGTGTCTGTTGTGCACTTGCCAACACAGGTAACAGGTAATTTTCAACATTCATCACAAAACATATTTCTTCATGTATTGTAATTATGCATGAAATAGCCTATTAAACATGAACATATATCTGGTGTTAGCATAAGAAATGGATTTGAATACACAAATATTACAATGCAAATAATGTATTGTAAAATATATTGTAAAAAAAAAAAATGTTCTGTATTGTGTTGAAATTCAAAGCTCATCATCTTAGGAACAAAGCATGTCTTTAAGTCTGTACCGTATGCTGTCAGTGTTATTTCTCTAAATATGTTATGATGCATGTTTTGATTGAGCAACATCTATTTCAAGATAGCAAATTCTATGGAGTAAAAGTATTATGTACAGTTTATGTTGTTGAATTAATTAATTTAACCAACAATTAATTAATTTAAATAACTGCTTCAAAATGCATGCTGTTAACAAAATCATTGTTGAAACATTTGCAGTTATCCTACTATATAACAACACTTACGTAAACAGTGAATAACTGTACATGGTGAATTAAGGTATATGCATATACAAAGCATAAATCTTTACTCAGATTTCAGAAGGATCTCATCCGTTCGATGTTAATCATGTTCATCTGATGTTTGCTACTGTAATATATACGAATGTAACTTTTTAATATGCAGGGGAATTTCCCAGCATGAAACAAATAACCATTTGCATGCATAGGACGTTTGGGTTGTAAGAATGTACAGAGAGACTGCAGATACAAAAACACTGACTTGTTAGTTGATGTTTTCTCATTAAAATTGTACGATTTCCTATTAATTCAATAGAATGTATGGAAATAGGGAATACCAATATAGCGGCGTACTGGCTTCAATTTTATGACATCACGAGCAATCCAGTTCTCTGTTATAGATCAGCGGATGCTGTTTTTTGTGTTATGACATCAAGGGTTGAACATCAAGCATCAGGAAAAGCATGCTCCATTTCCATAGAAATACTATAAAACCTTTTAAAAACCATTACCAGCCTGCAGGGAGAGGTTTTCAATCATTTCTGATTTTTTTCTTTTCTTGTGAAAGTCATACCAAAAAAAAAAAAAAAAGGTTTTAGTTATTAGGAAAGGTCATCCATTTTAAAAGCATATAGAGTTTACATTCTGATGATGGACACCATGCCCTGGTCACTTTAGGTATCTGCTGGAATAGCAGTCGTGCTGGAAGAAAAATGATGAAGCTGATAAATGAGAGAATGAGCTTTATTGCCAGGTATGTTTACACATATGAGGAATTTGTTAACGTGACAGAAGCTCCACAGTGCAACAGAATGACAGAGACAGGACAGGACACAGATAATAAAAAGAATAATATACAAATATACAAAATACAAAATAGCAAAAACACAATATATAACATAGACAATTATGTATGTACAGTTATGATACGTGCAAATTTGAAATGTAAATAAGTATGTGTGTTAAATAAATAATGTATAATAGTGTTGTGTGTTCCACGTTTATTGTCAAGTGTTCATGAGATGGATTGCCTGAGGGAAGAAACTGTTTCTGTGCCTGGTCGTTCTGGTGCTCAGAGCTCTGTAGCATTGTCCAGACAGCAACAGTTCAAAGAGGGAGTGTACTGGATGTGAGGGTCCAGAGTGATTTTGCCAGCCCTTTTGCTCACTCTGGATAAGTACAGTTCTTGGAGAGTGGAGAGACTCAGCAGTTCAGACTACCCTCTGTAGTCTTCTGAGGTCAGATTTGGTAGCTGAGCTGAAGCAGACAGTTATTGACGTGCAGAGGACAGATTCAATGATGGCAGAGTAGAATTGTTTCAGCAGCTCCTGTGGCAGGTTGAACTTCCTCAGCTGACGAAGAAAGTACAACTTCTGCTGGGCCTTTTTCACAATGTGAGTGTCCCACTTCAGGTCCTGAGAAATTGTGGTGCCCAGGAATTTGAATGACTCCACTGCAGTCACAGTGCTGTTCGTGATGGTGAGTGAGGGGAGTGCAGGGGGGTTTCTCCTGAAGTGTTAAGCTCCAGGTTGTTAAGACTGCACCAGACAGCCAGCTCCTTAACCTCTTGTCTGTATATACATACATACATACATATATATATATATATATATATATATATCGTCACTCGGGGGGGAATGGTGTTTTTTTCAAACCTGCAATAAAACTCATTCAGATCCTCTGCCATGAAGTGCTGAAACGAAGTGCTTATTCTCAGGCGCATCATGCACTGCTTTTATAAAAGTCACCAGTCACAGTCCTGAAAAATAACACATGACCATAGGGAAAAAGAAAATGTTTTTAAGAGCTGGTTGTATAAAATGTGTTAGTCTAGTGATGCAGATTTCATTTAGTGTGAAAAGGGATCCGGGATCAAATCCTGACTTTCAACAAGTGAACTTAACAGCTATGATCACCATGCATTTTCGCTTTGTGTAAAAGAGCAGCTTAGAGAACAACATAAAAGTAAGTTGAAACATGTGTTTCAAGTTTTTTATTTTTTATTTTTTTTATTAGGCTGAACAGTTAAACCCATTCTACGGAAAGTACATGAACCCTCTCATTTCGTTACCAATAACAGACTTAAAAGAAATTTTTCACCCAAAAATAAAAAATAGCTAGAAGGCCAGCTAAGATTTGTTTGTTTCTTCATCAGAACAGATTGGCTCCAACGGATCCTCTGCAGTGAATGGGTGCCGTCAGAATGTGCTTTCAAACAGTTGATAAATACATCACAATAATCCACAAGTAATCTACACCACTCCAGTCCATCAGTTAATGTCTTGGGAAGTGAAAAGCTGCGTGTTTGTAAGTAACAGATACATCATTAAGCTTTTTGCTTCCGGACAAAATACAAGTCCTCTATAACACTGCTTTCTCCAGTGAAAAAGTCTGAATGAGAAGAGAAATATACACAGGTCAATCATCGTTTACAAGCGAAAACAGTCCAAAAAAGTTGTATGTTGGTGGATTTTTATGTGAAAGGACAGAGAATGGACTTTTGCACTGGAGGAAGCATTATTATCGATTGTGGACTGGTATTTTATATACCATATTTTTATATACCATACCATATACAAATCACTAATTAAAAATGCACAAGGTGACATTTGCATGGAAAACTGAATTTAAATAATTTGTTGGCAGTGGTTAAACACACTGGAAATGGGTTTCTAAAACTTAAATTCAACTCAAATACCTTGTGAAGTAGAAATTTAAATAAATGATTAAAATATAAACAGATATGTCAAAGTGGTTTTACAAGTTTAAAATGATTGCAATGTAAAGTTGTGACAAAATATTCAAGAATCTTGTGCATTAGTTCATTTGAAGTAAACCGAGCAAAGCAAAAAAACTTTTTTTTTTTTTTGCACTGGTTTGTAAACCAATTTTTACATATCTTTTAACTCAACATTATGTTTATGTCTTTCAGCAGCAATTTTATTGTCCTTTTGTAGTATTAAGAGAGGTTTTTGAAAGGCTTCTTCGATATCATTCCAAACGTATTACGATTGGCCCATAAGCTTATTAAATCTAATCAAGTGGGGATTTCAGCTGGAATGCATCCAAAACATTCTTTCCCATTTGCCACCGGGATACAAGAATATCTCTAATACACTGAAGAAAAAGAGAAAGTCTCCTTCTAAAAAGGTAAATAAGCCCCTTAAAAAAATCTATATTCATCCACACTTGATTAAGGCAGAAATACTAATCTTTATACGGAGACAACAAGCGACCAAGTGTGTTTTTCTCGTTTTAATTGCACTTCTCCACAGAATCGTCGCTGCACTTCTTTCAGATCCCTTTGCGTGTTTATTCATAGCTGCAAAAGTTTGTGGTTCTGTTGTCACCGAAACATAATAACAAAAAAACAGTTCTGTCTGTTTGGCCCTGTGTAAGCGTCTATGAATTACACCAGCATTTATGTGAACATATACAATTTTTGTTAGCAACACTGAGCTAAACTGTTTGGGTTCCACGGAAATCTATTAAATTCTGCTTACAACTGTCTGTGCAGATGTAATGACTGCAGTTAACCTCTTGATCACAGTTCCCATGACAACTGAAGTCCAGTTTGTTGCATGCTAATCGGCAGGAGGCACAACAGGCCTCTAAGTGGATGCTCCTTTGATAAGGTGGATGTCTTGTAGGATTTTCCAGGATAATATACTGCTTTTACTATGTACACTCTTAAAAATAAACATTCTAAAAGGAGATTTTCATGGCAATGCCATTTAAAAACCAGAGCAAGCTTTTTCCACTTTAAAGCTGCAGTCCATAAGTTTTTTTTTAGTTAAAAATGATCCAAAATCAATATTTGAGCAAGTACATAACCAGCCAGTGTTCAAAACTATTGCCTTACTTTAGTCTGATTCACAATGGTTAGCTTATAATAATGTTTTCTAATTTGAGCATGCTGCCTCATCATGTCACGTCTGTAAACAAAGAAGTTGTCTCTGCTAGTATGCTATAATCGCATGTGAGGATCCTGCACATGGTGGATCATTTATAGCCTTTTCTCACAGCAGCTGGAATAATTAAATTGATCATTTTGATGGCGGATTGTAATCCAGAAAGGATTATGTGTTTATGAAATACATGACTGAAATTAAATCATATTCCTGTTTTAAATGTGCATCTGATTGCAGATAGCCTGGGATTACACAAGATTTGTACTGTATTTTAAAGAGAACCAGGAAGAAAAATTTGCTTTTTGGGTAAAAATAATTTCTTAATATGAAATTCGAATAGTATGAAAATTAGAGATTAGACTGTACAGAAACTGAAATCTACATGCTAATACACACTATATACACAGTCACGTAATGCCGATGTTGTTAACATTAACAATTTGACAACAAAGTATAACAATAATAATAATTTTCATGGTTTGATGTGATATGAGCTAATTAACCCATTGATATATTTAATCACCATTGTTAGCGTGATTTATTGTAATGCTTTTTCCTCAGTTGGTCAGAACAAACGTGGCAGACTTGTTACTTGCTTGTTCAGATGACAATATCCAGTAAAAATTAATATTTGGGTCTTAAATTCCAATATGTAGGCTAGAATCTGTGATTCCTAAGTACAGTATCCACACCGGTGCGGTGATTGACAGCGACACATACTCCTCAAAACATTAGATTCATCTGCGCTGGAACCGTGATGGTGCACAACCCATGCAAGGAAGATAATTCTGTAAATCACTGCAATTGCAGGTTTTCAAACAGAGATAGCGACAAAGAAGCAAAACTTACAGACTGCCTTGTGTTACCTTTTGTGCCTTGGATTGGTTCTATGGATGTTAAAGGGTCTTCGTGTAACCATCAATACCAATGAAGATCCTTTATTTTTAACAGTGTACAGTTAAAGGAATGGTTTCAACCAAAAATGAAAATTTGCTGAAAATGTACTCATTACATCACATTACATTACATCACTTGCTCACCAATGGATCCTCTGCAGTGAATGGGTGCCGTCAGAATGAGAGTCCAAACAGCAGATAAAAACATCACAAGTAATCCACATCACTCCAGTCCATTAAACGATGTCTGAAAAGACAAACTCATAAAGAATCAAACTCATCTACATCTTGGATGGCCTGAGAGTGAGTAAATTTCAGCCAATTTTCTGCTAATTTCTTACTAATTTCATTTAACCCCGTGGAACGTTTTATTACCCAGAAGTTGCTCTTTCATAGCTAAAAAGACTCTCAAATCCAAGTCTCACACATTTCTCCAAAAATGGAGGAGAAATAAAAACAGAAAATGACACAGAAGGCCATTTAAATAGTTTACTTTTCTATGGGAATATACAAACAGAAAAACTTGAAAATTCTAGTTTTGAATTTCCATTCTTAAACATACTGTAGCAAGGAGAGTGAAATGCTGGCTCAAAACTGCCCTGAGATTGGCAGTGCAGGCGAAGCATCAGCTAAACACTGGCTCTGATCCATACTTTTAACAGGCGTCCCAGCAGCAGAAACCACTGTGTATCTCTGGCATTAAGGTGACATTCTATATGGAGATTAATGCAGCCTGACAGGAATATTGATCAGCTAGTGCACATTTCACACCAGGGACTTCTGCGCTCCTCAGACAACTGCTACGGGACTTCTATCCGTCTAATCATTCTTTAACCTTCTCTGAGTGCAATCCAGAATGACACATTGTATTTCCCTCTTTCTCCTTCCTTATTTAACTGAACAATTTATATGTATACTTTTCAAATCAGGGTTAATTAGTTCAAGAGGCTTTTTCTCTCTTGCTTTCATTGTTCATGTTTATAAGTACATCATTTTCTAATTAAAGTCCATATTCTGGTCAAAAGGATAGCTCACCTATCATCATTTACTTACCTTCTTTCTAAACCTGTACTTTCTTCTGTGGATATTAACAATGGGGTCCCAACCACATTAGAGTCCTTTGGCTTTCAAAACATGGAGAGAAAGAAAAAATTTCTTTGGGTTCCACAGAAGAAAAAGTCATACTGATTCGGAAGGGGTGAACTATCTCTTTTAAGATTTATTCTAAAAAAGAAAATTTGAATTTATTTCTTGTAATGCTTTGGAGGGGTGGTCATCTTTTTCCAAAATGTGTGCCGCCTGATACAAATGAAAATTTACTGTGAATATTAATACAGTCATGGCACATTACAGAATATTGGCTAAACTGTGCTGTTAACCAGTTTATATGAAGAACATTTAACAGATATGGCCAAATTATCATCATTACCTGAATATCTTTATGCATGCAGGCCCATATGAATTCAGAACGTTCCTCTAAGCATGCTCGCAAAACATTACAATATTAAAAAAGAGACCATTCAGTCTACTTATCTAAAATATCTTGCAATGTTTGGCTGGTTAACATTGTCCAGGTAGCCCCTGCTGATAGATGTTAGAATTACACCATTCTTTTTCCATTGAACGTTGCTCAAAACTGCAAGAAATCAGAACCGTACAAAAGGGAAAAAAGAAACCAGTTTTGAATTAAAAAAAATATATATATATGTTTTAAAAAATGTATTACAGTTCCACAAAAACTGCAGTTTTCAACACTGATAAAACCAATAAATATTGTTTCTTGAAAATGCAACTTTGCAATCACAAGAATAAATTATTAAAAATATATTAACAAGGAAAACAGTTCTGGTAAATTGTAATACTAGTTTACAATATTTCAGTTTTTATTATTATTTTATTTATTATTTTGTTCGAATAAATCTTGGTGAACATAAGAGACAGTTTCCAAACTTTTAAACGGGGAGTGCATGAATCAAAAATATCTCATATTTCAGAAAAAGTTCTGAATCATATAAGTGGATTAGAATAAATAAATAAATCAGTGCTTATAAGCCAAAATGGTAGAATGGTAGAATTTCACAAGCCAAACAAGTGCCAAGTGGGAGATGAATGAGAACCCTAACGGATAGCTTTCTCCAAATATTATAGATTAGATCTATTTTGGTGCAGAGTATGTTTCTTAATCTTTGCCCCAAAAAAACACAGATAGTCTAACCCATTGCAGCTTGTATGCATTCAACTCCTGCTATGTTACACAACCACAAACAAGCACCTTGGATCACAGGAGTGGGTGCTTGCTAGCCTGGTGTTTGGAGGTTACGAGGCGTTGTTCAAATTGCTCCCCTCTTGTGGCCATCTCCTTCTCTCCGTAATGGAGCTCCCTGTAGCGGCGGAGCCCGAGAGATCCCAGACTCCTCTCTCTCAGCCCGACACCCTATCTGTTCCCCTCCACCCCCTCATCACCCACAGCCAAACTACACTGTGCCACAACGCAATAAAACAAGATGAAAGCCCTGCATGGAAAGTCAATACGAATCTTTCAATAGCAGCTCTCTCTCTGGGGACTGAGAAGGAATGGGATCATAAATATAACCCTCTCTTTCGCTCGCTCTCTTTAGGAAGATCCTGGGAGGGTATTGATCAGACTGTGGCTCTAAAAGACTTTAATTGGCCATCTCTTATTAGTGAAAGTATAAGGTATGGGTGAGAGAGAGAGACAGAGAGAGACTCGTCTCCTCGCTCCACACACTTCCTCATTTCGCTGAGAGAGTATGTCTGTTCTCCAGCGAGCATGTTAATTCAATGTAAAATGTTTTATTTTTATGCTATCATTTCCCCCACAGCCTCGATCGTCATGTGGTAGACAGAAAACAAGAGAAGAACTATGTGTGTGGCCTCATTTCCACACAGAAACACCCTCAACATGAAAAACCTCAGCGCAGAACGCCCTCCGGCTCCTCTGATGACTCTGAGACTTGTCACTCTTGCAGATGATATCTGTATTCCTGTCATCTGTACTTGCAGACGCAAAACTGCTACACTGCAAATATAAAGAGACTCATATTAAAGCGCAGCTTTAATTAAAAAAATGTCTGCATGTTCTCTTAAATAAAAATACTTGCTACGATGCTCCATACTGATGTGTCATGATCCTTGCAAGAAAGAAAGAAAGAAAGAAAGACATTGCAAGAGACTGGCCAATTGTGGGTTTTCACATTTTGTAACAATGTAATTTTTGTATCCTAATTCACCTTTGAAAATTATAAGGCAGCAGCTGAACTCAAGTATAATCAAACTGGCTGTACAAGTCATTTCAAAATCTCATTTTGAAATGTCATTCAAATTTCTAATTTTTAAAATCTTGTCTATATAGTTGAATCTTTAAAAAAAACTTATATGTAATATAAAATATATGTGCCATGTATTAATCTTATTTTACAGTGTAAAGCCTAAATAAAAACAATAAAGCTAATAAAATAATTAAAACAAACTGAAATGAAAACTGAAACTATAAAAAAGTTAATTCAAAATATTAATAAATATTTTAATAGTATATTAATAGTACTAAAATAAAACAGTTTGGCAAATGTGCTACAAATAAACTCTTTTAATCATTGGTCTGTAAACATGCATTAGATTTGAACATAGCCCTTTGAAAAACAAGTCTTGAGACCTCTGCATTCTTTCCATTGTGTTGCACTATTGCAGCACTTGAGCCCATAATAGCCTACATGCCGATGCAATGCCTGAGTGCCACTTATATCGAGTTACTTCAAGTACAGTACCTGTGGGAATATTTACTACCATATGCAAAAAGGTCATTTTCAGCATTGCCTACAACCATTGAAACAAAACAAAAAAGGCTTGGTGTTGGATTCAGGTGTAGCACTGGTACACTACAAAAACATTATTTGCCACGGTGTTGCAGTGCAGTTGCTAAAGTGTTTTGTGTGGACTGTAGCACACAAAGTGCTGCAGGAATGATGTAATTTTGTTGGTGAACCTGTAAGTTGGCATCACCCTGGGTGACAAAAAGCAAATAGAACTTTTTAAATTGGCTTTTAGATTACTGCAGAAAATAAGATCTATAACCAACTCTAAAGTTTCTAATTCTTACATGCTTTGGATGTCAATGTAATCCTCACAAATTAACCCAGCTTTTTTAAAATTTTGAAGCCTAAATACAATTCCTGTAAAAGGTTAAAGTTAGGCTACACCATGGATGCATGAATTCAGTGTTTCCACCATTTAACTTCTGACAACTCTTTTAATCTTTGTTTAAAATCTACAAGTTGTACTGCTCAGGGTGTGTGTTCACGGGATAGGTGTGTGTGTGTTTCACTACTCAGTGCTGTATGTGTGCACTTGGATGGAAAATGGATGTGAAATGCAGAGCACAAATTCCGAGTATGGGTCACCATACTTGGCCACAAGTCCTGTCCTGTCCTGTCCCTGTCCTTTCCTTTCCTTTCCTTCCTATAATAGTTAAGAGAGTGAGTATAAACACAAAAGTAAAAGTGCCATAAAAATGGACTGTTTGAGTAGAGAACTTTCCTGTTTTATGTATTGGTGTTTAATGATGTTTTACCTCTGTAGTCCTGTTTTGCACTTAGTACTGATGTATTTTATGTTGTAGAATAAAAAACAAAAATAGCTTCCCTGCAAACATGCCCCATGCTGGCTTTTTGCGGGCACAGTGGACTAGGGCCAGCTCACACCAAACCTAAACAGGCCCAGTGCGGGCTTGCCCAAGCGAGGCCCACAGCTTTGGGCTCACTGTGAGCAGCCCTCACTAGCGGACTGCCCACATTAATCCCATAATGGCCCAGTGTGGGCCAGCCCATTCGGGTCCAGAGCAACTTTTGTACCGTTGGGCCCATGCAGGTTTTGTGAAGGCAGCCCTGTATTGCAACTAGGAGAATACTAACAACATTGACTGGCCATTCTTTAGCCACTCAATTGAACTAGAATGGCTCAAAACCAAAAGAGACCTTTTCAGAACCTGTTGTTTCATATAGGCCAGGGATCCTCAAATCTGGCTCATGAGATCCACTTTCCTGCAGAGTTAAGCTCTACCCCTAATCAAACACATCTGAGCATGCTAATCAATGTCTTCAGGATCATTATAAAATCACAGGTGGGTGAGTTTGATCAAGTTGTAGCTAATCTCTGCTGGAAAGTGGGTCTCACGAGTCATATTTGAGGTGTAACAGACATGAGCCTGTTAACAAGAATTTTGTGGGCAGTTTTCTTCCTTACCACTAGGGGTGCTAGGGTGTTTTAGGTTTCCTTAAGTAAAGCCATGTGGATAGAGGGAGTTAGCAATAACAAACAGCAGTAGCCAGCATGGCTCACCTGCTAAGCATATTGTGCTGTGTCCTGGTTGGGAAATGTGTAATTTCAAGCCCAGTCTAAAGTAAGGAGTTAATGTTTTTTGGAGAGATGTTACTTGTACATATGGTCTTTACATTGCTTTGTTTGCTTTCTTTTACTTTTGTGTATTTACATTTTTGGCTGTATGTAGCAGTATTAACCTGAATTGAATGTTTTCTATTTTGTATTTAATAAATGTATTTGAAATCCCTTTGACTGCTGTACATTTTTGACAATACAGACATTAGTTATGTGGTGACTGCATCCATTTCAGATGTATAATAACTGTTTTCCCCAAAGACTTAAAGGAACACTCCACTTTTTTTTGGAAATAGGCTCATTCTCCAACTCCCCCAGAGTTAATAAGTTGAGTTTTACCGTTTTTGAATCCATTCAGCCGATCTCCGGGTCTGGCGATAGCACTTTTAGCATAGCTTAGCATAGATCATTGAATCCTATTAGACCAGTAGCATCGCGTTCAAAAATGACCAAAGAGTTTCAATATTTGTCCTATTTAAAACTTGACTCTTCTGTAGTTATATCGTGTACTAAGACCGGCGGAAAATGAAAAGTTGCGATTTTCTAGGCTGATATGATTAGGAACTATACTCTCATTCCGGCATAATAATCAAGGAACTTTGCTGCCGTGCCATGGCCACAGCAGGCGCGGTGATGCGCGGCGCCTGAAAGTAGTCCCCAGCTGGGTAACTGGTTATAATAGCTGGGGACTGCTTTCAGGCGCTGCGTATCACTGCACCTGCTGCGCCATGGCACGGCAGCAAAGTTCCTGATTATTACCGGAATGAGAGTATAGTTCTAGCCAAATCGGCCTGAAAATCGCAACTTTTCATTTTCGCCGGTCTTACTACATGATATAACTGCAGAAGAGTCAAGTTTTAAATAGGACAAATATCGAAACTCTTTGGTCATTTTTGAACGCGATGCTACTGGTCTAATCGATTCAATGATCTATGCTGTTATGCTAAAAGTGCTATCGCCAGACCCGAGATCGCTGAATGGATTCAAAACGGTAAAACTCAACTTATTAACTCTGGGGAGTTGGAGAATGAGCCTATTTCCAAAAAAAGTGGAGTGTTCCTTTAAGTTATAGTAGCTGGAAAGTATTGATAGTGAAGCAGATGTATTGTTGTAGATCAGGGTGCCCAGGCCTGTTCCTGAAGATCTACCTTCCTGGAGAGTTCAGCTCCAACCCTGATCAAACACAACTGAACCAACTAATTAGGATCTGAAGGAGCACTTGATAATTACAGACAGGTGTGTTTGATCAGGGCTGGAACTGAACTCTGCAGGAAGGTAGATCTCCAGGACCAGTGTTAGGCACCCATGTTGTAGATTAATAGTGTGGGCCTAGTGAGGGCTTCCTGGGGGCTAAGTGAGGGCTGCCTGTGCAGGGCCAGCGCTAAGGGGCCAATGTTTTGCCAATGAGCAAATTCTCAGGGGCCCTGCGCTGGCAGTCTGATGGGGGCCCTTAGGCTAGCCCAGTGATGGGCAAACTTGGCCCTTCCAGGCTATTTTCCTGCAGAGATTTGATCCAACCCTGATAAAACTCACCTGCCTGTACCCTTCTAGTAGTCTTGAAGACAATGATTAGCTGGTTCAGGTGCATTTGATTAGGGTTGGAGTGTTATGGGGGAGTGTTCTAACTTGTGTTTTTTTGCAGTTACCCAGTAGCTCACCTGCAATCAACAGGCTAATTGATGTCACCTGAAAGGAGCTATTTAAAACTCCAGGACATGCTCTCACTCTCTCTCTCTTTTTGATTCTGCAGCCAGCTTGGCAGTAGCTGGGCTTGCTTTGTGACAGTCCCTTCTTTTTTTCTCTTTTGTTATTTAATAAACCTTATTTTATTTGGTAAACCCGTTTTGTGTCCTTGATGTTGCTTCCCCAGAGCCAGGGTTGTAACATGGAGCTAAACTCTGAAGGAAAGTGGCCTGGAAGGGCCGAGTTTGCCCACCCCTGGGCTAGCCCTAAGTGGGCATGTAAAGGGCCACCGCAGGCCTGTTTGCAGGGCTGAGCTTGTGCTAACCACTTATAAGCATTTCACCAAATCTCATTGACATAAAATGCTAATTGTTTCTGGGTTTTAGAACTCATTCTTATGAGTTCTCAGCCTGCACTCTATTACTATGTGGCTGCTGGAAGGTTATTCAATGGTCAAAGTCATATTTAAGAGCCCACTCATAGGTCTCTAAGATATGGCTCTGGTCTCTCCTGCAGTTTGTGTGATTTGATCTGTCATTTATGTCTTTAGCATGTTTAGTAACTGTCCAGAGTGTTTCAAGTCAAGTCACTATTATTTGTATAGCGCTTTTAACAATGCAAATTGTGTCAAAGCAGCTTTACATCAGCTTGATATAAAGCTGGGTGGCTTTATATCAGCTTTACAGTATTTTGATGGGAAATAGTGTGTCGAAATAGTGTCATTCTCCTCTGGCCAGACAAAATCGGCAGTTTAAATCTAGGCTGCAGCAGAGTCGGATTGTGCAGAGGACTCATCTGGTTCCTGTGGTCTTGTCCCGATGGCCATCTAGGAGTCAGGGTCTTCACTGGGCATCAGTCTCTGGGGCTCATCTAGGTATCCTGATCTCCGTTGACGTTCAGGGCTGTAGAGGTCATCTCTAGGTGCTAATCCACCATCTGATCTGGATACGGACTGGATCCGGGTGGCTGCAGTGACCATCTGATCTGGATACACTCTGGATCCGGTGGCTACGGTGAGCTCGGAATAAGAAAGAAACAGACTAATATTAGCGTAGATGCCATTCTTCTAACGATGTAACAAGTACATTGGGTGTTTTGGGAAGTGTTCCCGGTTCCGGTTGACCTAATTAATGCAGCCTAACAATCCTTTAACGGATTTGAATTATAGAAATGCGATAGTGTATTATGTGTAAGCCAGGTTAAAGAGATGGGTCTTTAATCTAGATTTAAACTGACAGAGTGTGTCTGCTTCCCGAACAGTGTTAGGTAGATTGTTCCAGAGTTCTAAATAGGAAAACGATCTCCCGCCCGCAGTTGATTTTGATATTTTAGATATTATCAAATGGCCAGGTAATTAGGTAATTAGCAAGATCTTAAAATGTATACGATGTTTAATAGGGAGCCGGTGCAGTGTTGACAGAACCGGGCTAATTTGGTCATACTTCCTGGTTCTAGTAAGAATTTCAGCTGCTGCATTTTGAACCAGCTGGAGTTTGTTTATTAATCGTGCAGAGCAACCACCCAATAAAGCATTACAAAAATCTAGCCTCGAGGTCATGAATGCATGAATTAATGTTTCTGTATTTGAAATTGAGAGCAAAGGTCTTAATTTAGATATATTTTTAAGATGGAAAAATTAGTTTTACAAATGCTAGAAACATGTTTTTCGAAGGAAAGATTGCTATCAAAAAGTACGCCTAGGTTCTATGATGACGAAGAATTTACAGAGCAGCCATCAAGTATTAGACAATGATCTAGGTTATTACATGCAAAAATTTTTGGTCCAATAATTAACACTGTTTTTTCAGAATTTAGCAGTAAGAAATAGCTAGTCATCCAGTTTTTGATATCAACTATACATTCCGTTAGTTTTGCAAATTGGTTAAGTTTCATCAGGTCGCAAAGAAATATAGAGCTGAGTATCATCAGCATAACAGTGAAAGCTAACACCATGTTTCCTAATGATATCTGTCAAGGGTAACATGTAAAGCGTGAAAAGTAAGAGGCCAAGCAAGGGGCCTTTAGTGTTTTAGTAGCACTAAAGTGAAATTACATACAGGTTCAACTGCTGGGAATATTCTGGGTTAAATACAACTCATTTCAATACAAAAAAAAAAAGTAGGTACACATTTCTTCAGGACACATGTTCCCAGTAACGGGCATTTCTAGCACCAGGTTAGCTACAGAAACTTTGGAAAGAAAAGCACACACGGAGCACCCATTCAAAAAAAAAAAAAAAAACGTAAAACCATTTCTTGAATATAGATTAGAGTATTTTATGCAGTTTCACCATCAGCAAAACAACAAAAAAATTTATTAAATATTGTGCTTGTTAAATTCCTGATTGTCATGCAGAGAGATATAAAAATCAGGACACTGCAATTAAAATCAGAAATGAGAACTGGGTGGGTGAAATTAGACTGCAAACACAAAGTTGCCCAACACAGGCCAGCTATCTTATGAGAGAAAGAAAGAGCTATGTATTTCAAAAGCATAATCACAGCGGTATTCAAGGGACAATTATAAGAAATGCAATTTAGAGATATGAGCCTCCCGGCCAGATGACTGTCCTACAATGGACTATGTTAAAAGCTTTGAAGTACAGGTGAAGTGCAGTTACAATTACCATCCTCCTCCGTCTTTTCATTTCCTCGTATCTATCTATCCCTGTGCCTCTCTTCTAGCCACAACAACGCAGTCGGAATGTGAACTTGTTCCCTGAAACGAGCCTTGTGAATCAGTCAAACATTCTTCTTCCACCACTGCAGGCTGCAGAACAAAGTGGTGCGCACCATTCCAAATTGCTGTGGCTTGTTGTAGCCCCTGTGGTCATGTTGTCACAGCTTCTCATTCTGTAGAATAAGGACGACTGATAAGTCACACTGGCGTGGTCTGCCCTTTAGGCCAAGCAGAATGTTCAATAATGCAATTTACAATGCTCAATAGTTGTTTCTCTCAAAAGGATCGTGCATTTAGCAGTGCATTTGCTATAAAAAATTAAAGTGCAGGGTGAGGTGTGTCATTTTTGAACCACTAACAGCACCAAACACAATTTCAAAAATGCGTCTTCCACCGTTTGGACAAACAGACAGTCCCGTGGTTCAGCCAATACGATGCTTCACTTCAAAAAACAAGAAAAAAAAGTTAAAGTGTTACTTTTGAGATATTTGCAGTCATATGGAAACCATCATGACCACAATCCTCCTGGGGTGACAGAAATTGAAGTTGCCTGTGAACAAATATAATGGATTTACAGGCCAAAAAACAAACAAACAAACAAAAACATTTAAGGTTAAGATTTAATACCATTTCACAAACTTTGATTTGCAATCAGGTTAATGAATGCTCTGTGACAGAATGTGCAACTATTTGATTCTCGTTTGATTTGGTATGTCACATTTACTTAAAACTCATCTAAATGTAAAAGAAACTAGAAACATCATGTCTGCAAAGATGGGGAGAGTAACAGAAAATAGGACAGTGTTTAAGCCAGAATACAGACTGTTTTATTTTATTTCATGTTGTTCAATATTTCCCCCCTTTTTTCCTGTTTTAGAATATAATTTTTTTTGAATTGTAATGCTTCAACCAAAATGAATGAGTGAGTGAATAAATGAGTAGAAATTAATGGGGTGGAGCTGATGGGAAATGTAGAAAAATCATTTCAATTTAGGACAATTGATTATATATGCATAATCAAAATTACTTAAAATATATTATAAAATGCAAATACACGTATGTGCAAAATATAAGCCGATGCCATGTTGTTTCATGTTACTACCCAAACCACCTGACATTAATTTACACAATTTCTTACATTAATTTAAACAACTGGAACAACAGGAAACGTGTATCAGCATTTCAGATTAATAACGCTTGAGTCTACAAACACAAAGATTACACAGATATTAAAGCATTCATTATGTGAAGGATGAATGTCACCTAATGATCTCTTTGAAGTGTATGGTGTTCGTTCTAATAACACGAAGAGCATTTGTTTATTAAAACAAAAACATATTTTTAGGATTCATTAAGGCATGAATGATGTCTTCAAAGGCCCACAGAGCATCTTTCAAAGCATCTCTCTCTGCCCTAATTAACGTGAGAACATTTATCCATGCAAGCCGGAGCCAGAGATGGCAAAGCCTTTGACTGATAATATCTGGCACCTTCTCTTCAAATCCAATCTGACAGGCAAATTATACTTCAGTGGCTTCTCCACTGCCCAAACCATCCAAAGCCAGCACTTGCAACCTCTGTGGTTTGACAATAACTCTCTATTTATCATCTAAATGATTTCGGCATTGACAAAACACATTACTCCGATTAAATGCCTACTCCGCTCCTCAAATATACTGTTGCCTTACTGTCAATCAAAGGCAGCCATTGTGCGCTGACAACCTCAACAGGTCATTACACACCTACCCGACAACCACAAAGCCACTAAATCAGAACCATCGAACAGAGAAAAAAAAACTTTTCCCTCTACAGTGATATACGAGTGTTAACATTTTAATTTTGTGGCACAGTACAGCAGAAACAGATTTAATCCAGTGGCAAACATGATATAAGTGTGGGGCCATTTAAAATGACACCTTACAAGTCTCTCAGCTATCTGTAAACATTGATCAGTGGTTCCTGTTGAACTGTACAGTCTTATTGCTATTGGGAGGTTGTCACGTGTTGTTGGCACCAGGGAGACGAGGAACTTCGGGACGAAAGACTTTATTTACAATAACCATAATCTACTGACATTACTTGACTTTTACACTGACATACACACTATGACATTCACATACTGACACACAAGACCAAACACTGAGACAAGGAAACACAGGGCTTAAGAACACTGGGGAAACTAGATTATTAACGACACAGGGCTGGGGACTAATTAACTAATGACCATGACAGACAAGGACAGGAACAGGAACTCCAAATAAGGCCACGAGAGGAGGGGAAACACAAGACACTGAGACACAGTCTGACAGAGGTTTGGAATGTTTCGATATGAAGCTGGGGGAAACAGAAAGACTGTACATGTGAATGTAAATTAAATATGGATTTATTGGAGGCTTCAACACAAAACTCACTAAAGACTAAACTACTGCTGTCACCAAATGTCATCGTTAAATGCTTATCAGCTGTTAATACATTTTATATCATCCTTATCTAGACTAGATTCTTATAAATTACATTTAGTTTTCAATTCATTCTAATTTAAAGGGAAGTTTTTTCCCCTACCTACAGTACCAGTCAAAAGTTTGGAAATAATTAGAATTTTTTCATGTTTTTTAACAAAGGCTCTTATGCTTACCAAGGCCACATTTATTTGAGCAAAACTACAGAATAGTGAAATATTATAAAAACGCAGAGAACTGTATATATATATATATATATATATATATATATATATATATATAATTTTTTCCTGTGATTCAAAGCTGAATTTTCAGCAGTCGTAAATCCAGTCCTCAATGTCACACGATCCCTCAGAAATCTAGATATAATAAATCTAAGAATTCTAAAATGCAGATTTGGTGCTTTGTTATCAGTAAATTTTGACCATTAGAATGTGATATAAGTCAATAATTTTTTACCTTCTTATAATAATTATTGGAATTAAACAGGCTGTCGCTGTGCATTTAAGATTGCGACATAAACACCCTATTGACGTGTAAAATGAGATATATTGGTTTGTTGCACTTTCTCAAGAGCTGCAGGTTTGCTGTTGAGTCAAATGTCATTTTAACTGCCCCATACTTCAACAACAGCCTGGATTACATAGTGTCAGGTTCACAAAACAATCTGCGCTGAAATGCACCACACAATCTGTCAAAATCAAAGCCTTTCAGTGCAGTGAGAAAGTGTCTAACTTTCTGTATTTCTGCACTGTTCTTTACACTAAAGTCTTTCACGTATGAAAACCTCATATTTAACACCAAAGAAATGAAAGATGTGCCCACTTTTGTGTTGCATTTTGTGTCCATTTAACCTCCGTACTGTATATTGTTTACTACAATCTATGATCCATAATACGTCTCCAAAATGCAATATATACAGCTGTGTATATGAACTTTTGCTTCTAATTTTCTACAACTTGTAATGTTTTAGAAATAAATGCAGAGCAGCAGTTGCGGTTTTATTAGGGATGCACAAACAATACAGCATGGTGCTAGCAACTTTTATTTGATTTGATTCTGGGATCGCATGAACTGATAAAACAAACACCCGAATGTAAAAAAGGGGGAAATAAGCATGCACAATTAAGTACCCCATATATCAGCAATATCAACCCATAACAATAAATCTTTAATGTCGGGCAATAACCGATATGGTACTGATATGTATCGTGCATCCTTAGTTTTCATAGAACAATGAACTCTTTTATATCAAATTAGCACGTAAAATTGGATTCCTCAAGATATGATTTTGACCCCTTTAAATTATATTTCTAAAGACATTGGGACTATAACAGAAGGCTGTAATGTGCCAACAGAATGATGAGGACAACACAAGATCAATAAAAATAAAATAACAGTTCTCAAAAAAAAAAAGTCTCTCATATTGAAACCCCCTTCACACCAGCTCCAATTCCTAAAGAGTTGTTGTGTCTGTACCTGCAGGTTTACAGTGGAACATTTATTCTTATTACTTTCACAGAAGCCTGATCGAATTGCGTCGTAATCAGAAAACTGCCAGCACATCTATCAACGCAGGTACAAATAAAATGTCCTGTTCTGTAAGGTCGCTGAAAAAAAAATTAGCCAAATAAATGATTGTCCCAGGTTTGGCCGTGGCTATTTGTTGTTTTGTGGATGATGAAAGCGAAGGCATATTTGGGGAGACAGAGGGGGATGTTGGGTAGGAGAGGGCCACGGCTTGTTCAGGTGCCCAGGGGATGAGGGCAATTTCTCATCAGAGGCTAAGACCCCGAGGCCCATTCCCTCTCGTCGATGAGAGCTGAGTGAGATGAAGGGAAGGACAGAAAGCTTCTTAATGCCACTCTGTGGTGGCAAACAGCCAGAAGACCTAAGACGGGTGCAACATACAACTGCTGGCCTCTTATTGATTGTTCTGTTAGTGATGAAATGTCTAAACATTTTTAAATGGAGAGATTTTCAACAGTGCCACTTTCTCCAAGCGCTGCAGAAACCCTCTTTAGGTTTAACGAGTACAGTAAAGGACTGTAAAATGAACCAAAATAAATGTAAAACATTCTCAGAAGCTGCAAAAAATACTGGAAATATCGCAGATTTTCTCCCTGGAAAACATCTGGGTAACACTGCATTGTAAAGTCATGCATTCATAACACAATAAGGCCCGTTCACACCAAGAACGATAACCATAAAGGGTCACACTTTATATTAGGTAACACTGCATTATAAAGTCATGCATTCATAACACAAAAAGGCCCGTTCACACCAAGAACGATAACCATAAAGGGTCACACTTTATATTAGGTGGCCTTAACTACTATGTACTTACATCAAAAAATAAGTACAATGTACTTATTGTGGTCATGTTGTATTGCAAAACACTTGCTGCTATTGAGGTGGGATATGGGTATGGTTAGGGACAGGTTTGGTGGTATGGGTAGGTTTAAGGGTGGGTTAAGGTGTAAGGGATGGGTCAACAGTGTAATTATAAATGTAATTACAGAAATTAATTACAGATTTAACTACATATAGGTATTTTAAAAAATATACAGGTGCTGGTCATATAATTAGAATATCATCAAAAAGTTGATTTATTTCACTAATTCCATTCAAAAAGTGAAACTTGTATATTATATTCATTCATTACACACAGACTGATATATTGCAAATGTTTATTTCTTTTAATTTTGATGATTATAACTGACAACTAAGGAATATCCCAAATTCAGTATCTCAGAAAATTAGAATATTTACATTTGAGTTTCAATTAATGACCATCCCTACAGTATAAATTCCGGGTATCTCTTGTTCTTTGAAACCACATTAATGGGGAAGACTGCTGACTTGGCAATGATCCAGAAGACGAACATTGACGCTCTCCAGAAAGAGGGTAAGTCACAGAGGGTCATTACTGAAAGGTGTGGCTGTTTACAGAGTGCTGTATCAAAGCATATTAAATGCAAAGTTGACTGGAAGGAAGAATTTGGGTAGGAAAAGGTGCACAAGCAACAGGGATGACCGCAAGCTTGAGAATACTGTCAAGCAAAGCTGATTCAAACACTTGTGAGAGCTTCACAAGGAGTGGACTGAAGCTGGAGTCAGTGCATCAAGAGTCACCACGCTCAGACGTCTTCAGGAAAAGAGCTACCAAGCCACTTCTGAACCAGAGACAACGTCAAAAGTGTCTTACCTGGGCTGTGGAGAAAAAGAACTAGACTGTTGCTCAGTGGTCCAAAGCCCTCTTTTCAGATGAAAGTAAATTTTGCATTTCATTTGGAAATCAAGGTCCCAGAGTCTGGAGGAAGAGTGGAGAGGCACAGAATCCATGTTGCTTGAAGTCCAGTGTGAAGTTTCCACAGTCAGTGATGATTTGGGCTGCCATGTCATCTGCTGGTGTTGGTTCACTGTGTTTTCTGAAGTCCACAGTCAACGCAGCCATCTACCAGGACATTTTAGAGCACTTCATGCTTCCTGCTGCTGACCAACTTTATGGAGATGCAGATTTCATTTTCTAACAGGACTTGGCACCTGCACACACTGCCAAAGCAACCAGTATCTGGTTTAAGGACCATGGTATCCCTGTTCTTAATTGGCCAGCAAACTCGCCTGACCTTAACCCCATAGAAAATCGATGGGGTATTGTGAAGAGGAAGATGCGATATGCCAGACCCAACAATGCAGAAGAGCTGAAGGCCACTATCAGAGCAACCTGGGCTCTCATAACACCTGAGCAGTGCCACAGACTGATCGACTCCATGCCACGCCGCATTGCTGCAGTAATTCAGGCAAAAGGAGCCCCAACTAAGTATTGAGTGCTGTACATGCTCATACTTTTCATGTTCATACTTTTCAGTTGGCCAAGATTTATAAAAATCCTTTCTTTGTATTGGTCTTAAGTAATATTCTAATTTTCTGAGATACTAAATTTGTGATTTTCCTTAGTTGTCAGTTATAATCATCAAAATTAAAATAAATAAACATTTGAAATATATCAGTCTGTGTGTAATGAATGAATATAATATATAATATAAGTTTCACTTTTTGAATGGAATTAGTGAAATAAATCAACTTTTTGATGATATTCTAATTATATGATGTACTATCATATAATACTGTAAGTATAGTGTAAAAACATGTACACAATAAGTGCATTGTATCAAATGATTAATTTAAATGTAAGTACATAGTAGTTAAGGCCACCTAATATAAAGTAGGACCCCATAAAGATTACTGTGACAGTATCTATGTTGGAGTCCACAACAATGGACCAATAATATGTTCTCATAACTAAGTGTAGTATATCAATACACTAGGCCTAATTATACATTTAAGTATTAAAATGCATTAAAAAATGTGCAATTGTCATTTGTCTTTCTTCCCCATTTACAATTTCTAAAAGGCCTTAAAATCAAATTAATTTACTTGAGAAGCAACATTGCATAAGATATTAAGATATTAAGATTTGTTTTCAGAGAATGCACGTTTAATACGAGTGTCATGAATCTGGTTCTTGGACTTCCATCCGCTAGCCACCAGAGATCACTATTTCATTACATTGGATCTTGCACCACACAGACTGTTGCACGTTACACTGGACTGCATTTCCCATTATCCATTGCACTGATCACACAGTTGTCATCAATCACACGCTCACCTGATAGCTATTATATACTCTATTTAAAACGCACTCAGATCCTGCTGAAGTCGCCAAGTATTGTTCTAGTGTTTAGCACTCTGTGTTAGCTGCCTTACCGAGCCATTCCGTGTTTCTGTTTAGTCTCTAGTATTGTTCTGCGTTTATCACTCTCCAAGTGATAGCTGCTTTACGGAGTCTAGTTTCCAGTTCCAGTTAGTCATAGTCATTTCGTGTTGCCTTGTTTCCTGTTTCTTGCCCGTGTATCTTGGATTAACCCTTGTTGGACTCTGTTTGTACCTCATTTGGACTATTGCTCATGTTATTGGACTACCCCTCTTATCAAGCCCTCTGGACATTGTTCGCCGCTCAAAGACCTTTGCTTGCCCTAGGATTACTCTTTGTTTTGCCTGTGTTATACCTGTTTGCTGATGTTTTGACCCTGCCTATGTTTTTGACCACATCTTGGAATAACGCTTGCAAATGGATCTGCACGTCTCATGTCTTGTTCACCCTGTTACAGAATACTTGGCCTCACAAGGATCCAGCAGCTTTTCTGAGGAACATTGGCCAGGTATGGACACAGCAAGAATTTTGTTAGCCCTTAAACAGGGTTTGCGATCGCTGGAGAACTATATCCGCAAATTTTTAGCCATCGCGAACTATTCTGATTTACCGGACTCTTTGTTGATAGAGTTTTTCTGTGATGGCATTAATCAACCCCAATCTGATCTTAGACGTGAGGGTCCGCGTCCATCACTCTCTCAGTTTATGGATTATGCTTTGTTGATTATTGGCTCTTTGTTTACTGTGGGTGTTGCGGAGGAAGAACGCGACACCGTGTCCGTGACTGAAATGGCGGTCGCCCCGTAGCACGATTGCAAAATGGCGGTCACAACAACACCCAGTCAAGTCACAGCTGATCTTCGTGAGTCCAGTCAAGTCACAGCTGATCTTCGTGAGTCCAGTCAAGTCACAGCTGATCTTGAGGTGTCAGTGTTACTCAATTATGAACTCCCAGTGTGTCCTGTCACAGTCGAGGAGACTGTCGCCTGTCCTGTCCATAGACTGTAAAAAAAATGGACGTAGTGTCCGTGACGTCACCCGTAGGTTTCTGTAAAGCGTTTTTGAAGCCTAAAGTGGGCGGAGCCGGCCGCCGCCATCTTGGAAGCGTCACTCCCGAATAATCGAAAATGGGCAAAAAGGTGGGACGTGGGTGAAGCTGAGCTGAAACCACGCCCCTCTATAGTGACAGCAGTGCTGCCGTGCAAAGACTAAACACCATAACTTCGTTTTTGGTCGAAAATGAGTTATTGATCATTTTGGGACATGTTTAACATGTTGTATCATGGAGAAAAGCCCCGGAGAAACCAAGGCAGAACACAGTATAACATCAGTTACCATTTTGCAGACAGTGCAAAAGCAGAGTACAATATCAATATAGCCGTAAAAATCAAGTTTGAGATCATTTTCATTAAAACATCTAATTGCCAGATTCCCAGTGTCCCAGCGGCAGTCCACCTGTCACTCAAGTGGCCACGCCCTTAATTATGCAGAACTTTAAGGCTTAATATAATTTAAACGGATGAGTTATTAAAAAATTCACCCCCCTCACAGTTGTCACGAAGGGCAAAATTAGCTATATAGACCAAAAAAAATTTTGTACCAGGCTATAAACATGTTTTTTTCTGCTGTAAAGTTGGGCATTTTAACATGGGGAGTCTATGGGATTGACTCCCTTTTGGAGCCAGCCTCCAGCGGCCAGTCGATGAATTGCAGTTTTAGTCACTTCCGTGTTGGTTTCAAGAGAGGGAGCGGGAGGTTGCCGCTTGGTCCTGTCACAGCCAGAAGGGCTGTCCCTGAACTCTCATCCAGTCCAGAACCGGCCATGTAGGCCAATTGTGAACTATTGTCCTGTCCCGATCTAGCCAAAGAGGTTGTCTTTGAATTAGCAGCCTTGTCTGTCATTGCCAAAGAGGCCACTAATGAACTGTCTGCTTGTTCAGTCACAACCAATCAGACTGAAAATGAGCAGTCTGCCAACCCAGTCTCAGCCAAGGAGTTTCCCTTTGAACAATCTGTCTGTCTTGTTCCCACTGAGTCTGACTGTGAAATATCTGCCGGTGTAATACCACTTACTGAAATGCTGTCCAGTCTCAGTCAGTGCACCTGGTTTTGATCTGTCAGCCGGTCCCCTGCTCCCATGTGTGTTTAATTCTGAACCATTTGTCTTACCAGTCTCAGTCTGTGAACTTAATCCTGAATTTACTGTATGTCCTGTACCAGTCCATGAGTCTAATATTGAATTGCCTGTTTTGAGCCTGAAAACGATGTCTGTCCCGTTAACCCTGTCACTGCCATGGAGACCATTTATTATCTGTCTACCTATCTGGTTTCAGTTAACAAACCTGATTTTGAGCCTTGTGTCAGTCCTGATTCAGTCAGTAGGTCTGATGTTAAATCTTTTGTCTGGCCAGTTTCTGTCAGTGGGTCTGAAAATGAACTGTCTGCCAATCCAATATCAGTCAGTGTATCAAATTATGAACTGTCTGTTGGTTTAAACTCTGCAGTGAAATCTGATTCGGAAGTGTCTGCCTGTCCAGTCTCAACTAATGAACCTGTGGGTGAATTTTCTGCCTGTCCAGTTTCAGTCAATGAGTCAGATTCTGAACTGTCTTCCTGTCCAGTTCCTGTCAAGGAGTTCAGTTTTGAACTGTTGGTCTGTCCAGTTTCAATCAGTGAACTTGCTTATGAACTGTCTGCCCGCTCAGTTGTCACCAAGAAAATATTGATGGACGTGTGTTCCCTGTCCCGGTCCTTGAGACCTTATATGCTCTCTCTGTTTTTTTGTTTTTCAGTTTCGCCTAGGTACCAATCTTTGCTGTGGGTTCCTGATCCGTCGTGGTATTCTCCTGTTCCGCCGTGGTGCTCTCCTGATCCGTCGTGGTGCTCTTCTGTTCCACCCTGGTGGGCTCCTGCTCCATCTGCTCCGCCGTGGAGGTCTTCTGCCCTGTCTGCTCCGCACTGGTGGGCTTCTGCCCCGCCTTGGAGGTCTTCTCCCCTGCTTGCTCCGCACTGGTGGGCTCCTGCTCCGTCTGCACCGCAGTGGAGGTCTTCTGCTCCATCAGCTCTGCCCTGGTGGGCTCCTGCTCCGCCCTGGAGGGCTTCTGCTCCATATGTTCCGTCTGCTCTATGGTGGTAGTCCTCAGTTCCTCCTACACTGCCAGATCAGTCCTGGGATCCTGCTAGCCACCAGAGATCACTATTTCATTACATTGACTCTCGCACCACACAGACTGTTGCACGTTACACTGGACTGCATTTCCCATCATCCATTGCACTGATCACACAGTTGTCACCAATCACACGCTCACCTGAGAGCTATTATACACTCTATTTAAAACGCGCTATTTAAAAAGTCGCCAAGTATTGTTCTAGCGTTTAGCACTCTCCTAGTGTTAGCTGCCTTACCGAGCCATTCCGTGTTTCTTCTTTGTCTCTAGTATTGTTCTGCATTTATCACTCTCCAAGTGATAGCTGCTTTACTGAGTCTAGTTTCCAGTTCCAGTTAGTCATAGTCATTTTGTGTTGCCTTGTTTCCTGCCTGTGTATCTTGGATTAACCCTTGTCTCGCCGTTCTGACTCTGTTTATACCTCGTTTGGACCATTGCTCATGTTATTGGACTACCCCTCTTATCAAGCCCTCTGGATATTGTTCGATCAAAGACCCATGCTTGCCCTAGGGTTACTCTTTGTCTTGCCTGTGTTATACCTGTTTGCTGATGTTTTGACCCTGCCTATGTTTTTGACCACGTCTTGGAATAAAGCTTGCAAATGGATCTGCATGTCTCATGTCTCGTTCGCCCTGTTACAACGAGTGTACTGGAAAGTTTTTTTTCACTGGCTTTTGATTTGTTTATACTGCAATCAAAAATCTGCCAGTGCAAGTCGAATAATTGCTTCTTGTTGCTTCTCTCATAATTTTAGCTAATGTTTGGGCCTTGTAAATATTTTTACTGGAAACCAAGTCAAAAATGTGACAAATGCTCAATATTACAGTATCTGTTACATCATGCATAAGATAAAGCTTGAGCTGGTTACCACAGGCAAATTAGTTGTGTAAATTTCAAAATGCTCATTAATAAAACCATAAAATAAGTGAGATGGATGTTATTCTG
Source organism: Onychostoma macrolepis (assembly GCF_012432095.1). Taxonomy (NCBI): domain Eukaryota; kingdom Metazoa; phylum Chordata; class Actinopteri; order Cypriniformes; family Cyprinidae; genus Onychostoma; species Onychostoma macrolepis. Next base: position 3,224,479 of record NC_081159.1, read on the forward strand.
TGAATCTCAAATGGAGCTCCATTCCAAAAAAAATTCCTCGACAGGAAGGAAACTGGACCAAAAAGGCTCTAATACTTTGTGTCCATTACTGTAAAACTGCACCAAACAAACATCCCAGAGAGCATTTGTGTAGTTAACATCTCTCCACTTTAGAAAAGACAACAAAAACACAACATTATCTTTTTGTAAAACATGCCCCGAAGCTGTTGGGCATGTAAAGTCCACGTCTAGTCAGTGAGCAATGAAGAGAAAGGGTCACAGTGGCTTTCTCTTCCACTCTATAGATGAAACCCCTTCTCATCTGTATTCAGTACACACAATCCATTCACTTCTCCATCCACTATGAACATAGAAATCATCCTCTCTCTTTCAAAGATTGAGGAAAAACCAAATGTGAAGTGCAGTGTGGCGTAAGCAGCGACACGGCATTTAAAGATGCCTGACGCAAGTCTGCGGCACAGATAGAGCTCTAGTGGAAGAACTGGATGTTTCCTTTACAACAGCAATGCTCGGAGACGTCTCTGCAACACCTTTTTTTTCTAATACTAAATGTGCAGTGATTCATTCCCACCCTGCAATACTTTGCACGTGCATGCTTGTGCAAACGTGATCAGGTCTGTTTGTGTTGGCGTCTCTGTGCGCAGTCATGCAGATGAGCAGTTTTGTGTGTGAGTTGGCTTGGGTTTGTCTGTTCTGATAGAGTAAAGGTGAGCTACAGAGGTCACTGCTCACAGATGTTTGAGCAGGTGTCCGGTCTGAGATTCTTTTACTGGATCTGTTCCAGTAAACCCCCCAGCAGAGGTGCCGTTCATTACCCAGAATCCCCTGCAACAGCCAAGGCTCACAGACTGCTATTAATACCACATCTGTGGGAAATGCATGACTTTAACATTATTTTCCCTGTTCTTTTAGTGAATACTATTAATTAGATTCCACCAGAACAATTAATTCTGGAAAAAAAAGAAAAAAAGTACGAGATTTTAGTATGATTTAGTAGGTTCAGTTAGTAAACATTAAGACACTACTGTAGGTATACAGTAACCTACAATGAGCCATACAACATGCATTATTAATTATTATATAGCTTAAAAATGTACCCACCCTCAGAGCATCCAAGATGTAGATAAGTTTGTTTCTTTATCACATTTGGAGAAATGTAGCATTCCACTTGCTCACCAATGGATCCTCTGCAGTGAATGGGTGCCATCAGAATGAGAGTCCAAACAGCTGATAAAAACATCACAATAATCCACAAGTAATCCACACCACTCCAGTCCATCAATTAACATCTTTTGAAGCCAAAAGCTGTGTGTTCGATTGATCATTTTATCTTTGAACTTCTGGCCAAAATACGAGCCATTCAATAATTAACACTTCCTCCAGTGAAAAAGTCCATATCCTGTTGTCCTCTCACATCAAAATGGACAGACAATGTTGTTTAGAACTGTTTTGGACAGTTTCTTCTTGTAAACAGTGCTTGATCTGTGCATATTGCTCTTCTGATTCAGATGAACTTTTTTCACTGAAGCAAGCAATATTATGGATAGAGGACTCATCTTTTAGCCAAAAGCAATGGTTTGAAGTTAAAAACATCTTAATGATGGATTTGTTTCTAACAAGCATGCAACTTTTCTACTCACCAGATGTATTGATGGACAGGAGTCGTTTGAATTACTTGCGGATTATTATTGATGTTTTTATCTGCTGTTTGGACTCTCATTCTGACGACACCCATTCACTGCAGAGGATCCTTTGGTGAGCACGCAATGTAATGCCTAAGTGAGTAAATTTCCCACAAATTTTCATTTTTGGATGAAGTTTTCCTTTAATGTTAATTTCTACATAAATTAACACATTTTTAAACATTTATATAAAGTTGTATAAATTTTCATTATCAAATGTATTACGAACAAACAGGAATTAACTTACTATTACTTAAAATACTATTACAGACTGTTGTTCATTGTTATTTCAAGACATGTAGCCTAATGCTTTACTTAACATTAAAGAACTGAAATGAGTGTTACCATGCAGCATGCAATTTATTGGCAATTAATTTAAAGATAAATTCTATAAACATTCTATTCTCATCTGTTGTATTACAACAAAATAACATCAAAGACAAATTTATTGTAAAACACAGTTTGTACTGCATAAAAATAGTCTGCTGCTAATTCTTATTCAAATGTGATGTAAAGTGTGTCATACAAATTGATGGGCATGCATATTGAGCTACATTTTACAGTTGAATTTTTTCTTTCAGAAGTCTGAAAGAACCTTGATGTGAAAAAACAAAGATACGGAGGAAAAAAACCTTGGGAGGCAGCAGACACAGCAGGGGAGCCCTAGAACTAACAGAGCTGTGCCATTCCCTCAGCGAGAGGGCAGAGCACACCCAGATGGAAGGGGAAAAAACTCTTTTCTTACTTTTATTTGACAGTGACAAAAACTTTGGCTTTGATAAACGAGCTTGTATACCCAAACACACACACATATATATGCAACTGAATTGGTGCACGCATACAGTGGGAGTTTTAAAAGTCTTGTGAAAAGGCTAATTTAATTTCTTATTTAATACATTTTACTGATTACATTATCAACATAATGATTTGAGTGAAAAATTCAAATTAATTTTTAGAACTTCTCAATATTCCCTCTTTTGCTTAACGGCAGCACTCAAACTCCACCAGTCTGTGTAAAACCTAATGATCATGTTCCCCAGTAAGATCAGAGAATGACCCAAAGATCATCTGAGTTTCACATAATCAATGCAACAAATTTGCTTAGTGACCTAGAAATAGCGCAGACTCTGAAATATTTCTTAATCGTTTTACAACTTTTTTTGTCTTTAAATTGCACATTTTTTAAACAATTTTTAATTTGTATTAAATGTTAAATTAATCTGTAAAACTTTAAACATTCAAATCCTGAATGATTTTTGATAAAGACTTTTGAACCCCATTGCAAATAAATCAGAACAGAAGCATACAAATACTGCACAGTCATCATTATTTTCATATCTACACTTTGGGGAAACGAGCAGAGCAGTTTTCAGCCTACGCTTGCTAATTAGCTCATTTGTGTTGAACTCTGTCCTAACATCACAAGCTATGCACAAAGACAAATAGTGTCCCAAAGTGTCTGCATAAAAGTGGCCAGTCTTTAGGGTTTTTCTTTGGTGCTTTATTTGGGATTCATGACAGCGTGTCCCAAGCGTGAGCTCCACAGCCCCTGCAAAAGCGAACACGCCGCACGTTACAGGAGAAAAGCGTGGGTGCAGAGCAGAATAGCGGAATCAAGTGCCATCTGAAGTGATTGCTCTGTCGTGTTGAACAATGTCAAACACATTTTCTCCATTATCGCCGGCTCAGACTGCTGTGTGATGGACAATCTCAGTTCCCCCACCCCAAAGTCACTGCAGATCACGTCTGCTGCTGTTTATCAATATGACTGCTTTTTTATCGCATAAGATTGAAGAAGATTGTCTGAGCATTTCTTTCAGGTGGGCTGTGTGTGAGTGGGGGATGTGTATTGGCGTTTGGATATATTAGGTGCTACAGAAGAAATCTATATTGTTGAGTCTGAAACTCCTATAGGAGAGAGAAGATAAGAAGCAGTTCTGTAGTTTATTGAGCTTTGAAACCGCATTTATAATATTGTTTTTGACCTGTTCTAGACACTGTGGGGCAGGCATGTTTTTTCCGTAGTTTTTTAGAGTTGTAAATATTTGTGTATAGGGGTGGGCAGTATTAGTTGAAATTTGCACACCATGAAATTCATAAAAATCTCCTGTATATTTTTGAATAATCAAGTAACAAGTTTTTATTAATATATTGAATTTTTAATTGAGATATAGACACATTAAAATTCTGTCATCATGGACTCAATCTCAAGTTGTTCCAAACTTGTATGAGTTTCATTTTTGTGGAATAATAATAATAATAATAATAATAATATTGTCACAGTGCACACAGCAGGGAGAAACGAGGAGACGAGGATAACTCAAATAATAGTCTTTAATGGTGACATCAAGGCAGGGCAAGACAAGGCAAGGTTGATACAGACAGGAACACCGGGGAGTAACGAGTAGACCAGACGAAAACTAACTCAACAGGCAGGAACTAAATACACATGTCAATCACTGATAATTACTAAAACACAGCTGGACAAGACTTAACTAATAATCACACTGAACAAGGACAGGAACATGACCAAATAAGCACACAAGAGGCAGGAGCACAAGACACACGACAGAGGACTGACAAATATGGACATCAACTGTTTGGTTACCTACATCCTTAAAACTATCTTCTTTTGTGTTCAGCAGAAAAAAAGAAGCTCAGTCAGGTATGGAAAAAGTGGAGGGTGAGTAAATGAAATTAAAAAATTTTAGGTGAACTATCCCTTTAAAATTATTTTATTTCAGTTAGCTGTCAAGGTAACTTAATTTTCATTCATGTTTTTTAAAGTATAGAAAAGAATAAAATAAGTTGAACAACTAAAATTACTAAAACTAAACCTGAAATAAACATACATTAAAGTTCAATAGAATTATACAAAAAAGGCACAACAAGCTTAAATTTAAATAAAAACGTTTAAAACGCTGTGAAAATACAGGGTTTCTGCAAGATTTTTAAGCTCAAATTTAAGACTTAAGATCTTTTTTAAGATCTGCACAAATAAAAATTAATACCATATGAGAGGGGTAAGGCAATGCCTATAGTAAGATATTAAACTATAAAATGACTGTAAAAATCATGATTTCCAGTTCAGATACAAGATTTCACAACAAGTTGTATAAAATGATAAACTTCACATTTCAGCCTTTAAACCTTTTTTTAAGAAAATGGATTTATATTAATTAAATAACATATAAATACATTTTACTGTTTAGATTTTTATAATGCATTGTCTTCTTATCAATCCACCACTTCACAATTACAGCTCTGCGTGTTTGCAAGGTAAAAACATGGGTCGATTTTCGCATTGGTCTGAAACAACAGGTTTTTTTTTTTTTTTTGAAGATGCACATTCATTCTCTGCCAGCAGGTGGCACTTTCGGAACAGAAGAAATATAACTGTTTCCCCGGTAACAGTAGTACACAAAGCAGCACAGCACCGATTTTGAACTGCAGCGCTCATGTTTATTTAATGAAAGCATAGCCTTTTGAAGTTTAATCATCACTTTAAGCCATATTGCAATTCTGGTCTTTCCGTCCCAAAATTTAAGACCTCTTGAAATCATAATTAAGACATTCTTGACTTTGTATGGCCCCAAATTTGATACAACTAAATTTAAGACTTTTAAGGACCAGCGGAAACCCTGTAATATAAAAATAAAAGCCAATACAAAACATACTAATAATACAAAAATAACACTGAGGTATCTATAATCACATGTACATACTGTATACCAGAGTTCCCAGAACCCATTACCAAAAAAATCATAATGCTGTACATGCAACAGCATGCTGATTATTGTGTCGTATTTGTTATAGTTTCTCATAAACACACAAAATGAGTTAAGGCTTTGTAGTCTGATCTGCCATAAACCACTTCCTGTGTGCACTCAAATAGCTTCTGTGGAACAGTCACCAATTGCTGACCTTATGAGAGCGTTTTCCACATGGTATGCTGAAATGCTGTAGAAGTACAAAGTGTCTGAAAACAGCGATCACAGGCAGAGTTTGTCTGGCAAACAGAAACAGTATGTGATTGTGGTTTTCTTTCATTCTAGCACAGAGACTCTAGGCATATTTCAATGCTTCGCAGGTTCCTCTTTTCATCAGCTTACACATAGTCCTTCTTAATTAAACTCCAACAACAACTGGTCTATAACGGTGTAACAGTATATGTATTTGGGTCGGTTTTATGTGTGCATATGTACTGAGCTACTGCAGTGTTGTTTTAACTACTGCACTTCAGTAACTTTATCTGAAACTCAGACGTAGGATGGTACAATACAATTTATATCAAAATGCTTTGGATTAAGAAGCAAAATGGTGTGAATTAGGGCTGGATAAAAAAAATAGATTTTTCGATTAATCGTTTTTTTTTTTAATGACGTCGATTCGATATTGATTCTCAAAAGCCACAAATTGATCTTTTCCGGTATTTATTTCAGAACACATTTAAAACAAGATCTGATTAATGTGATTCTTATCATTAGTCTTCTCCACTAGATGTCACCCTTATTTACCTTGCGCGATGTTACAACAGAAAGCCTGTCGTTCATTCAGTGCCTCTCATGGCGGAGATACTGTTGATGAGAACCAAGAACAAAGCCATACGCGTGATTCGTAATGCTCAGGTGAAATGCAATAGTAATACTATAAATCTGTGGAAGCATTTGATATCACGCATAAGGCGCCATGATTTCCGCAATGAATGAATGAATGGCAGATGGCCATGAATGAATGGCAGTTTTGTTTACTACACACATACTAAAGTGCGGACGACGCTCGCGGAGTTTTCATCTTCTGCCGTCTCACTACAGGTGCATCTCAATAAATTACAATGTCGTGGAAAAGTTAGTTTATTTCAGTAATTCAACTCAAATTGTGAAACTCGTGTATTAAATAAATTCAATGCACACAGACTGAAGTAGTTTAAGTCTTCGGTTCTTTTAATTGTGGTGATTTTGGCTCACATTTAACAAAAACTCACCAATTCTCAACAAATTAGAATACTTCATAAGACCAATAAAAAAACATTTTTAGTGAATTGTTGGCCTTCTGGAAAGTATGTTCATTTACTGTATATGTACTCAATACTTGGTAGGGGCTCCTTTTGCTTTAATTACTGCCTCAATTCGGCGTGGCATGGAGGTGATCAGTTTGTGGCACTGCTGAGGTGGTATGGAAGCCCAGGTTTCTTTGACAGTGGCCTTCAGCTCATCTGCATTTTTTGGTCTCTTGTTTCTCATTTTCCTCTTGACATACCCCATAGATTCTCTATGGGGTTCAGGTCTGGTGAGTTTGCTGGCCAGTCAAGCACACCAACACCATGGTCATTTAACCAACTTTTGGTGCTTTTGGCAGTGTGGGCAGGTGCCAAATCCTGCTGGAAAATGAAATCAGCATCTTTAAAAAGCTGGTCAGCAGAAGGAAGCATGAAGTGCTCCAAAATTTCTTGGTAAACGGGTGCAGTGACGTTGGTTTTCAAAAAAACACAATGGACCAACACCAGCAGATGACATTGCACCCCAAATCATCACAGACTGTGGAAACTTAAACACTGGACTTCAAGCAACTTGGGCTATGAGCTTCTCCACCCTTCCTCCAGACTCTAGGACCTTGGTTTCCAAATGAAATACAAAACTTGGTCTGAAAACAGGACTTTGGACCACTGGGCAACAGTCCAGTTCTTCTCCTTAGCCCAGGTAAGACGCCTCTGACGTTGTCTGTGGTTCAGGAGTGGCTTAACAAGAGGAATACGACAACTGTAGCCAAATTCCTTGACACGTATGTGTGTGGTGGCTCTTGATGCCTTGACCCCAGCCTCAGTCCATTCCTTGTGAAGTTCACCCAAATTCTTGAATCGATTTTGCTTGACAATCCTCATAAGGCTGCGGTTCTCTCGGTTGGTTGTGCATCTTTTTCTTCCACACTTTTTCCTTCCACTCAACTTTCTGTTAACATGCTTGGATACAGCACTCTGTGAACAGCCAGCTTCTTTGGCAATGAATGTTTGTGGCTTACCCTCCTTGTGAAGGGTGTCAATGATTGTCTTCTGGACAACTGTCAGACCAGCAGTCTTCCCCATGATTGTGTAGCCTAGTGAACCAAACTGAGAGACCATTTTGAAGGCTCAGGAAACCTTTGCAGGTGTTTTGAGTTGATTAGCTGATTGACATGTCACCATATTCTAATTTGTTGAGATAGTGAATTGGAGGGTTTTTGTTAAATGTGAGCCAAAATCACCACAATTTAATACACAAGTTTCACAATTTGATCTGAATTACTGAAATAAATGAACTTTTCCACGACATTCTAATTTATTGAGATGCGCCTGTATATGATGATATTAACACTCTGCTGCTCTGAGAGTCATTTCATTAGCATTTTACAGTTTAATTTAAGAAAACTACCATCCTATCACATGATACACAGCAGCTGCAAATTCCTCACGGCAACCTGTCAAAATAAAAGTTTAGTTTAACCTTAAGAGCAGTCTTAAGACTCAATGCTACTACTACTAATAAATATTAATAAATCTTTATTTTTAAAGGAATAATCCCATTTGTTTTCTTTTTAATTTTAACAGTAAACCTCTGTTGTGCAGCACTTTGTTTGCCAAAAAATAAAAGGGTTCAGTTTTCGTTTGATTAGGATCAATTCAATTAATGTTTTATGCCTTCATCTGATTACCAGAAAAATTAAGAAAAACATTTTATAGGGCCCTATTATTGTTTAAGAAAGGACCCCATACACAAAAAGAATAGATTTAAAATACAGGCCTGTGGTTCTTAATTTCTTTTTATTAATTCACCATTTGTAAACTGATGTTTACTGTTCATTTTTTAGAAATATCAATAGTGTGACACGTGTCCCGAGCCGTCATCAGCGTCGCCCTGGCAACAGAGGAGACACACCTGCACCCCGCATTACCGGCGGACCGGTCACACCTGGAGCTCGTCAGAGACCGGCCTTTAAAAGCCGCCCTACACACACACTCTGGTGAGTTCTGAGGAAGTCTCCGTCACTAATGTTCTATCTCCTTTTCTGCCAGAAGACACGGTGTGACTGGTCCTGCCGAACCACAGACGCACGACACAGACCCACCACTTCGAGGACACGAAAGGATTGAGCTGGACCACTGCACGGAGCACCGCACCACACACTCACACGTTTATGCACTAATAAATCCACCCTCCGGGGTTTGTCTTGACACTTTAAAAGTCTCGTTGTCATGTGTGATTCCTCACCCCCGCCACACTGGTGGAGAATGCGGGCAGGACGGTGAGGAATCGCCGACAAACAAAAAAAACACCCCTTCAGCACGTGGACTCAGTGCGGTTTTTTTTTTTTTTTTTTTTTTCCCTGTCTAGGCGGCCGCTCCTCCCCTCTCCGACATGGAAGAGCTTCTTAAACATCTCACGGAGGTGAGCATCCGCCAGCAACAAATTATGGAGCACGTGGCCTCCCGACAAGGCGAGACGGAGCGGGAATTCGCCGAGCTCCGTTTCGCCGCTGCGAGTCCCACTGCCGGACCCCCGAGTGCGGGCTACCCAACTGCTCCCCAAAATGACTGTCCACGACGATGTCAAGCACTTCCTTCAAATGTTTGAAGCCGTCGCGCTCCGTGAGGATTGGCCGCGAGAGGAATGGGCCCGGATCATCGCACCCCTTCTAATCGGAGAGGCCCAACGCGCCTACTTCGCGCTACCCCCGGAAAGGAACGACTCATATGAGGAGTTACGGAAGGAAATCCTGGCCCGAGTGGGTCTGTCCCCATCTGTGCGGCCCAGATGTTCCACGACTGGGAGTATAAGTCCCGTTTGCCGGCCCACGCCCAGGCGGCCGAACTCTCGCGCCTAGCCCATCATTGGCTCCTCGTCGGGGACCCCACTGCCAGTCAAGTCGCCGAAAAAGTCGCTGTGGACAGGCTTCTCCGGGCCCTGCCCCGCTCCCTTCGGCAAGCTGCTGGGATGCGCAACCCCCTCTCCATCGGGGAAGTCGTCGAGGCCATCGAACTGGCGGATGCCACCCTACACCGAGAGGCGGGGGAGCGAGTGCCACCTTATCCCCGGAGGGTGGTCGACCGGTAAACAGGCCAGCGGTTCCCGGCCCCCAGGATGAGCCCATGCCCACCAAACCACCCCGCTCTCCAAATCGGGCTTGGCTGACAGGCTGCACCCTACATCGGGAGCCACCCCTCGCCGCCCCACAGACGGAGGTGAGGATCAATGGACGCCCGTTCCCCGCTCTCCTCGACTTATGTCCATCATCTGTGTCCATGGGGACACACGGCAGGTGCCCGCGCGGCGGGTCAATATCTCTACGGCCCAAGGGTCCTGGCCAGTGGAAGCGGGGATCCTGAAGGACCTGCCTGTCCCCGTTCTCCTCGGGAGAGATTGGCCGGGTTTTGACCGGCTCCTCACCACTGCTCACCAGCCTGTCAGCCCTGCCGGGAACCGCCGTTGACGACCACCAAGGCGTAGGCCCCGCCGTCGCCCCGTGTTGCTGGCCTCCGACAGTGCCCGAGACGGTGAGTCCCCCTCTCAAAATTCTAACCTATTCTATGACGTGTTCCAACAGGTAGCGGGAGGGGGCTCGTTCGCAAAGGAGCAAGACGGGGACGGCCGCCTAAAACACTGCTGGACGCAAGTGCGGGTGATCGAGGGAAAAGAGGTCCTGCCAGCGCCCCATCCGATCCCTCACTTCCGCATCCAAAATGGTCTGCTTTACTGTGTCGCACAGCAGAGGGGGGAGGAAAAGACACTCTTGGTAGTCCCAAAGTCCAAGACAGAAGTTGTGATGGAGTTAGCCCATGCGCACCCGATGGCCGGCCACCTCGGAGTACACAACACTACCCAACGTATCCGGGATCGTTTCCATTCCCCACTGGGTTGGGAGCCGTCCTCTCCCAAGTAGTAGACGGTGAGGAACACCCGGTGGTCTACATCAGTCGAAAGCTGACCCCCGCAGAACGTCGCTACGCCACGGTCGAGAAAGAAGCGTTGGCCGTTAAGTGGGCAGTCCTGGAGCTCCGCTATTACCTCCTCGGGCGGAAATTTACCCTCGTCACAGACCATGCTCCCCTGCAGTGGATGGCCAGAGCAAAGGACACGAACGCTCGGGTGACTCGGTGGTTCCTGGCGCTCCAGGACTTCCACTTCGACGTACAACATCGGGCAGGAACGGCCAACGCCAACGCGGATGGACTCTCCCGTGGTTGGGCAGCTTTCGCAGGTCTGTCAGGGTTCACCTCCCACCCACCCCCATCTTCCCCGTTGTGTAGGAGCACCAGGACAACGCTTGGGGGCGGGGGGAGTGTGACACGTGTCCCGAGCCGTCATCAGCGTCGCCCTGGCAACAGAGGAGACACACCTGCACCCCGCATTACCGGCGGACCGGTCACACCTGGAGCTCGTCAGAGACCGGCCTTTAAAAGCCGCCCTACACACACACTCTGGTGAGTTCTGAGGAAGTCTCCGTCACTAATGTTGTTCTATCTCCTTTTCTGCCAGAAGACACGGTGTGACCGGTCCTGCCGAACCACAGACGCACGACACAGACCCACCACTTCGAGGACACGAAAGGATTGAGCTGGACCACTGCACGAAGCACCGCACCACAGACTCACACGTTTATGCACTAATAAATCCACCCTCCGGGGTTTGTCTTGACACTTTAAAAGTCTCGTTGTCGTGTGTGATTCCTCACCCCCGCCACAATAGCTTTTGTATTAAAACTATATTCCCCTATATTCCCGATACCCAGCCCTAGTGTGAATGCATCTGAAAAACAGGACACCGATAACACACAGTGAGCTGTTGCAAGAAAAGTACACAATCCAAGCTGTTCTAAACATGAGATGTGCTTTGTATTAAACCCTTCAAACCAAGCCATAAGTATAAATTTGAAAGCAGCTTGTATTTTGCATAAAGGTTCTTCCTGACAGCAAACAAGTCGCTGTTAAATTTGACAGATTTCACTGAAGAAGCACCAGCATTTTACCACTGCATTTTACTCAAAATCCAAACAAAGATGCTACAACATGCAGCAAGGGAAGTTCTTTATTTAAATTAGATTTAATTTTGAAATACTGTATGAAGCAAAACAGAATGGTCTTACTTGAGCCATGTGAAACTATGCTACATAAAACACTACTTTAAAATATGCATTATATGGAAGCAAGATAAAAATAATATACCATGTAAGCTTTTCTGAGGACAGTCAGTTCCCCTCAGAGATACACTCCTATAAAACCTCAGCACAACTGGGTATATGTCGAACGTCACCTAACCAAACCTGGAAAACAGGTCTCATCGCTTCCGCTTGTCGGAGAACGTATTAATAGCAGTATTAAAAAATGGCGATATCAATGGTCTTTTAAGGTAATCAGTTAAATCAGCTAGCTTTTTTTATTGTTGACGTTTTGTTCGACTTTTATATATAAATGTTATTGAAAAGAATAAAATTTTTAAACTTTTATATATCAATCCACATATGCGATGGACATTGGTTATGATTATCTTTAGTGTCTACTTTGAAGGCATCTTGAGTAAAAAAGCTTCATATTTAACAGGCACTTGCAAAACGCGTGAACCGGAAGCAACGAGACCTGGTTAGCAGAATACGGAAGTCTGTTGCGCATAACCCGTACTGTATCGTGATTTGTTTAACATCTCAACCGACTTATTGGTTTCAATTTTCAAGCGGTTCAGGGTGCATCATATTACATCCCTAAAATAATTATTGTAAAATATTTTACCCATTTTCAACAGCACCATAATCTGCAGTATGAAGAGTGTGTTGCAGCTGGTTTGCAGTAGTATTGACATACTTTTTTTTTTAAACTTTAGAAAACCCAAAATGGTCATAAAGGTGAATGTGTAGTCATAGTTATAAATGAATCCATATGAGTCAAGCAGTTTAATCCAAATCTTGAGAAGAGATACAATCACTTTATATGATGAACAAATCTAATTTAGGCTTTTATTCACATATAAACACATGCATTTATGCACCACTTAATAAAAACTTACATTCCAACAACAAACATTATACTGTATAATGTTCAACTGAGCATAAGAATTTGCTCATGTTCATCACTTAAAGTGCCCCTATTATGGGTTATGAAAGTTTCATATTTTGGTTTTGGGAGTCCCCAACAACAGGTTGACATGCATGCAAGGTCAAAAAACACTTTTCTTACAACTCATTTTCTTATAATATGCATTTATTTTTTACCTTATTTGCTCAACGACTCCCAAACGATTCGCTCAATGATTCATTTTTCCAAACCCCTCCTTTGCGTGACGCTAATCTGTGGTGATTGGTCCGATTGGTCAATTTCATTTAAAGCAGAGTGCACTGCTGCTTTGTGTACAGCTGTTACCGGGGAAACAGCTATTTTTCATGCTCCAAAAGCAGCACCTAGTCAAAGACTATAGAATGACCTAGTGGCAACAAGTGGGCGGGCAATATGCTAATGTTTAATTTTGACGTCAACATGAAACGGCTTAAGATCACTGATCTATAATAGAGAATAGTATATATAGATCAATGCTTAAGATTATTACAATTTCAATGATTCAGAGTTGACTCTTTCTTTTGAGAGACAATAGCTTTATACACGGTGCACTTTCAGATTTTAAACTTTGCAGGATATTTTCATTCACTTAGAGCTGTGTTACACACTGCATGAAAGGTAATTTTCAAAAATCCATAATAGGGGCACTTTAAAGCAGGATCATCCCATCTATACTGTTGTCTCCTACATGATAAATTCTGCATTCCTGTATTTACATAAGATAAAAGTGCCTGCTGTTTAAATGTAGATGTAAATGTGTCACATGATCTGACCTGTTGCTCACTAGAAAGAAAATGTCATTTTCTGATGGATGGAGCCCAGCACCGAATCATGGGATGGATTCAGAAGGAGAGTTTTGTCTGTGTCACCTCACTTCATGGACCTGTTAACATCGTACCGCTTAGGCTGTCTCACTCTTTTTTTTTTTTTTTCTTTATCTTGCCTCGATTCTCGCCATCTGACTCAATGACAGCTATTCATACTCCCCCATACAAATGAATGACACACAACACCATTTCAATTAAGATTTCCCCCTTCTTTAGCTGCTTCTCTTTTCTAAACTGATAACTGGAGCCATTCAGCACATCCTGAATTACCAAAAGAAGTAGGTCATCCATTTCTTTGCCATTTTCCTCATTTAATTTCTAATAAAGTACTGTGTAACTTAGAGAGGTACTTGGCACCGCATTGGTCCACAATTCAAAAGCCAACACGCTAATAATAAATAAATAAAACCCTTATCTAATTATGATCATCTGCTTTTTATGACCAGGCCACATAAACTTTCTATGAATAGATCAGTGAGGAAGGAGATCATCTAAGGCTGCCGCAGTGTGATTATTTTTCACATCAAAGATCTCTTTTGATAGACAATCAAACCTTCAATCCGTCTGTGCAGTAGAGGACACAGAACAGCTTCAGTCAGAGCCCCTGTGGCTGCCTTAGCAAAATCTAATAAAAAAACATGGTGGTGTTTCTCAGACACGCTGTGTGTGGTCATTAACTTCATTGACGGGAGGCAGGATGACACAGTACAGGGTCCTTAGCCAGCTAACAAGTCCCCCTTACCGCTCCCAGATGGTGCTCCATTGTTTTAAAAAATCCTCATGTCCTCGTTAGACCCACGGATCCAGTGTAAGGCCTGGAGACTCACACCATCTGTCCCCTTGAGAGACGTCTCGCAGCAGGACGGAGTTAGCGGGCACACCTGACCACGAGGCTGTTTCATTACGGCAAAGAATTCATTAGACAATGACATAAAATTCCCCATACCTGTCATTGCGGCGTGGTCAATGGGGCGATATATGCTGCCTTTCATTTCATTGCCTTCACAATTCATGTTCAGAAAAGACACTTTTGACTTAATATAGCGTCCACATCACTGATTAACTCACTGATCTCAATGGTCTGTCTCCGCACACAGCAGGAACACGATGGGATGTCCAACTTGCTCTTATGTCAATGGAAGATATGAGTGTATCTCACAAAAACATGTCCAGATCAAATGTCACTCCAAAATCAAAAGAAAAATAAATGGTAATTAAATTATGCATATGCATGAAGAAATTTAAGCCAATTTTTAAGAGTTTATTCATTTCAACATCTATTTTGATTACAAATAAGCACTTTCCACCTACTATTATGAGTATGTGAGCAATATCACAAGTGCGATATGGCTGTATCTCCGCATGGCTGTGATTTGGCCGTAGACATGAGGCCACAGGCCTCATAAATAAACAAATAATATATAAATAAAACTTTTAATTTAGTGATTCCTATGTCTTGTCCAAAGAGGTGGACTGACTTTAAGTAAATTAAAGTTTTCGCCAAAAAAGCACACATGGACTTAGCTGGTTTTGCAGCAAAAGGCGATCATGTTTGTTAAGTGCCATTGAACTGACTAAAGTGACATTTTTGAAAATAAGGCATTTCGTATTTGCATCTGAAGCCTTGTTTTGATAGAATGGGGAGACTGAATCGATTATGTCATTTGCAGTGCTTCATGGGAGTGGGCTTGAGCTCAGAGCTTGTTTGGCGTGATTTGCTCACTGCTACTCTCTGATTGGAGGATTTTTAATTTTTTTTTACAGCATTACGTGAAAAAAATATTTAAGACAATCTAAAATAATGTAAACAGAAGGTTTTTAAAAAAAAAAAAAAAAAAAGCATATACCATTGATTAACAACCTCTGAGCTCACAGTAGGTCTGTTATTAGACGTTTATAAGTTACCGTTAAAAATCTGTTTCCATATGAAGAAAATAAATGGGTTGTTTTATTTCTGGAACCCGACTGTTGCACTCTACACTCTCAGAAATAAAGGTACAAAAGCTGTCACTGGGGTGGTACCTTTTCAAAAGGCACATGTTTGTACCTAAAGGGTCCATTTAGTACTTGTACATAAAGGCACATATTAGTACTTAAAGTGTACATATTTGAACCTAATAGGTACAAAAGTGTACCTTTTGAAAAGGTACCGCCCTAGTGACAGCTTTTGTACCTTTATTTCTGAGAGTGTATAGGAAGTAAAGCTATAGTAAGCCAGGCTTCTTGCGTCAGTGAATAATTGCATCGCAATCACAACACTATTATGATATTAATGTGCTACAAAACCAAAACAGATCCTCCTCCAGACTCATAGAATGAGATGGGGGTGAAATGTGCAGTATTGAGAGACTATGGCTGTAGTTTAAATAAGGTTGGATTGCTCGAGTTTCGTAAGCGAACACTAAATCCCACCGGCTCAGGGGCGCAGATGCAAATTGTATTTTGTGCTATTGTTTTTGGATCCCCATTTTTCTCTGAGGGAAAGGTTTGGAGTCAGCAGAATTTTCTCTCAACAGCGGGGATACAGAGACAAAGAGAGAGAGAAAGCGAGAGGAAAACAAGGAAAGAGAGAGAGAATTACCTGTCTGGCTCTGGACCAGGTTGACCCCCCTCGTAATGTATTCATAACAAAGATACCTGCAGATTCTACCTGTTAAAACCTCATGTTCACACAGCAACATTTCTTATTTCTTCCACATGCAAACATACTGTGTATTTTGTGCGCTAAAAGCCATGGCTCAGAAGAAAAAAATCTCACACTGTGTTTTGCCATCACAGGATTAAAATAAAACTTGAAAATTAATAATATAAAATATATATACACTTTTTTTAGTAATATTTCACAATATTACTGTTTTACAGTATTCTTAATCAAATAAATGCAGCCTTGCTGTGACTTTTTTTTTTTTTTTTTTTTTAAGCGTTAAAAAATCCAGTAACACTTTATTTTAAGGTGTCATATAATAGAGAATAATTACCTAGTTAAGTATTTAGTAGTAGCCATTGTACTTACATGAGTTATGGAACAGCCTGTACTTACAGTTTGTAATCATGTAGATGTAATAGGCAGCTACTGTTACACATATGTAACAGGCCAAGTCTATTACACAGCTACTAGTACACTTAAGTACAATCTTGATACACTTTATTTTAAGTAGCTTATGCCTGTGTAATATTCTGTAATTAGGTATTTCATGTATTTTAGCTGTGTACTGGTGGGTTAAATCAAACTAAGGTGCAGCTGGATAAGGTGTACAGTATAGATACACATGAAGTACACTTAAGTACAATCTTGATACACTTTATTTTAAGTAGCTCATGTCTGTGCACTTACATTTATAATTACATTGTTTAAGTCTGTAACACATATGTAACAATCTTTTGGTTACATAAGTAGCTGTGTAACAGACTCGGTCTGTTACATATGTATAACAGTAGCTGCATATTACATCTACATAATTACAAACTGTAATTACAGGCTGTTCCATAACTTAGTTACATGGTAAGTACATTTTATTTCACGTAAGTACAATGGCTACTACTAAGTACTTA
This sequence comes from Onychostoma macrolepis, assembly GCF_012432095.1. Classification (NCBI taxonomy): domain Eukaryota; kingdom Metazoa; phylum Chordata; class Actinopteri; order Cypriniformes; family Cyprinidae; genus Onychostoma; species Onychostoma macrolepis. The sequence goes on from NC_081159.1 coordinate 3,241,617, forward strand.
ACTAGGTAATTACTCTGTATTATGGACACCTTAAAATAAAGTGTTACCAAAACTCCTAGCAACCCTAAACTGTGAATGGCAGTGCAAAGCAAAGTTTCAACCATGTCAATCAAAACTTCCCTATGGAATGAACCACAGCTATAAAGAGGCAGGTAATGATATTACCAAGTTGTATCATACTAAACCAATACCAAACAAATGTCAAGAAATAATAAAACTTCATAAACATCAAAAGGTACTTTTTAAGTATAATCACACAATAAATCACACAATAAACATCAATTTCCTTTTTAAGTACAATCTCTTTGGACATTCACACATGAGAGAAACCCTTTGTTTTGGACTATTAGTCAAATTAAAAATGTAAGAATAAAATACTGTAAATGTACAAAATTCTGACACCATAAAGACCTATTAAAACCCTTGTGGAGAAATAAGGAGCATTTGTTTTGAAGTTATCGTGGTGGTTTCCAATAGTACCCAACTTGCAATAGATGACTATATTTCATCTAAATCATAGATCAAGCTGAATTTCTCTTTTTGAATTAAGGGTTCAATCAACAACAACAACCTCTCCTTAGAAGAACTTGATGAATTGCCAGGTTTGGCCCAAAACTGGCCCATCCCATGGGACAAACAGAAACACAAGGCATAAAGTCGCTTTCACTGTGTGTTTTATCAAGTGGGCTCTTGAATCATAGAGAGTAATCAGACGCCATTGATTTTCCCTGTGCCTTAGCGTTTTTTTTACAAGGCACAATTCAGCTGAGATTACAATTAACGCAGGAGATCTACAATCTGTCTTTCACTACCTTCCCACTAAACTGAAAGGAAGATAAACTAACATTAATTACAGATTTGAATCCAGGATAATTTCCAAGGCCTTTATCTCCCTCCCTCCCTCCCTGTCTGAAACTGCTGTCCTCTTTTCCTGACACTCACTGGAGTTTTTCCCGAACAAAAACTCACTTTAGCCTGTCAGTATCGGTTCAGTGTTATGCAGCTACAATGCTTTAGTCTTTATCTAATATGACAGCAGTCTTTTCAGGTGTCAGGTACAGACGCAGCCGTAACATCTACACAGGGGAACTCTTCTCACTGCCAAAGCCAAAAATTCAAATGCTGGAATGATTTCTTTTGATGTTTGATGTTACTTTTGAATTGGGAAAATATATTTTCAAACGCAAACTGGAGTTTTAAGTTGTGAATGTGGGAAGGCCTTTGTTGTTTGAAAGTGAAATATAAACTTAATCTCCTAAAGTCGCAGATTACTCTGTGATAATGGTTTGAATTATTTTAGGTAGTGTTATCATTTCAAACTGTTTTTATTAAACTAGCTATAGACAACACAAGTCAAATCTACCTAATAGGAAAATCTACCACAAGAGTGTTTTCAGAGAAAGTATGTATGTTGAATATAAGAATATTTGTCTTTGTGGCATCTTTTTTTTTTTTTTAAGAATGAATGAATGAACAATAGAACTAGTGCTAGATAGATAGATAGATAGATAGATAGATAGATACTATGTTTTCTCCAGCACACTTCAAAGAAAACTGATATGAACTAAAATCAGTCATAAAAATGAAATTTAGGTTTTATTTAATATCATCAAAACTGATTAGTCAGCTCCACTTTCCAGCCAACGACACATGCGTCACTGTCAGCAATATGAACATGGCGTTTTTCTCTGCCCCTCATGCTTTTATGACCCGAATGCCTTTGAGGGTCGGCTGATGGCTCTGAGCGGACAAGCCTTCCATCTAAACTCATGAAACCCCAATACTGAGCAGTCCAGTAATGAACGCATTAATATTCTGTTCAATATTTATGTAGCTGCTATCTCAGTCCCCCAGATCAGATCTATATGGAGAAGAGCAGGCCACAGGATTCCTCTTGGGACGTAAATAAATCAATTTTGGTAATGAATAGCTCAACATGCTCATGTTTTTTCTCTGCTACTCAGCAAATGGCAGGCAGTGCCTTTAGATAATGGCTCAGAAAATAATATGTAAGAGCATGCTTCTATCTCTGGCTACATAGCGTACAGTAGACATAATAACTGATCACTATTTCCCGTGTCTGGAACAGACATTTGCACAAATACATCATGGCAGACGCTGCGTGCTGGATACTTTGAACTTCGATATGGGCTTTCAAAGCTTTTAAAAACATTACTGAAAGTCTGAATAAGCAGAAATCGTGGCGAAGCCGACGGTGTCAAGGACAGTACATTGTGTGTTTAAGCAAAGCAACCATTTGGAATTGACACATCGAGATTTCAAGATCCACTTCCCATACCAGTAAATCACTCTAAATTTCTTTTCAAATCTTCTAGAAAATGTGCTATTAGAATTTAATATCTTGGCTTTTGTGTTTACATTTATGAGCCATATAAACTCACTATAACCAAAAATAATGAAACCATTAGTGCAGCTTTCTAGCAGCTAGTATCACAATTACTATCGCTCATATTTTTTCCTTTCTCACCGGAGACTTAAAAATATGAAAATAACTTAAAATATGAAAGGTGTAAGAGAAGAGTTAAGACTAATAATGTTAATATACAGTCAGGTTCTTTTTCTAACATTCATCATGTTTTTCATTCTGTAACCGCTTTATATGGTTGGGAGGCTAGCTAGCAGCAACTTTATAACAGAATAAAAAAATAAAAAAAGAATTTAAAATACAGTGGTTTTTACAACCAGAGGCTGCTCAATGTTGTGGCATCTCATTGATTGACAAAACTCATTGATTTTTATTGTGAGCGACGACACATTGACCGCTGCAAGATGGCGGACACGTCAACGTGTCTGGAGCGGTCAAATGTGGCATCCACCTATTCATATCTATGTTTGCAACCACCCACAATACATTAACTATACATTTTTAACACATTTAAAATAAATACATAATTAAAGTAGTAAAATATTATATTTAAAATGAATACTGTTAAAATTATTAAAATTATTTCTATATCATGAAGTATATACTAACAAGAGAAACAGGTAACACTTTATTTTGATGGTCCCTTTTGAACATTCTGTTGACAGTAAGTAACGCTGCACCTACATGTCAACCAACTCTCATTACAGTATTAGTAGACTCTCTGATTAATATCTGCAAACTCTTTATTGTGATGGGCTCCCAACATACATTTTACTGAGTAAAAAAAAAAAAAGTAACTTTTCAAGTAAATGTCAATTTATTCTAACCCTAACCCTACCAGTCTACTAGTACTCTACTAACACTCTAATGAGAGTTAGGGTGAATCCCATTTCTCTGTCTTACCCCTTCCCCTTAGTTTTGCGCGTTCACGTGAGAGTAAGGGCTATCCCAATTCTCATTTTGATCGAGGGGTAGGGCTAAGGGGAAGTGGTAGATACCCTTAAAACCAAGCATTTTCGCAAGCTTACATGAAACCAAGGGGTACCCAGAACACACTGCGCAACCGGCAACAATGGCGGCCAGATCATCAAGTATTCAAGTATTTTCGGCTTAAATAATTTATTTAAAAATTACGACAGTCTTGTTTTGTGCTCTAGACAGTCCTGTACATATACTGTATATATTTGAAACCATGTTCTTAATTAAAACGTTTAAAAAAACGTTACATTGCTGATTTGCACAACAGTCCCGCAGACTAGCCTTGAATGGACTCCATGCATGTCTACAGTTTTAACAAGTTTGTAAAACGATCCAAAGTTTGTGATCAACGCTTGTCGGCTCTGGTGACGTAGCAGCCAGCTAGCGACGGTGTATGATGACGTAACCGTAACCAAGTGGTGTCTCATTTCATAGTGGTATGTTTTCACCCCTAGCGTGGGACAAGGGCTAGGGGTAAGACAAAGGGGTAGGGGAAGGGGAAGGGGTAAGACAGAGAAATGGGATTCACCCTTAGTAGATACGTAGGTGCAACATTACTTATAGGCAACAGAATGTGTTAAAGAGACCATCAAAATAAAGTGAAAGCGAGAAACATTTTAGATATCTCAGCTTGTCAAGCACTAGATAGCATGCGGTACTTCATATCTGTCGATTCAATGAGTCTGCATCGTTGAGGCCTGAATGAAATACATCAATTTTACCTCTGGAATAACAATTTGAGCTCTAATTGTAAATATAAAAAATAAAACAAACAAACAAATAATAATTATTATTATATTATTCATTATTTTTTATTAAACCAGAATTGTTGAGGCCTGAACAAAATACATAAATATTACTTCTGGATTAACAAACAAGCTGAGCTTTTAACAAGTAGGACGGCTGCACTATCCTTCTTTCTCATTCAAAAATTCATCTGTTATCATCTGTCTTCTTTCTTGTTTTCATTTATTATTCTTACCACAGTTTCTTGCATTGCACTGTAAATGCCAATCAATAAGTAACCAATCCACCTTCACTTTGAGAGGCCATTTGTCAGTCAGAGTTGTCTGTCACCAGCCACTGTAATCATATTTCTCCTCCTTTTTTGTACTTTTCTCATTTGCTGTTTCCTCAGAAAGGCTGGAGTGATTTAATGGATTGTGAAGTGGGCATGTTCCAGCAGCTAGACTGTGGCGGTTCTTGTTGCACGCAGAATGCCCGCCGTACTACACACATAAACCGGCTCTGATTCATCACAGACCTCCTGCAGATAACTGCCGTATCGCTCGCACAGCCTCCGGAGATACAGATACAGCCGCTTTACTTGCTCTAAGGCCCAATCTAGACTCATTATCTGAGATACTTGAGCCAAATAGAAACTGGTAGCTTTAATGGACAGGATACCAAATGTTTACTGCAGCACTGGCCTATTTGTAAGGATATCATTTACAATTGCTGTCTCTCTGTATTTCCTCAAACAGACTAGCAGTGTGAGTCACTGTGGCATTATGTTACGATATGATGCATAGCACCTCTCTTTCTAAATCAAACTTCAGCTGTGCTGCAGTCATCGGAAGCATTGTGTGGGGCAGTTAAACATGCAAAGTAAGGCCTCCGGGGCATCCTGTGCTGTGAGATTGAAAGCAAAGCCTTGATTGTACTAACTGGGTTACTGTTAGTTTCATAATCAGGTAATCTGTTGCTATATTTAATGTAATTCCATAACAATTCAAGTCTTTGCAATGGTCTTTCAGGGACTTGCTGGTTCTTCCCAAAGGCAGGACACTTAAGCAGTCATGGAGCACCTCTGGGGCAAATGAGGGCTAAATGACTCTAAACTCTTTGTTTATGGTGTTTTTACTGAGATGGGAATCCCTCTAGTCTACAACAGACACTGTAAATCGACAAACTGACATGTTGCATTAATTACAGCGTTTATATATTACATACAAAATACTGTAAAAACTAAAAATAACTATTATAACTGTAAACTTTTTCCTGTGATGGCAAAGCTACATTTTTAATCCAGTCTTCAGAGTCATTATTCTAATATGCTCATTTGGTGCTCAAAAACTTTTATTATTAATAATGTTAAAAACATTTGTACCACTTTGAAAACTTTGATATAAATATATATATATTTATTTTTATTTTTTTATTTTTTCAGGTTCTTTGATGAATACAAATTTATTTATAATAGAAATGTCTTTACGCTCACTTCTGATCAACTGAATGCATCCTTGCTAAATAAATAACTTGCTCTTAATAGTCAGTCAAAGTTATGACTGTTTGAGGAAAACAGTACAGGCTATCTACAAAAACTGGCATGCACCGATTATTATTTTTCGTGGCCAATTTTTTAACAAGAAGATGGGCCGATTCTGATACCGATTGCTTATTATTTTTCTTCAAGTTAGAGACAAGAAAGAATGAAAGACTACATGAACAAGATGTTTAATTGCTCTGTACAAAAATAAATAAATAAAAAATAAAATAAAATCTGTAGCCACTGGAAATTAGAGGCAACCACTGATTTTAAAATCACATTCCAAAAAGATGATACATACTGTTGCATGAGTGTTTTTCTTATTTAAATTAAATCAGCGTTTATGTTCAGTTGTGCTGCTGCTGGGGGAAAAAAACAACAATCCCTCCAAGGATGTACTAATTGTAAAAAAATACGAAACAAGAACCATACTGTCACGTGTGTGTGTTCCTGTTGAATTTCCTGTTTGCCCTTTTTTGGTCATGTTCCTGTGTTTCCTGATTTAGTTTATTAGTTTCCACCTGTGTTAGTTAATCATCTCGTTTGCTCCTTTGTTACCTGGTCTTTATAAGCCTTCAGTTTCGTTGTGTTCTTTGTCCTGGATTGATGTTGATTTATGATATATGCGTTTAAAGTGGAATTAAAATCATTCACTTCAAAGTCATTCATAAAGCATACATAACTCCTTACAAAAGATTCAAAATGAAACTACAACCAAATTTTAACTGCCATATATGCAATACTGCATCATCAGGTACTTTTCTTTATATGTTTTGGGAGTGTCCTATCGTCATTAATCTATGGGCACATGTAAACCTGTTTTTATCCTCCTTACTACAAATTGATTGCTTTGCTAACCCAAGTTTGTGTCTTAATGATGATTCTGGTCTCTGTATAAGCTTAATACAACAGAGAATGTTGTTTGCTGGTTTTACGGCTGCGAAGAAGACAATAATAGAACTGGTTTACACTGCACATGTGTGGAAAAACATATTGGATCCATAGCATCCTGAAAATAGTGACTTGTGAATGTACAATAGCGCGAGGCCAAGCCTTCTACTATTGATGCTTGGCAGGGTTTTTCTTTAACATACTCGATTATATAAAGGAATGACTTGTTTTTTTGTTGTTTTATTCCTCCATCTCTCTCTCCTTTTGACTGGACTTTTAAAGTATTGATTATATGGCTGTTGTTTTGTTTTGTTTTGTTTGTTTTGAATGGATGTTATGTTATGATGTTGTGTGTGAAAATAAAATAAAAGTTGATAACAAAAATGTCTTTATGCTCACTTCTGATCAACTGAATGCATCCTTGCTAAATAAATAACTTGCTCTTAATAGTCAGTCAAAGTTATGACTGTTTGAGGAAAACAGTACAGGCTATCTACAAAAACTGGCATGCACCGATTATTATTTTTCGTGGCCAATTTTTAACAAGAAGATGGGCCGATTCTGATACCGATTGCTTATTATTTTTCTTCAAGTTAGAGACAAGAAAGAATGAAAGACTACATGAACAAGATGTTTAATTGCTCTGTACAAAAATAAAATAAATAAAATAAAATAAAATCTGTAGCCACTGGAAATTAGAGGCAACCACTGATTTTAAAATCACATTCCAAAAAGATGATACATACTGTTGCATGAGTGTTTTTCTTATTTAAATTAAATCAGCGTTTATGTTCAGTTGTGCTGCTGCTGGGGGAAAAAAACAACAATCCCTCCAAGGATGTACTAATTGTAAAAAAATACGAAACAAGAACCATACTGTCACGTGTGTGTGTTCCTGTTGAATTTCCTGTTTGCCCTTTTTTGGTCATGTTCCTGTGTTTCCTGATTTAGTTTATTAGTTTCCACCTGTGTTAGTTAATCATCTCGTTTGCTCCTTTGTTACCTGGTCTTTATAAGCCTTCAGTTTCGTTGTGTTCTTTGTCCTGGATTGATGTTGATTTATGATATATGCGTTTAAAGTGGAATTAAAATCATTCACTTCAAAGTCATTCATAAAGCATACATAACTCCTTACAAAAGATTCAAAATGAAACTACAACCAAATTTTAACTGCCATATATGCAATACTGCATCATCAGGTACTTTTCTTTATATGTTTTGGGAGTGTCCTATCGTCATTAATCTATGGGCACATGTAAACCTGTTTTTATCCTCCTTACTACAAATTGATTGCTTTGCTAACCCAAGTTTGTGTCTTAATGATGATTCTGGTCTCTGTATAAGCTTAATACAACAGAGAATGTTGTTTGCTGGTTTTACGGCTGCGAAGAAGACAATAATAGAACTGGTTTACACTGCACATGTGTGGAAAAACATATTGGATCCATAGCATCCTGAAAATAGTGACTTGTGAATGTACAATAGCGCGAGGGCCAAGCCTTCTACTATTGATGCTTGGCAGGGTTTTTTCTTTAACATACTCGATTATATAAAGGAATGACTTGTTTTTTTTGTTGTTTTATTCCCTCCATCTCTCTCTCCTTTTTGACTGGACTTTTAAAGTATTGATTATATGGCTGTTGTTTTGTTTTGTTTGTTTGTTTTGAATGGATGTTATGTTATGATGTTGTGTGTGAAAATAAATAAAAAGTTGATAACAAAAAAAGTGGAATTATAATCTATTTTGGTTACTCCTTCGTCGTGCGATTGATTACAACCACGTTCTGTGACACATACCTGTGCAATAAAGCCATCTCTGCAATGCAATACATTCCAAACATCAGTTTCATACACACAAAAAATGATTCTGTTAAGTATGTAATGTAATGTAAATACTGTATGTCTCTGTCCATGGTGCTGAAACAGCCAACTGACGCTCACTTTGGCAACCAGTTATTTAGTCACTGCAATACACATGTCCTACTTTTACCCCAGCTCTTATTGTAACATCATGGGCAGCAGTAATTGACAAACACACAAAAAACGCGGTAATATCTGAATGAACTTGTTCAAGTCAAATATGTTTAATTTCACCAACTCAATGTCAATATCCCTGCATTACCTCCAAGCCTAAACCAGGGGGTGCTCTCCACACTTAGAGAGCCACTTGGTTATAAAAGCAAATTATAAGGAAAGTAATTGTAAACCTCTCTAGGGCAACACCTGTATTCACCTCTTCAGTGCAAAAAGGCAAAATCATGGCCACACTGACAAAACTGCAATTGCTACTTTCAACTTGATCTAACCTATAATTTTGTTTGGCATAACCTAATTTGTCAGGTTGATTTAGATAAAGTGACATTTTTGAACTAAATAAATCCAGTTAATTGAGATATTGAGATTACCAAATGAGCATGTTTTTAGGTTAGCTGATGAAGAACAAACACACACACACACACACACGTTTGTTTTTGTGAAAAGTGGGGACATCCCATAGGCGTAATGGTTTTTATACTGTACAAACTGTATGTGCTATTGCCCTACACCTAAACCTACCCCTTACAGGAAACTTTGTGCCATTTCAGATTTTCAATACACTCCATTCTGTGTGATTTATAAGTGTTTATGAAAAGTGGGGACATGGGGTAATGTCCTGAAAAGTCACCTTCTCCTCGTAATACCTATGTCATACCCTTGTCATTATACAAATTTATGTCCTCATTTGTCACAAAAATGCGCACACACACACACACACACACACACACACACACACATAATGCACCAAAGCTGCTGTATAATGCACCAGGACATCTTCTAAATACAAATTTGGATCCAATGTGTCGAACCTCACAGACAACAAATTGCTGCATCTTCGGCAGGAAAAGTCTTAGTTGAACACTTTTAGGTGATAATTATAATAATTTCTTACATTTATATAGCGCTTTTCTAGGCACTCAAAGCGCTTTTACATTGTGTGAGTGTGTGTGTGTGGGGGTCTCCTCATCCACCACCAGTGTGCAGCATCCACCTGGATGATCTCATGGTGTAGTTAGAAAATGTGTCAAACATGTTGCAGTCCCAATTACAGCTGATGCTTTTGAAGGTTTTGGTTTTAGAGGGTTCTTTGTGCAAATCCTTCTTTAATTACTACCTAGTCTCTACCCTTAATAAAAATGGCTTCCTGGCAATCTGAAATCCACACCCCACCCTCCCAATCTCATTACTGGTAGATTCTTGGCAATTGCTTGGTGCCATTTGTTTCAAATGTTCAATCGTCCAAGACAAAAGGAAACTCTTGTTGTGGTACCTACGGACCATCTGTCAGCCATGGAAACTTCTAAAAACATTCCACGGGATGAGACAATATTTTAATTACTCCCATGAGACGGTTTCAAAGACAAGCAGGTTTAAACCAAAACCTGGTATATAACAGAGAGCAGGTGGTGGGGGTGACTCTTACTCTTGGATAGCGGAGCTAGTGAAATTGTATTTATACATGCAGCTACGGCAGCCAAGTCTATATTATAATATTTTTAGAGATGTGTCTGTGGATCTTGTTAAAACAATACAAAATAAAGAAATGTGTGAACATTTATATATATAAATAAATTGTTACGGGCATGTTTCCCAGAAAGAGTAAAGTCATTTCTTTATTCTCGAACTGTTTACGAGGAACAATAACATTTAATTCTGGATGTGACCCAGAGGACTTCAGAAATCGCTTTCTGAGATTATTTATTCTTAAACGTTTTGACCACACTAAAATGGAGACGGCTGCCATAAATCTTTCTGAAGCAAACCTCACCTGCTGGTGGATATATTCATGAAGGAAACACATCAACTAGTCTATCATACGCCTGCCCATAAGATATTCATAACCAGCGTTGTGTGGGGTGGGTTTCCAAAACGTCTCTCAAAGTAGCTTCTTTCAGAGACCCTCCAAACGTCATTAGACACAGCAACGACCATCAAGAGGCTTCTGTGCGAGGCTGCAGTTGAAAGGCAGTAATTGTTAACACGTGTAAGAAATTAAACATTTTTCTGCAAGCTGTCAAAGCATCAAAAGGCCCTCTACTTAGAGCTTTCAGTCTTCGTGAATTGCTGGTTCATTTGCATTTCTTTCACATACAAACTGAACGCACTGCTAAAATTTTGGGGTTTCATAGAATCTCATTTTTTAGGTCAATGAGCAATGATGCCAAATAAAATCAACCTAAAACCTACAATTGATAAACAGATGAATTAACCAATACGTGTTAAATGCCTAGTTTTCCTTTCATTCTTCCTCAGAGTCATGCGTTTATGCTCCGGTGACCTATGTCTTAGTAAAGCAGGCTGTCATTTTCTGTGAAACTCTTTAAAACTGATGCTAGAGGAAAGCTAATCCTTCTGTAAAAGTGCATAAAATGCCATAAAATGCCATAATTACAGCAGACAGAACAGAACAACGTGACACTGTGTAATCCCAGCTTTTTAATGTCCCGTTAAGGAGTGCCGGGATTACGAAACAATGAGCTGCCTTCATGGGGGAATATAAAGTATATGCGTGCACGCATGCATGACTGTTAAACGTGGGAGGAAAGTATTTGACAACACAACAAATGCAACCCGGAGCACTTTAGGGATTCATTTCATAACAGAACAATGAGCCTTAAACACACGCACACACACATTTAGCTGAAGTCCTTACTGAAAAAGACAGGCAAGACTTTAAAACAATCATATTTTTAAAAAAAATAAATAAAGCGTACAGACGGGTTTTTTTATATAAAAAACATTCGCTTCCTAATAGATTCATTGGCTGATGATACCGCATGGATCAGTTTCAGCACATCAGCAACAAATGAAAAGCAAAAGTGTCCTCAAAAAGCCCAGTTGGCTTTAAACACCCTGATACAACTATATTAAACTTGTGGTATTTCTCACTACAACCCAATCAGTTTGCACAGGTTTTCCAGCTCCTCCAGCATGGCACTTCCACACATGCCGTTGCAAAGAGATTTGGTGTGTCTCAAGAGCATGGAGGAGATACCATGAGACGGGCCATTACAGGAGGACATCTGGACAGGGTGAGCCATAGCAGGACTGGAATCTGGAGGAGCACTGCCAGAGCCATCCAAAATGACCGTCAGCAGGCTACTGGTGTGCATGTTTCTGACCAAACTGTCAGAAACGGACTCCATGAGGGTGGCATGAGGGCCCCACGTCCTGCAGTGAGGCCTGTGCTCACAGCCCTGCAGCTCCATTTGCATTTGCCAGAGAACACCCTGTTCTATTCACTGATGAGAGCAGGTTCACACACACTCACACATCTCTACCAAAAAAAAAAGTATATATTATAGAGAAATGCAATTATTTCTATTGTTTGCATCATGGCTTATAATTTTCCAAAGCATGCTTTAATTTAATAATTAAGTTACCTGAAATTAGTCTAGTAGTGGAGGTGAGTAGGAGGAAGTACGTCTGAGAAGTTTAAGTGAACTTTTTTTCTGGAAGTTGTTCGGGAAGTTTGTCATTCTGCCTGCGTATGAACAAAAAAGAAATTAGATAAGGGCAAAAGAATGAAAAAATGTGGGGACTTACAGGGGGCTGGCGATATGAGAACATCAAAGGAATCACCTTCCTTGTTCTTGCTGTTTTTCTCGTTTCCCTTTACGTCTCTGTCTGTCACACCTGTGTATCCACAGGCCAGAGGAAACAATAGTGCTGCAATAAGCGTTACTTTTACTAAAGAGACCTAAGAATATTCAAAAAAAAAAAAAAAACACTCACTCTCTTCACTGTAGTCAAGAAAGAACCTGGAAGCTACAGCTCTGCAGAAAGCTCAAGGGAGAAACTTACAACATCCAGTTTAACTGTGAATAAAATCTCACTTTGTGTTCAGCATCATCGACTAAATCACATCTCTCTCTCAGTCATGTATGTGTTGAATATCCAAGTAGGAAAATATTGTCTTTCTACGTTAGGTGAAATCAGGTTATTGACTGTAGTCTGAATCAGTGTGAAAGCATTGACTGGACGCTCAAACAGATGTAAAAAGTTATGGAAGGGATTCTATTATAAACACCTACTGAATCAAAGCAAAAGCAAAAGATGCAGTGTAAAATGGAGTAGGTTTGGCCTAGCAGTTGAAGATCGGGACTGGTAAGTTTGAAGCCTCCAAAGGACAATGAGGTCCCATCATAACCAACTGAGCTCAGATGATAAATTGTCCTGGTGCCCAAGTGAAGAGTGCAAACAAAAACCAGACTACAGCATACACAAATGAAATAGAATGGATTTGCCATTAAACTACCAATCATTTTTTCACCGTTGAATTGAAAGCATTTTCCATCAATCCATTCCCAATTTAACCTGTGATTGTGACCTTGAGCAAAGCATCATGCCCCAGGCTGCTTCAGTGCGACTGTCCCAGTAATAACTCTACTGTGAATCACTTTGGACGAAACTGTAAAGTAAATGACTAATTGCTTAGTAAAAATGAATATAATTTAGAAGATATTCAATTTTAATGAAAACATAACAATGTGCTTGTTGTGACATCTTGTTCATTAGGATGCTTCTCATTACATGCAGGATGAAAATCAAAGCACACACAGTTTGTGTTACCAGCCATGACTAATGTTAGATTTAACCCTCCGATGCATGCATGTTAAAGTGGACATATCATTTTTTAAATGATGTCTATCAGGTTTTCCTGTTTTTTAATTTCTATAATTGAGGACACATTGTCCACTGCCTCTAAACATCTACAAACTAGATATGCCAAATATATATATATATATATATACATATTTTGATATAAAATATACTATAAAAAGGCCCAACAGCACATTGCTTGAATATACTGTATATTTAGATACTCTGAATGTGCTCGTGCACGCACACACACACACACACACACACACACACGTATATATATATATATATATACATTCAGTATATGTGTGTGTGTGTATGTGTAACTCTAAAAGTAAAACTCTTTACAAAAATGTTAAGGAATTATTCTTCTGACAAAACATTAAGAGAGAGAAAAAGCTATTTTTTCTTTCTGATTTATATAATTCATGCATCAGAGGGTTAGATGCTCCTTCACCTTATTTGGCCTCTTGTGTTGATCTACACCAGCAACAGCAGCAAACACCTCAGGTATCAGTCAATCGCTTTCTCACTCGTTACCAGCGAGGTGTTGGTCATTTCCCACCAGGGGTGGATGGCCCGGCAAGGCAATCAAAGTAACCTTACGTTCCTAGCATTTTCAACATCACCACCTCAAAGAGGAAAAAGAATAGGCTTTGACAACTACTCTGACATCTGTCATAAGAACAGGCAGTGGTACAGTCCGCAATCTTAAACAGGTAGACCTGCATAAACACAGAAAATTATTGTTTAGCATTTGCATGATAAACACAGTTTATTGGACAGGTCTGGATAGGAAGCTGGCACATTAAGAGCAGATGCGGCCTTGCGCTTTCTCCTGTGTCACTCTCCCCTGCCAACGGACACAAATCTCAGTCTAACGTTTGATATAAATGCACTCTGGCATTTCCGAGGCTTCCGGTTGAGTGTTCACAAGAGTAAACTACAGAGGGATGAAACGAGATTTAATGAGATTTGGAGTGTTCGGATCTCACTAACCCTCCTGCCATCTGCTTCCCCTGAACGCAGGCCTGCCGAACCCATATGACAGCGCTGGACAAATACAAGCGCTAATGCTCTTTTAATGAGTTGTGCCATGCGAACACACATACTGACTGTAAACACAGACTCGCGTGCTTACAGTTGGCGTGCGTGATTAAGAATATTGCACAATGTGTACATCAGCCTTGCGAGTCTGGAAAAGTAGACACATGAACACAAGCGACAAATAGGTGGCATCAAGTTGGCAGTTCATGTACTCTGTGTGAACTCGCATACTTGTGTAATTGATTTAAGTGTTAATTACTGGGTTTCAGATGGCCATCTGATAAATATAGCATAAAAATGACCGTACCAGAACTGATCTCTAATCTAATCAGATCTAATCTGATTGGCTGACCTGAGAGTCATGGTGCAAGCAAGGGTTGTTATCAGTCTGACAGAAATTAACATTGTTTTTAAGCTGCCACAATTAACACTTTCAACTAGGCCTGGGTATAAATCTTGATATTCCGCTATTATTATTTGCAATCATAACTTAATCTCATTACCAGTTCTTAAAATCCCAAGATCCTTCTTTTATTTTGACAGCATCTCGCTTCTCAGTGGCGTTGCTACTGCAAAAAAAAATAAATAAATAAAAAATAATAATTAGTTTGTAGTTCAAATTGAACACAATAACATTAAAATGGTGTTTTCCACAAAATAATGACAGAAAAACATCTTTCATTTGAATTGTCCTCGCAAACGGCACACAACAACATACAACGTGCCCAGTATAGTCTAATTCTTCCTCTCAGTGAATCAAAAATATACAGCGCATCCAGAGTAACCTGATTTTGGTTCTTGAACAAATGACTCTTTGTTCATAAGTTGCCTTATTTTATTCAGAGCCTTTCTATACTGTTGCATGGGAGTTCATAACTGAGGTAAACATTACTTTCTAAGTATTTATTTAAATAAATGCAGAGTTTGGACCCTGTTGTTAATTTCATTATGTACCAAATTAGAAGGTTATTTATATCAGAGAGCAATCGCCTTTATATGTAAGCAAAATAGACACTGTAAACGAAACATACACAAAATTAATTGGAATCCAGTTAAACAAGCAAGTGAATCATGCTACGAATCAGAAAATGTGTATCAATACCCAGCTCTATTTTCAAAGAACTATTCACTGGAGTCTGAAAAGTTTGTGAAGTTCATGGCATTTGAGATTTAATAATTAGGATGATTATGATTTTTAAGGTACTTAACAGCAAGTAAACTAGATATTCTTGAGCGCACCAGTCCACTTTTCTCATATATTTTCCCACAAACCACAAGCTCACAGATTTCCCATTTAGCAACAGAGCTCCTATTGATTTTTTACTGTACAGTATTAAAGCTAATTCCATCTAAATGCATTCAGTGCTCACAATTACATTCAAAATAAAACAATCATTACTTATCCTACATCACATCAGAATCTTTGTGCTGATATCAACTGTATTGGCATAAATAATCACAAAGGGACTAGTCTTCATTAAAACCACTGCAGAACTCAACAATGACTCCTTGTGCCCTGAACAGTCTGTACAGACCTCTATTTGTGCCAATCTCACAGTTTGATGGGAAGCAAACATGGCAGTAGATGATTTCTCCCCCTCAAGTCATTCTGATGTGTCCAATCTCCTGATGACATATTGATAAGGGGATGAATAACAAGACTGAAAATCTCTAAATGCGTCCAATTTCACTCTGGCACCAGCTGCAGAGAGGGCTGTGCACCGTAGACTTATTGGATATGGAAATTAATAAGGAATAATTGGGCATGTCAGATCAGAAATTTACCATCGGACCAATTAAAGCCAAATCGGTCTGACACACACACCTTCTGATTAGCAGAGGAAGGAGTGGAATTACTGGTGATTCAGAAGAGGACATTTGGCACATCTGGAGTCACTGTGGCAAGAGAAAAAGAAATATGGTGAGATCAATGAAAGCATCTTAGAGAAGTGTTTCAAATAAGGTGGTCAGGATGAAAAAAAAAAGTTGTCTACAACAGGATAAATTCAGAATATTCACTTCTTGTGCACTGCAAACAACAGCTATGAATGAAAACCATACAGAACCTCAATGAACAGTGAAATCTATGGAAATTATATGCATTTTTTCTAAGTTTGATAAGTTAGTATGTTATTTTTTTCTCTTTCCATTTAACCCTTGCACTGAAAACACCTATTTTGATGGTCCCAGTCAAAAATGACTAGCCTTTTAAAAACGGCTTGTCAATCTCTCTTTATGCTATATTTTTGCCAAATCTGGGATTCAATCTTTCTGCTGTCTTTTTCACTTAGCACAGGTTTTGTATTTCTTTTTGGAACTGAATGGTCATAGGTCTCAATGAACTGAGCTTATGCACCTCAGTTTCTGTGTCAAGCATTATTTGTGGAACATTTTGGCAATGTTCATTTAAAAACTGAGGTGCATAAGTTCAGAACAATTAAACTTGAAAAATTTAAAATAAATACTTGGTAATAATATAGCTTTTAAAAGCAATTTTTTGTAGGCCAGTCATTTTTGCCCGGGAACACAACAGGTGTAACAAAGTAAGGGGGAAAAAAAGCCTGGATCAAAATGATAGAAACACAACATTAGGGTTAAATTGTAATTATTTTTTTGATGTAATTTATTATTTAATATTAAATATAAAAACCCTGTAATAAATTCATCCCTGTGTTTGTTCCATGCACTGTAAAAAGCTATATGATTTGTAATACATCTGAGAAATGCAAGCAATGCAAACTAATTTGATAATTTCAGACAGCATATTCATTCAGACATGCCTCACAGACTTTTCTTGAGGCTCTTGGCTGGTTCAGAATAGCATTTGAAACCAAGACATGTCAAAGAAAAACTTATTGGGATGCAGTACATGTTGTGTGTGTAGTGTGCTGGGTCTGTTTGCAGTAAACATTATGTTTTTGATATAATACAGCGAAACCGTTTCACCAGCTTCCTCCCTCTCTATGTTTTGTTACACTGTTGCATAATTTTAACATTGGTTCCGTTTAAGCAAATTGTTTTCCCGTTCATTTGGGCTTGTGTATGTGTGTGTTCACACACACACACACACACACACACGTTACAGCTGGAGCCATACTGCTCCAGGACCATTATCCAGAGAAAATGAAACACCTCTAGACCGCCTGAGACCGTGAACATTTCCCCAAACCCCCACACTGCTGAGAGAGATAGAGAGAGAGAGAGAGAGAGAGAGAGAGAAAGCGTAGGAGAAAGAAAGAGATTTCCCTCTGAAATAAGGGAAACACAAAGAAAACTGGTATATCTCAAAGCTGAAACCCAAACTAGAAGAACAAATATGGCAGAATATCAAAATTCTGAGAATCAGACCACAGCCGCTGTACTTTTAGGCATATTTTGGAGACCAGAGTAGCTCTAAGTCTCCCAAAACAGACTTAGACCGCCTACAGTTCGCTTACTGACCGTCTGATGCATATCTAACACTAAAATTGTGTTTTTCAAGCAAGTTCTCGTCTAATTGGCTGGCTGGAAGTTTGTTGCAAAAAGAGTGGTACTGTAGCAAGTAAACAGAATATTCTCAACCACTCCTGTACTGTGTATATTGTGTAACAAATAGCTGAATACTTCATACTTCGGGATGAAATTCAATTATAAGCCTATACTGCATGCTTTCTTGCACCCAGGTCTATTATTATGATATCATCAATTGAACAAATTTAGGGCATAGTTTTACACAAACTTTAAATGCATATAGGTTGCTGGGATTTATTTATTCATTGATTTATTTAAATGAGATGCAAATACAGAAGGCTTATTGCTTGTACATGTCCTGTCTGTGCTCCAGTGCCACAGTTTTCTATCAAAGACAGTTCAGCTTTTGACATGCAATTACACACCAGTCTGCCCACTAGGAAAGAGTGACATCAACACACAACAAGGTTGCAGGCAAACCCATGCTGCCATGCTGCGGCTCGAAGAGGTCTGCGCGGGACTGTTTTTTAAGTCCCGCTCCCGCGCGCTCCCGCGAGGTTATATCCCGCACCCGCCTGCTCCCGCGATATATCCACTCTTTGTTCACCCGCTGTCCGCTTTGAATAATTTTCTTCCCGACCCGACCGTTCCCGCTAAATTTAGATCTCGTTTCCAGAATCACACATTTAAATTTCCTCTATTGAAAGAAAGACAGATAGGCTAACAAATAAAAGTGTCGTCTGCACAAAATTGTATTTGTTATTTTATTCGTCGTCAAGAGTCTTTTATTGACAGCAAAATGTTAAACGAATTTTGTGTCTTAAGACACGAAATTCGTTTAACATTTTGCTGCCAACACAGTAGGAAAAAAAAAGTGTCACAGAGAAAATAATAATGTACAAAAATTGTATTCCTTATTTTTATTCGTCTTGTCAGGATACAATTCGTTTAACCTTCACAACACAATAGGAACAAGTGTCGCAGAGAAAAAAAAAATGTAGGTTGTACAAAAATGGCCTATTATAATTTTATTCGTCTTGTCAAAATACTAAATTCGTTTAACATCTTGCTGTAAACACAGTAGCCTAGGAAAAGTGTCGCGGAAGAAAAATAAATAAATAAATTCGACATCTGTCATTTAAAATTATAGGCTAAGCAAAATATAAACAAAACCGAGTTGAGCGCTCTTCAAGCACTTTATTCTGCTCTGTCACTCATCAACAACCTGCCTGTTCTGTCTGCGGGCCGTAGGCTATATTCACTGGTAGGCTAGCCTGCTCTGAGCATCGTTATGCACATGCTGCGCACAGACACTCGCAAATAAAACGAAGCACTGTTTCATGCGTGCAGCACGTGCATAACAGTCGCGTGCAGGCTGTACAGGTGCTTGAATAAAGCGCAGATATGTTGTTCTGAAAAGACGTCGGGAACGGGATATTGGGTTGGGTTGGGTTGGATATTGCTAGACCACCCGCTCCCGTTCAAATTGCACCAGAGTTACCGACCGCAACCGCGTTTTATTCGGGAATTTAATTCCGCGTCGCAAGAAATCTGGTCAGCCAGCCTCTACTGTAGGGCTGCATGATCTGGGGGAAAAGGAACAATTTTGCTGCGCTTTTCTATAGGACTGCTCAGTTTGGCCAAAATTGCGTGATTATTATTATCATATAGCTAAATATTATGATTTTATTAATAATAATTACAAGAAGAAGAATATTTAACAATACAACTGTAAAATTTTAATTTCTTATGTTTTTAAAATGTTGCAAATTTTCTGACAAAATAGGGATTTAAATTTTTAATTTAAAACAAATTTGCTGTACTTGTTTGTAGGACTGCACAATATGTACCAAATTTTGTTATTATATATCAATATAGGCCTGTAATAAGATTTTTTTTTTTTTTAAGTATTATTATAACAACAACAACTATTTTTAACATTACAACTGTAAAATTGTAATAGTACTAATATTATAGTAATATTTACAAACTAATATTTATGACTGTCAAATGTTGAACAGTCAAACTTTTAATTTGCTGGAAAACCACAGGGAGACTTTAAAGCTTCTCTTTTGTTGATAAGTGCTTCTCATTACAAGTATGGGAAGTTGGTTGGTGTTCCCAAATGCATGTTAAAGCAACCCAAACTCTGATGCAAAGATGGAGTTTGCATGGAGCAGCATTTACTGTAAACCGAGACGCTCCGAGTTGCTGCCTTTTGATTTTGTTTCGAATAATCATGCATCCCAACTTCTGTGTGACTGTGACTAAAATAAAGATCAGGTAGTTTTACTGAGCCAAATGTGAAATCTGTATATTTAACAGCTTAAGATGTCACACATTTCTGCGCGAGAGGCAGAGCGCAGATATTGCGATTGTGCCGAAGCCTTTTTTTTAATCATTTTAACCCTGACTAATAAATAAATATTCCAGAGTCGCACAAACAGACGTTTCATCTGATGCCATTTGAATGCCATTTCCTGGTGGCCCTGATGACTTTGGCAGGCCAGACAGATGCACGCACGTGGGCGCGCGGGTCCCTACCGGATGTGTTTATCAGATTCTCACAAAGGCCTCTGGGGCAGGCTGCCATGCCGCTGACGCTGACATGTGGATGCGAGCTCGCTAAGTGAGATGGATGGGATCGGCACCCGCTCAAACAAAAGTCTCACTCTCCTGCACACACATGCGCGGACAGACGTGCGCCTCCCAGCCTGTCACACACACTTCACCATGTCATCTATCTCATGCTTATCCAGCCTCAACACACACACGTAGCAGCGCAGATACGGCCTTGTGTCCTGGTCAAAGAATTCCAAATGACTTCTGTTTTTTCCCCACCATCTCTTTCTCTGATTATTTTTTGCAGTCAACGTCTGTGCAGACCGGCCCTGTCACTTAACCTTTATTTCTCTCTCTCTCTGTTGTTCTCTGGAAAAATAAAGACAGAGGAGGGAAATGACATATCCACTCTGAGCCCCGAAGCTCTCTTTATCACTTTCTCTCTTGCCGACAGACGACACTGGGTCAGATGAAACAGGGGTGTCTTTCTGTAATGCACGAAAAAGACATTTATTTTAATGTAGCATCTGTGGGTCAAAACTCATTTTTCAGTTCAAGGTACAGGTTATGGCTTATTCCCAAAATGACATTTATCTGAACACCATCAGTGTGACAAGTATCTATTAGCCTTAAATAATGTGTCACATATAAATGCTAATTATACAACAGTTGGTTTCGCTCTTTGAATTTGATTGGTTTGTATCCGCTTCTCTGTGTTTGCAAGTTCAGGACAGGTTAGTCTGTGCATTAGTGGTGGCTTCACTTTCTGCAGTTACATCATTACGCCAGTAGGTGGCGACTTGTAACTTAGTATGAGTTTATGAGTTTGCAATTCAATCACTCAATTGATTTGTTCAAAAACACTGATAATACTGACATACTCCGTATGTACTTCTTTCGAAAAACGAATTACTTTGCGACCATTAAAAAATATGTTATATATAGTACAAATGTATGTAGTATGAATTCAGTTCAGATGTAAGGCCTACTACAATAGTTAGTCAGCCGCTGCAACATCTATTTCTTTGCTTGGAACTTTTTCTGCTGACAAAGCAAAGCTAGACTAGTAATATTATGTCTAATACTAAAAAGTTTCTCACTTCTTGAACTCCTGTATAAAAGCAAAATCACACTCACAATTGTGCAGTTGGTCAGATCATTATTCAGAACAACAAGCATGACTAATTAAATAAAAATAGCCGAATATTAATAACAAGCCAAATATTTAATTATAAAGAAATAAGGAAATGTATATATTTATTATTTTTGTGCTTTTTTTCCACATTAATTAAAATGCTTATTTTTGTTTATTAAAACAAAAGCTTTGCAGTTTAACAAATTGCTGTGGGAAAAGTCATCTTTATTAATGATGTCGTTACAACACTGTGGCCAGAAGTAATAGTCTCATACATTTCCTACTACATTAGGAGATTTTGGAAAGAGAAGGTTTAAAAAAAAAAAGAAAAGAAAAAGAAAGACATGTTACATAAATCATGAACTTAATGAACCAGTGTTAGATTCAAATGAAATGAGGACTTGTGCATTTAATCTGGGAATGGTATAGAAGATACATTTGGAGAGAATCTCTTAACTGTGATAATCAGATTCAACTCATGAGTCAGTGAGTTATGCACTACAGGGAAGTATAAATAATTATGGTATTTACATATTATGGGCTGTATGATATATAAATGGTAAGCCTAATGCAGAATGTAATTACATTTGATGGCTTGTGTGTCATTAACTTCAATATCACGATATACAGATGCAGGATAACATTGTTGGAAGTAGAATATCTCTCTGCATTCTTGTGTGGGTTTGACCACATTGACATTAACGCAACAATTTTAAAATGTGAATTCTCTGTGCGATTCTGTTTCGTAACATTACAGTAAGTAATAAAGTGTGTCATTAAATGAGCAGGGTGTATTTGGCTTCAGAGTTAGTAGCAAAGTCTTCCAATGCTTCCATTAACAAGCAACGCAAACAATATCAAGCAAAGCAACAACAAATCTTTACATGGCCTGTAAAAGGGATCAATAAATTGTGCTTCCATAAAAACAAAACTGTACACGAGGCTATTGCTTTCCAAGAATCCTTCACTTTATAATACATCACAAAATGGCCACTATACAGGAGCTGCTTTATGTGCATTTGCACATCAAAAGTATGCAATTTACACAATTATGCCTATATTTGTTAGCATTGCTGAAAAAAGCTAGGCGAAACAAAAAGTGATTCACAGAGCTTCTAGTGACCTAAATTCAGTTAATGAGTATTATGTGTGCAAAACAAACACTTAAAGAAATTACATATGCAATCATTAGGATGTGTATTACTGATAGAATACAGTGATATTCTGTGCACAATAAAACTCGCCTTTAAAGGAAAAAAACTTCTCCAATAAACTTTCTCAGCAACAGTGTTACAGTTTTTAACAGATTTGGCCTCTGCATTATTTTTTGCACACCAATGTGATATTCATTTTTAGCTGTAACACTCCCATGGTAGTTGGTCTGTGTAGTGGTCTTTCTCAAGATCCCAATTATGTAAGAATTCTCTCCATTTTAGTCTGGCCACATACTGCATGTCTAGAATCAGACTGTGCTGAGCGGCTAATGACAAGTTTGTTTACAGGCCATTCATTTTGCTAAGATAGCAGTTAGATTTGACAATAACACAAATGACTGAATGTAAAAAAGTTGAGGAAATAGAAAGATGGAATTCTACCACAAGCTTAATTAAAAATATCCAGCAGTTACTTTACCTAAAAAGATCAACAGAAAGCCCTTGTGATATATTTATACACTGTATAGTTCAGTATACTACACATATGTACCTCATTTTGGATGAAGACATTCAGAATTGAACTGAGAATTCCATTTCAATTCTTGAATTTAAACTGAATTGAGACAGCAAACAGGATGCACAATTGCAATTTGAATGTTGCAGAATTGAAATGAAGTACAATACCAAGAAATTCATAGAACTGTACTTGAAAAGTTCAAAAACTTTAGATAGATAGATATAAACTTCTTTTGTTGTTCTGTCTTACTGAGCTCTGATGAGATCACCGAATATTCAATAGACCTTTAGGTTTTTTTCCATAATTCTACTGGATAATCATGCTGTAAATACCAATTTACTGTGTGTACACAACTGTCTCACCTCTCTGTAAAGAGGGAGGTTTCATCCTTCAACATGGTCCAATAAAGCCAGTGTGGCACAGCCATAAAATAACCTATTTCCAAAGAAACAGCTATGAAAAGGGGGTCATAACCAGTCCATCCATCACATTCACAGTCATTCATGAATTACTTGGAGAGATAAATTGTACATAGAAAAAAATAACACAATATTAAAAATAACTATGCATTATTTTACTTTAAGATGGCACGCCATATTGCAAGAATTTTTCAGATTCTCAGTCTAAAATATTGTGGTGATGATAATGTGTTACACTCTGTACTGCCAGCTGACCCCGCTATTTCTGTTTTATAACTCACTGAGACTCACTCTGACATGTAAAACTGAGCCAAAGAGTCTTCATTAATAAATTCATGTTGTATTTACCTGATGAATCCAACCATCGCTTTGAATTTGTACCAGCGGCATCGGAGCCCTTTTGAGCCGTGCGCTGTGACAGTTGAAAGGAAATGCGCTTTCAAAGGCATCTGGATCCAGCGATCAGCATTTACCGCTGCAGAATTACACTAACTCCCAGCAGATGGCTCTAATTATTTATTGCTCTGAGCTCAAGCCGAGATTCATAATTGATGAAAAGTTGCTCCTCTAGGTCCAAACCTTCAAGTCAAAACAAAAAAGCATACATACACACATCTGGACCATCACATCTGACATCTAATGTAGCATTGGATAAAAGACGGTGTACGTTGTCCATCCACTCTAATATACAATCCCACATAGACTGTTTAAACAGTTATAGCCTCCAAATGCATCCCGAATTGCTAGATCAAGAGGTTAGTGGTAAAGTAATGCAACGCAGCCTCTTAGCTTTCAGCTCATACTGAAATTATAGGAATTTTCCGAGCTCTTACAGATTAATGAGGACATTATCAAGGTCAGTCTCGGATCTGGCAGCAGGAGAGTGCGGTGAGAGCCCAGACACTGAGCTGTCAGCTTAGTGCCGTCAGTGCGCGTGTGATAGCATCGTTAGCTTGACCACCTGCTGCTCCGACGCAGGAACACATCGGCAACAGGTTGTTTCCATAAAGAGCGGGGCTTGAAATCGGCATGGAGTGGACCAAAGCAGAGTGGTAATTTGTTAGGACTTGCCTGTGGAGCACAGAGGCCTAGAACTGCCTGCTCAAAGGAGAGAACGGCAAACGATGTCGTTTTAATTTAAAATGAGGCAATCTTTGATACATTTTCAGCATGCAAAGGCCTGGCTTTCAGAGTCAGAGCATTAAAGGGATGCTTCAAACTGAAAATCCTGTCATCGTTTACTCACCCTCACAACTCTTATGGCTTGCTTTCTTCTGTGAAACAAAAAAGTAGATATTTTGAAGAACGTTCCAGTTGTTTTTGTCCATGTTATAAAAGCCGGAGTTTATTAAATTTGAAGTGTTAATATTAAACCAGGCAGAAAGACAAACAGTGTTTTCTGTACTTTAATAATGTTTTTATTTACAACTCTGAATTTTTTCTTTCACAGTGTATGCATATTCTAAATGCATATTACTGATCTTATTGTGATCGATTCATCCATGTATGTGTAATTTAAAAAAGAAAATTGTTTTGCCTCATAATATTTTAATCTAAATGTCATAATGTCAAACATGTAATACATTTTTTTCTATTTCAAGCAGCACTTTTACATATTCCACATTGTACATTACAACCTGCAAAAGAAGATCGGTCGCTAGTACACTCAAAAATGAAAATTCTGTAAACATTTACTCAGCCTCATGTTGTTCCAAACCTGTGTGACTTTCTTATATTAGAGGAACAGATATTTTGAAAAATTCTTGGAAATTTAGTTCCATTGACATCCACTGTATGGACAAACATACAATGGAAGTCAATAGGAACCGAAACTTTTTAGTTGCCAACATTCTTCATAATATCTTCCTTTGTGTTCCACAGAAAAAAAATGTAAAATAAAAATAAATTCATTCATGTTGATTTGGGAGAAAAATCTGTAGATGCTTTGGATGGATTTAAACACGGTAAATGTGTCGCTCTCATTGCTAGCTGAAAATATAATGAATTTAGCCAAAATGTTTAATAAATGAACACAAGGGATGTGGGATGTGTAGTAATGTGAGGCAGCAGTGCAATCCAAAAATGCATCTCTCATTTAGATGATGGTTTACAATCAAAACAAGGTTTTACAGTGGGAAGAGCCTGACTGACAAACACACACAGATTATAAAACATTCAGCGGACCAAAGTCTTTATAACTATATGTCCCAAGGGTAAAAATGGATTTTCCCATCAAACCACAGTGGTGTGACACTCATTGACTCTTTAATTATACATACCTACAAGTTACACATAAATCACTCTCACTTATTTATCCACTGTGTTCATGTATACATGAAAACTCAAGAAGGTCCATGTGATGGCGTTTTAAATGTAGCTTCTTAATCTGCTGTGAAAGTGTATTGGCCATATTCCACACGTCTACTGCCATACTCAGTAAAATGAGTGGCCATTTTTGTCAATCTGAAGCCAAAATCATTACATATATCAGTTTCTGATTAATTAGCTGTGACAGGTCCATCAATAATATTCATTTGCTTCATAGAGTGTGGACACCATTAGCCTGACAGTGAAATCTGCTAGTTAGGAGGAAGGTTGCTTCAGAGCATGTTATTAGCAAAGGGACAGAGATAAAAGGCTAAAATCTAAAATTCAAAACTTTGCGGCTGGTAAGACTTTTAAAATGTTTTCGAAAAAATTCTAGAATGTTCAACAAGGCTACATTTATTTGATCAAAATACATTATAAGAAGTTATATTGTTACCATTTAAAAATTTTTGTTTTATTTAATAGTATATTTTAAATTGTAATTTATTCCTTTGATGGCAAATATAATTATTCCAGTCTTCAGTGTCACATGATCCTTGAGACATCATTTTAATATGCTGATTTGGTGCTCAAGAAACATTTCTAATTATTATCAGTGCTGAAAGCAGTTATTCTGCTTAATAGTTTATGCACTTAAAAAAAAAAAAGGTACAGAATTGTACATGTTTTGGGTACATAATTGTACCTTAAGGACCTATTGTGTAAAGGTACCATTATATGTTTTGTTCCCTTAGGAACAAAATTGTACCTCCGCGGTACCTTTTTTTTCTGACAGCAACCATAATTCACTTATTTCAAGATTCTTTGATGAATAGAAAGTTCAAAAGAATAGAATTTATTTGAACTAGCCTACAATTTTTTTTGAACAATGTACAAGTCTTTTACTGTCACTTTTGCTCAATTTAATTTGTCTGAGCAGAGCATCTGGGAAAGTCATTCTGCATATAAGGCCTTAAAATACTCTTTCGAAGTGACAGCAAAGCCAATGCAGTTAGTGTAGTTTGACAAATTATTATAGCGACTTGTCAGCTAGTTTGTTTTGACTATATGCATGTATAACATGTAACACTCAATCAAGTTATTACATTTACATTTTGACTGCACATAACCAGCGGAATGGCACTCACAGAAGTGGCATTAATGACGTAAAAGAGAGAACATGTTCAAAAAGACGTCCGTTTCGTTTCATCTCCTCAAAGCGTCAAGCAGGTGCGCATGAACCCTCAAGCCCTCGGCAATTTCTCAACCAAATCTAATTTAGCGCTGTTATTTTTTTTTTCTTTCTTCCCTTTCTCTCGCAAACATGAAAGAGTACCTGAGCTTGCAAGGTGCTTCTAGAGAGGCCAGGATGTTAATTAAGTCTCTATCTGAAACTTTTGTTAATTTTAATAGTTTTAGGAATGTGGCTAGCGTGGAGGCGGGTGGCAGGTGTAATTTCACGGATTAGGCGCGGTATGAAGGCTGCCTCTCTCCGACCCCGCGGCGCTCCCCATTCCGCTTTGAAGATAACTTTACCCATTATCACAACAATGGCACACGGGATGCAATGTAATTCATGCAGAGCCAGCGAACATGAGGATACCACCACTTACACTTCTGGGGAATTCAAAGAGAGCAAGGGGGAAAAGAACGGGAGACAGCGAATGAATTTTATATTATTTTTTCGGCCGACCTCTGAAGCACACACATATCCCGACATACTTTGGCTTCCCGGGTGGTGCAGACCTTCTGCACATGCATCTTTAGGATATGCTTTATCTGTTTGCCTACCTTCCTCCCACTCATCTCACATCTCTCTCCCTCTCCCTCGTACACGGTGATGACAGGCCTTTCAGACTGCAGGAAATGGTTTGGCTTTGAAGTGGAATTGGAGCCTGTGGAACTGTCTAGAGTCTTGATTAATATGAGGAGAGGGTAAAAAGAGAGGGAGAGAGAGAGATTGGGGGAGATGATGACCCTGCCCACTTAGGTGGTGAATAAAACTGGACAAGAAGAGAGAGGAGCAGTGTTGAGGAAGCTCATGGACTGGCAGACAACACAGAGAAGCACGGAGGCCAAACAGTCCATTTCAGTATCTACAAAATATTAAACCACCGCGATGCCACGCAACAAGCAACCACGCTTCTTGGTTTTTCAGAAAAGTAGATTTTTGTGGTGGCTTGGAGCAACACTAAAATGCTCTATAAAGAAAGTTATTAAAAGTTACTGTTAATAAAAGACTGTTACTGCATACAAAATAAATCCAAATAAAAGCATTTGAATCATCCCATTAAATCTTCACATGCGGTCATATCGATTGTACTTTGGAAATTTAAAAAAAGCCATTTGTGATCAAAGTTTGTACAATGTAACAAATATACAGACACAAACCGACATTCATACATGCATACTGGAATTACTATAAATGTACATGATTTACATAATACTATTTATATAAATATAAAGGTAAACATTTTATTTATTTATTTATGAAGTAAATACTGTGTACATGAATATTTAGTTTTATATAAAAATATATTGCTTTATTCATTTTAAATAATATGTTATTTATTTCCATTTAAAGTAATTCCCATTCTATTCCTAGACTATGAGAAGAAAATTAACAGATCTTTGTTTAGTTAGTACAGTATGTATGTGTGTTATTTTGATCAAAGGAACAAGTAGGATGGATTTTGAAAAATGTATGCTTTTCTTTTACAAAGGAAGAGAAGATAGAGGGGGCAAAAGGAAGAAGACAAGCTGTTAGAAAGACAGAAACAGGAAGACGGTCCAATTAACGTTAGGTGCTGTCACCTCATCACAGATACAAGAAGTGCAAACATGTACGCGCACACACACACAGAAAGCAAACAGACACAAACAGAAGTGTATATACTGCTATGTGTGCCTACACAAGCACCTCCCTATTTGATTGCTGCCTACCATGTATACACATCCACATCTGCTACAGCACACACACACACACACACACACCTGACATTATAACAACAGGGAATGTTGTAACAGGCACAATGAATACTTCCCATTTCTGGGTTGATTGTGTCAGAAAATGTGAGGAATTAAATATAATACAATGTGTTACAAAGGTTAATCTCAGAAAATCTGTCAAACATGCTTGGATCACACACACACACCCACATGTTTGTTTCTGGGAATTTTGGGGACTTTCCATAGACTTCTATTACTTTTATTCTGACCAAATGATATTTTTTTTATCCCCTAACCCTAAACCTACCCCTTACAGAAAACCTGTTTACTAATTTTTAATCATTTGTTCCCTCGTGTTCCCTCGACCGCAGGCCAGTCCCCACAATGTCAAACATTTCAGGTTTTACTATCCTTATGGGGACATTTGGTCCCCACAATGTAGCATAAACATGTAGCCTACACACACACACGCACACTCATTTATCTTTTTAGGAAGGTTTTTTTTTTTTTTTTATCATCGGAACATTATTACAATATGGCTACGTTCACACTGTCAGTTTTTAGGACTGACAACCGCATTATCTTTACAGGCATGAGTCTCGAAATGTCCCGTTCACACAGCAGCTTGTTGTGTTTAGAATACTGTCTGTATGAACGTGCAATGGGAGTCAAGCCAGTATTCCTTAACAGTAGCCATAGCGACAGTGACCAAAGTAAAATCAAAGTTGGCGACGTCCATAATACTGAAAGCCTTATCACTTTATGACACGACAAGAGTCCAAACTAGCCGCGAGTTCTTTCATCAAATCTTCATTAATCAATAGCAGCTTTTATATTTGGGTGGAGAGCGGAGCATTTGAATCGCGCGCAAACACGAGTTACGGGAGCGCCTCCGGTGGAAAACTGACTGGATCTAAAACGTTCAGATGACGCACAGCTCATTTCTCCATCACTGTAAGTTACTGAAAACACACATGAAAACACGTAACACGCGATAGACGTGCGTTTGTGCGGCAGAGCGGCTCTCTCGCGCTGTATGACGTGACATCTAGTTGTCCAGTCCGGTTCCGTTCACACAGCACGTGTTTTCCGAGAATGCGGTTGTGAATCCTGAAAATTTACAGGTGTGAGTTCGGTTACAGAATGCGGTTGTCACGCCCGTAAATAACCGAACTGTGTGTGAACGTAACCGTATTGAGGATTCAAATACTGAACTGACAACTTTTTTACTTTATACATTTTTTGACAATATTAAAGTAGAAACACTTTAATACATTAATGACAATAACCTTTGAAAACAACGGCAATTACTATCAAAAAAATAACCCAGTGCCCCCACACACACACACATTTTTTTAAATTTTTAGGTATATTCTGGAGGGTTTCTCAAGATATTCTCTATATTCTTTTCGAAGCAGAATGCATGATCAAATTAATTAATGAAATTAGGTAAGAAACAAACAAACTCACAAGGGATGATCACATATCCTATATAACTTCAAATACCACTTAACCCCATCCGCAACACCCAAGACATCACAAACTGAAATGGCATCCAGACTGACCCGACACCCAACTCACTTCCTGTCCATCATATTATTGTCTGAGTCACTGAGATTTTAGCAGTGATCAGCTGGGAGTGATGGATGCGCCGGACCTGTGTGATCTGCTGTATCCTATGGAGAATATGCATAAGGGTGGAGGACGTGTTTCCGATGCCAGAATCAATGACCTGCCCATTCATCACACTGTGTTTCAATAGAGGTGAAGAAGGCTCATCTATCAGCAAGAGAAGGCAAATTCATCGAGGCAACTTTTCCAAAGCGTCTTATTCTAACTCCCCTCCTCTCCACGCTCGTCTCCTCTCTCCTTAAAGATAAATGCCTTCTGAACCAATTTGCAAGGAATTTGTACCTCACATTTGAGTTCCGCTCCCTCCATAAAAGACACAGATACGAGTGCTGTAAAACTTAATTCTGACTTGGCACGGCCACATTTTTCTTCTGAAGCTGATAAAAAGAGCGAAAAAGACACAATAGGGGGGAGAAAAAGCGCATGGGAATGAGGAGCGGGGGCATACAGAGAAAAACAGTCTTATCTTTCTTTTTTCCTGTCCTCCGCTCATGTGCTTCTGAGGATGCGGCTCTCACCTTAATGTAGACAAAGGAGGGCAGGGTTGTTATCGTCATGGAGACAGGTGCTTCCGAAGAACCGAGTAATGGCTGCCTACCTCCACCACACGCACACACACACACACACACACACACACAGAGCTCACTTCTTGATGGCAAATCTGATAAAGTGGGAACATGATGGAATTGTGTTTGTCTGTGTGTGTGTTAGATACGGAAATATGACGGAATCATCAGTATTCTCGCGGATGTATCTGCTCTACTTACCTCAGGTGATCTGGAGGAATAGAAAGGCCTTTTAGTGCAAGATTATCATCACATGATGTCTAAATCTCTGAGCCTGTTTGTGGAACAAAGAAACTGAGCAAAAATTTGTGTGAAAATCAGCACTCTATCAGTTACGTTTATAAGGAATTCATACTGATACATTATTAATAACTGCTGTTTCAGAACTGATGAAATTATGCACAGATTGCGTTCCTATATCTTCATCTGTGCGATAACACAATGGCGCTACATCAGAGAGGAACTATACAAAGGAATGAAGTGCTGTATTAAAAAGAAATTATAAGCTGTCAATGCAACAATAATGGAAAATTTCTCAAATCTTTTTTAAATGACCCCCAACACTGACTTTAAATGTATGTTTAAAGTCAAATTTAAATTCTTACACTTACTGTGATAGACTCATCAGTGCATGTTAAAAAAATAATAAAAATAAAAAGTTTGCTTTAGTAATTTTTAAATAAAAATGTAAGCTCACTCATCCTGAGCCAAACAGCTACTTAGGCTCCATTATGGTATTTAACATCCACTTTTCAGCATTCAAATAATTACCAAAAGGTTAAAATAAAGTCCTGCCCTGCAATTATTTCTTGTTAAATAACCTGTTTCAAAGAGATATGTCACATTACAGACGCAAAATGGGTTGCAAACAGCAATTCATGTTGACTTGAACATGAATCGAGAGAGAGAGAGAATGGTGGGGGCTATCCATTTATTCAGCAAAACATTTTTGGCGTAGCCCCAGAATGAAAACTCAATTACACTAAATCAAATTATTAAAAACTAAAAAGACCAACACTTAAGACATTGGACAGCGATTACAGCATGACATATCAATGCTTTCTGTCTCTAATACTAAGCAGGCGAGTACTATCAACTGCCCTGTTCTAGGAAAGGCCCTCTATAAAACTCAGTTAACATTGCTTTGACACAGAAACCCACTACAAAAGGACTACCAAGGGGTAAAAACAGATATGTGGACAAGAACCCTGCATATGTCAGTCTATTTATAAAAGTTACTGGACATGTCACGATAAAGACACAAAGGGGCAACTGATATCCACAGAGTGAAATACAGGGCTCCTGCTCAAGAACCAGTTGGAAAATGAAAACACAAAATGCACTGTAAAAAAGAAACACCATATTATATGACAATACTCTTCTTGACCTAATGGCGATCTACAAACTACATGCAAATTCTGCTATACAATCAACAAACAGGAAATTCCAATCAACAGAACACTGATGCATCTGTTATATGTGCATATGTGTGCGGGTGTATGTGTAATGTTTATTAATGCTTTGGCAATGTAAACTCTTGTTTATCATGCCTACAAAGATTCTTTATTCTTGAGAGTGAATGAATGAGATTAAAGCAAATGAGTAAGAGAGGGAATATAAAGACATAAAACAGTTTATATAATACATTAATATTATTTACATAAATGCACACATAAAAAATAAGAATGTGTATTTATTACATTTATATTAAGTTAATTTGCATAACAATAAAAAACTAAATAGAAAACATTATGTACACAATATTTACTTAAAAATAAAATTAATAGAAAACATTAACCAAATATTGTGTACAAAAATTATGTAAATTAAAAATGCTAAACAAAAATGTTTATAATGTAAATTTAAAATTTTACTAATACATTTCCCTTTTTTCCTTTTTACGTTAGCATATATTTCTACATCTGAATTGCTTTTATTAAATTATTTTCACCAATCGAGTCCAGATTGACCGAGGACTATTACTAAGACCTTGTTTTGCTGCCACATCCAATCTAGTGTCAGACATAAAATAGTTCGGGACCTCATACATTGGCTCCAGGCTTGAATCGTTTTTTTGAAACTTTCCTTTTGGTCGGCATAGACCTGAGAAAGTGTTCAACTGACAAACCATTTTCTGGAGAATTCTCAGAAGAGGAAAATTTCTTCTCTTTCAAAAACTTCTTCCATCTAAATGTAAATGCTGAAATCATCATAATAACATTCCAGAAGGATCTCTTCTGCCGCATTCTCTCTCAACTCCAAAAGAGAAAGTTGCAGTTTGTTCAAACGAGTTGAGTGTTTATTGAATATGTGACGGGTGAAGTGAGAGATTCCTAAAATACGCACTGTATGGGTGCAATAACATATTTCACACAATTAATGTAATTGTGTTAATTAGCAGAATCATTACAGAGTTTCTCTGCACACACTACGTTCTTTGGAGGTGATAACGAGCGCACACCCATGCATTCAAATGCTCGATTCGTATGCATATGTTTATGCACACGGCACATCTGTCATCATTTGTAATGACAATCTGTTTCAAAGTCATAATGACATCTGGCATCTGGGTTAAAAGCTTGATGAGGTCAAATTCATTTAACCTTATCGATTACGCTTAGATTATCCCAGCCTTTATGAAACAATACACTCCGAACACAGCCAAACGTTTGACACGGGTTTATGACCTGGGGTTGAACACATATCAGCAGTCCTTAATAATCTCCAACCAAAAGCACAACTAATTATATGGAAAAACAGAGCGTTCAGATATGAAACAGTCGGGCTTCATGCAGACAGCTGGAATTGGCCATGTTTAATATTCTGGGCTGAGCTCCATAAAGCTCTGGCTTTTATTGACACGCTTGATTCTCTTTGTTCAGCAAAGTCTATCTTGTCGAGAGCAAGCCCGTTTCAAAGATGTGGTGTCAGCGTACAATGTGCAGAACAAACCAAATTCCAGGAACTTGAGGAGGTGCAGAAAATGTTCTTCTGCTCAAAGCAAAGACTTAAGGATATGTCAGCGCTTCACTTTCTTTCTTTAGCAAAATCCTGGTCCATCATGTACATTTAAATAGTTTAGTTTAGTTTATTTACTTATATAGCACATTTCTACTGCCTCAAGAGCAGTACAAAGTGCTGTACAATGCATTCAAAAAAACCAAACGGAGACAATAACAAACACTACATCTTAAAATGGAAACATATATTACGTCTCCCCTAAATCAGACTCGAACGCCATGATATAGAAGTGCTTATTCAAAGCTGTTTTAAAAGCGAAGACAGAGGGGGCAGAGCGAATGGCTAGAGGTAGATTCAGCAATCAGCAAATAGGGGCTTTTAAGAGATACACCTACTTGAAAAACAGGGATCTTAACATGCAACAGACAGAGATTTACACTTTGTATAACAAAAAATGCACACTTCACTTTTAATATGCAAAAACAGCTGTAAAAATCCACATCCATTGACCCACATCCACTTCATGTGATCTACAAAAACAGTCAATAACTCAAATGGAGTATTAAACATTAAACAAACTACATTAGGTTGCATTAGATTAGAGTAGGAGACCAACATCATGTAGATCTGACATTAGTGACAACTAGTGTTGATTAAGCATGAAGTTTGGATAAAAAGGCTATTTTACAGATATGAAGGTTTCTCATTGTATAAATTTTTTTACAAGTCACTTTTACTAACTACAGACAAAAATACAGTGTGGGGAGAATCTCTCTAGAGAAACTCTATGCACAAACCCCATTCGCACTTTCCTTGTTGACTTGATTCCTGTTGAGGTCTACGCTGGGCGAAGAATGTTCACCCACTCAGTAAAAAGGCACAAAGTACCTCAACTGAGCAAAGCACACAAGCGATCAGAGAGACAGCAAGCAAATCCATAGGGAGTCCCATCTACTTCCACTTCAGGTCCAATAGATCTATTATGGTGGCAGTTTGAGCATAGGAAAATGCTGAATGTCTGCTCCTGTGCTTAATAGTATGAGCAAAAATGCACATACTGTAGTCCTCTAGACAGGAAGTCACCCAAAGGTGGTGGAAAATGCATTTCTATAAAACCACTTTGTAAAAAATGTTTCAGTGCATCTATGCACACACCCCACCAATAACAATGCTGAATAATGAAAAGTGTTTTAATTTAGCTAACATTATGTTTTCATTGAGAAATTTTTGTGAAAGGATAAGAAAAAAAAACATTTTATTTATAAAAAATGGCTGTTGAAATACTCCACAATAAATTAATAAATGAAAAAGAGACTGCTTTGTAGGGTAATATGAAAGGATAAATTACAATTAATTCAATTTAATTTAATGAAATTGATTTACTATTGTACGGAGCCCTTTAAAGGACATTGTGGTAGTAAAAATTCAGGGAGGGAGGAAAAAATAATTTTCAAATATTTTGCGTTCCCTCGAGAAACTTTGCGTTCCCTAGCAAAACTTTTGCGTTCTCTCGCAAAGATATTTGCGTTCTCTCGCAAAACCATTTGAGTTCAGACAAACTCTTCTTGTTTACTTTACAGCTTGCAGTGGTTACAGCTCTTATGTTCACAATGGAGCGGTTCATAGAGTTTTATTTTGAACTTGGACTCAAAGTAATACAGTCAGTGCTTATTTCAAGGCACGGTTTTGGGACATTCTAAAACGCTTAATGTGGCTTAATGTTTTAAAACAGTGACATTGGAGGACTAAATTCAATAATAATAAATCCTGATAAAAATTATTAGGCTAACATTAATAACCTTATTAATAATATTACTATTAATAAAGCAGAATATGAACGCAACGCCGTGCACGTTAAGCCTTTTCTTCCCCATAGAAAATGCTTAAGGTATGCTATAATGAAAGGTTCATGCAGCTCGTTTGTTCACAATGGAGCGGTTCATAAAGTTTTTATTTTGAACTTTGACTCAAGTATAAAAAAAATACAGTCAGACAGTGGTTAGTTCAAGGCATGGTTTTGGGACATTTTAAAACGCTTTAATGTGGCTTAATGTATTAAAACAGTGACATTAGGACCAAATTCGATAATAATAAATACTAATATAATTGTTAGGCTTATATTAATAACCTTATTAATAATATTACTATTAATAAAGGAGAATAGTCCACAATATGAATGCAAAGGATTTGGTATTTTTAAATCCCCATTTTCATTATAGCCTACCTTAAGCGTTTTATGGCGGAGAAAAAGCTTAGGACGTTGATTTCATATTCTGGGCTATTCTGCTTAGTAATATTATTAATAAGGTTATTAATATTAGCCTGATAATTTTATCAGCTTTTATTATTATTGAATTTGGTCCTCCAAGTCACTGTTTTAAAACATTAAGCCACATTAAGCGTTTTATTATGTCCCAGCACTGACTTATTAATTCATTTTCCAAGTTCAAAATAAAACTCTATGAACTGCTCCATTGTGAACATAGGAGCTGTAACCACTGAAAGCTGTAAAGTAAACAGGAAGAATTTGTCGGAAGTTTTGAGAAGGAACGCAAATATATTTGCGAGAGAACGCAAAAGTTTTGCGAGAGAACGCGAAACATTTGAAAAATATTTTTTCCTCCCACCCTGAATTTTTTCCACTCACCCAGAATTTTTCCCACCACAATGTCCTTTAAAGGGCTCCGTACTATTGTAGTAAATTAAAACCATAAAAAATTTTACTTGAAAAAAAAAAGATTTGCTGAACTAGAGTTTAAACTGATACAAAAAACAAAACAAAACAAAAAAACAATCAAAAACTGAAATAATTTTTTTTTTTTTTTTTTATTTAAAAAATATGCCAACAGGAAAAGAAAACACTAAAAAATAAACCTTAAATACACAACAGAATTGCTAAAACTTTCACTAGAACTAAAATGAAAACAGAATTTAAAAAAATGATTTAAAATGTTGACAAAAAAACAATAGTATCTTAGTGATGAAATATCTCTGCACTCAACATCATATAAGGCGGCAGCAGAGAATAAGAAATTGAATGCAAAACTATGGTTCTTGCGCCTGTTGTCAGCGTGTTAGATTTGAATGTGTGAAAGTGAACGCATGTCCTCCACACTTTAAAGAAATGCCGTTTTAGGCCATATAATCCAAAAGCTTACAAGCAGTCTTTATCAAATTCATCTCACACATAATCAATACTTTGCAAAGATTTACTTCGCTGTGTCTTAAGAGGGCATCAGGAAAGAAAAAACAGGTCAGGTCATTGCCAAAGACATCTGTTTAGTCGCCAATACTGTTAGCCTTTCTGTACTGTAAATGGATTCCAATTAATGCACGGTGAGCCTAATACATATTACATCACTTCCTCTCTCTCCTTCTCTGGCATCTCATCCTGCTGAAACATAGTTGTTCTGATGAGCAACCTCGCCACCTCCCTCCACCTTCCCGGCTGCCAGATTGGACTAAAATCCCTTTTCAGACAGCAGGAAACAGGGAGGAAAGGCAAGGCTGAGCTCCCTCCACCTCCCCTTCCCTTCTGCCAAATCTAAAATCAATAAACTGTTTCTTTCCCTGCACGACTCGCTGAATCTATAAAAAAAGAGTGAGAGACTTTTGTATGAAGATGACGAGAGGGATTCAGATGCCCTCTCTCCACTTCTACAGCCTGGACAGCCTCCGCTCGAGGTGGGGAATGAACAAGTGTTTGGATTTATGCGCTGTGATTGTATTGAGGTTGTGCAGGTGTTCTGGCTTGGCCTCCTGCTCAGGAGGTGCATCACAGCCAATATAGACGCTGCACTTCAGATATACAGCTCAGTCAGGAGGCTGACCGAACCAGCAGCGTGTGGTCCGGGAATCTCAAGAAACTGCAAAATGAGTCAATGCACACACAGTCTACCAATACTTCATGAACGTGAAAAAAAAAAAACCCTTCATTAAAAGCAACTAACAGACATTCATTCATTTTTTGGTGATGATGGGGGTCGGGGATAAATGTGTTCATGACAAATACTTGGTTAAAAGGTGTCATAAAATATTATTTTAAATATTAATATTATTTAAAACATTTCCTAAAATTATATAAAATAGTTATTTTACGTTGATGTATTTTACAAAACCGTGATCAATTAATCATTTTTGATTAATTCACACATTTCACAGGTCATACTAAACAAAAAATAATAATAATTTGTCATTAATCAATCCTAATATTACAATTTGCAAATAAATATTTAAATATTGAATGCAAAAAAAAAAAAATACTCATACCAAAACTGGACAGATTTTTTTTTTTTTCAATTTCTGAGAATAAAATTAATAATTATAGACATTTTATATTTATTAAATGTATTTACATTTTGAAATATTAAGCCTAAACAGTTATCAGACTATCTACACACACTACAAATATAAAGACATTGAAATTTCACAGTTTCTCAGTATTTAGTATTTTGCAGTCAAGAATGAACTCCGCCAGTCTGATTTGAGAATGATCCAAACAGCATCATCATTAGAACATCTGAACTTTTTTATAAGAATTCGCATAATCAATGTCAATAATCAATTATCAACGCGGTTTCAAACTTTTGGCCCCCAACTGTATGTTTCAAAGTTGTACAGTGGAGTTTTTTCTATAACATATTTACTTTTTTATTCGACTTTCATGATTATGTAGGGCGAGCAAAAGCCATCCACAAGAGGTAGATCAGTATGACTATGATGAAAGGAAGAAACCAGAGGAAAGGAAATGTGAAGAGAGGAAAGGGAGATGCGGGGGTGGCGCTTTTGATGCGAAAGAGAGTGATCTCTCAAAAGCCATTGCCCTTCAAGGATGCTTGTGTAATCAAACCCTAACATTATTAGGACCACAACAATCTATAGACGCTGTATAGTGTAGCAGGTAATTGAAAGATATTGTAAAAAAGCACCTTAAGATCCATATTAGACACGTCTTTATAGTCAAATGAAGCAGCTGTTCACAAGGAGTTTGTTTCTGCTTGAAACTGATATACAAAAAAGAAAAAAATATTATACATAAAATATTCCTATCTATCAATTTGCCTACAGATATTATATATAGAAATCCTATAGGTCCTAGAGTCTAAAAACAATAGACTGCCACAGTCAAGTTAGTATGTGAATGAGTCTCGTGGAACTGCATACCCGACCACCAAAGTCATTATTAGTTGCCCAGTGCCATTGTTCTTCCGCTCATGAGAGAGGAACGTTGACCTTTCAAAGGCTGGACTGGAGAGGTAACAGCTGCCACCAACAGATAATTAGCCTGCTACAGCTGTGGCAGCAATATTACAGGCCAAAAGCTGCAGCCCATTGGGTTGCACACGGTTCTAAGCGGCTGATATCCTACTAAAGCTCTGGGTGTTATATTATGTCACTGCAATAAAATAAACATTGAGGAGTTTCCGGATGTTTTCCCCAACCTCATTAAATCAGAATTGTATAGAATGTGATTTATTTTTGTTCATATCAATCCTTTCTTTTAATATGTAAGATCTGCCAAGTTTTTTGTTTAGTATTCCAGCTAAAGATGATGTACTGTAAATGCAAGCTGCATCACTTGAACCCAAACTTTTTATTTTATTTTCTGCATTACTGCACATGAAAGCTTCTAAAATCAGCTATTGATTGCAATTTCAGTGAACTCCAATAGCATCTCTCACAGCACTATTCATTCTTAACTGTTCCACTTATAATTTCAATCAGATGCGTTGAAGCAAATTTGCTTCCATTGATTAAAGCAACCATGTTACCAAGTGCTATTTTCACCCCATTATTCTACTTCTCCTAAGCAAAATACAGATTCTACTATCAGTTACTTTTAAATGTAGAAATATCTGTTATTAGAAATGACTTCCATTATTAACACAACATATTTCTTCTTAGCTTAGTGGTTTTTCCTGTTGTCTCAGTTCTGTGACTGACTTGTTATATTGCCTAGTAGAGACCTTTTGTAAATACAGTTTTATTAAAAAATAAAAATAAAAAACAAAAAAAGTGAAATTACACTTTTTTTTATATGCTTTAGAATAAAATATCAGAAGTAAAAAAGATACTGGACACAGAAAGCTATAAAGTACATTTAATCTACAAATTCATAATTTATTGAGGGTCAACTGTAGAGTCCAGTGCTCCATTTATCTGTATAGCGTCTCAAGACACAATTTTATTCAGCTATGTCATTCTCTCAAAATTTAGTTTTACAGTTTTTCTCGATTGCTTTAACACATTTCTTGAAAGTATGCCTCTTTTTAGCGAAACTCTAAACACAAATCCATAACTTCTAACTGAATTCTCCAAACTTCCTATATTCAGGTCAAAATGAAGGTCTCCACTCAAAACAACTCAATCTTGCTGAAAAACCAAACTTTGCTCTCAGACATGACACACAAACCCTCACACTACGACAAAGTTTTACACACTGATGAGATCAATTCAAAACAATTTTACAAAAAACGATAATAAGTGTTGCTTTTTGTGGACTTCAGTTCGGCCTTCAATACCATCATGCCTGACCTTCTCTCACACAGCTCTCTGTGCCCACCTCCATCTGTCAGTGGATCACCAGCTTCCTGACAGACAGGCAGCAGCTAGTGAGACTGGACAAACTCACATCCAGCACCCGCACCATCAGCACTGGAGCTCCTCAGGGCTGCGTTCTCTCCCCACTGTTCTTCTCCCTCTACACCAATGACTGCACTTCAAAGGACCCCTCTGTCAAGCTTCTGAAGTTAGCGGACGACACTACAGTCATCGGCCTCATCAAGGATAGAGACGAGTCTGCTTACAGACAGGAGGTTGAGCAGCTGGCTGTCTGGTGCAGTCACAACAACCTGGAGCTGAACACTCTCAAAACAGTGGAGATGATAGTAGACTTCAGGAGGAACCCCCCTGCACTCCCCCCACTCACCATCATGAACAGCGCTGTGGCTGCAGTAGAATCATTCAGATTCCTGGGAACTACCATCTCGCAGGACCTGAAGTGGGACAATCACATTGACTCTGTTGTGAAAAAGACCCAGCAGAGGCTGTATTTCCTCCGCCAGTTAAGGAAGTTCAACCTGCCACAGGAGCTGCTGAAACAGTTCTACTCTGCCATCATCAAGTCTGTCCTGTGTTCATCTATAACCAAAACAGACATCAGAAGACTACAACGGACAGTCAGGACTGCTGAGAGGATTATCGGTGCCCCTCTACCCAACCTCCAAGATCTTTATATCTCCAGAGTGAGGAAAAGGGCTAAGAAAGTCACTCTGGACCCCTCACACCCAGCTCACTCTCTCTTTGAACTCTGGCCCCTCTGGCCGGCGCTACAGATCACTGAGCACCAAAACAGCCAGACACAAGAACAGTTTTTTCCCCCCAGGCCATATCCCACTTGAACAACACATAACACACCCCAGAGTACTGTACATCTGTAAATAACTTATCAAACCTGCATCTGTACATAGGACACATGCACATTCACAGTTCTGTCTATGGACATTTTTCTTTTCTGTATATTTTCATTTTTTATTACTATTCTTATTTATAATTTATTGTTTATTCTCTTCATTATTAGTGTTTTTATTACCTTAATTATATGTTGTCTGCACTATGTTTGCACTTTCTGTACTGGAAGCTCCTAACACCAAGACAAATTCCTTGTGTGTGTAAACTCACTTGGCAATAAAGCTCTTTCTGATTCTGATTCTGCTTGTGGTACTCCCCAAGTGTTTTATTCCTTAATTTAATGTACTGTAGAGTACAGTACAATAGAGCAAAGAACAACAAAAATAATTATTCTGCACCAGCATCCCGTCTTTGGTCTGGGACAGGCCAAAGAACCTCTTCAACATCACAGCCTATAAAATCCCGGGGTAAAATCCTCTTGCATGCCTGATCCAACCCTGGCATGCATCAACTAAAATATATGAGACTGTTTGTCTTCTTGCCCTTCCTCTTTTTTTTTTTTCTCCATGTTGTCATCCCCCTCCTCCTCTTCCTCTTTTTTTCCATGTTGTTGTCCTCCTCTTCCTCTTTCTCATCCTCCTCTTCCTCTTCCTCTCCCTACTCCTTCTCCCCCTCCTCTGTGGTGTCCTTGACCTCTTCCTTCACGTTTCTCTGGATCCATTGTTTCAAACCTGAATACAGTTTTTCTCAGTTGCTTTGGTGCATTTCTCGAATCATCCTTGTGGTAATATTTGCAAAGAAGTATGTGCATTTCTCAAAACAATTCGTACAAACAGCACCACACAATGGATTTCCTGCAAAAGCCTGTAACTTACTCAAAATATTTAGTTCATCTCTCAAAAGTAAGTATTTGTCAATGAACATATCAGTGCCATCAGAATGAAAAGTCCTTGTGTCATTGTTCACAAACAAGATAGTCAAAATGCTTAGTCATGTTGTCAATATAACAGTGCACTCTGTTAGTATTACCTGATGTAAACTATGGCAACAGTTTGGATGACAGTTACTGTATTGAAATGCAGAAGGCTGCACTGCTTATGTATTCCATATATCCATTTCAAAAGCACAAATTTACACATTAATGTATGTGGGATATTGATTGAAAAGACTGGATATGATTCACAGTTACACTTTTACTTGTGGTATGACCAAAAAACAAAAAAAAAAAACATTATAACGTCATTGTGAAATAGAAAAGAAAAAGAAATATGAGTGAAAATAAAAATTAGAATGTCCATTGTCATTGGTTGTCATTGGTTGATCTATATTCTCTTCATTAGTGAAAGTCAAGATTGACTTGAACAATTCTTGGCAAATTTCTAATAGTCTAATAGAAATGTTTAGAAAATATGCTTGACAGTTTACAGTTTTTTACGATTGCTTAAGCACAATTTTAAAATCAAGGCTCATTTTGTCAAAACACTACACACAAATAGCAGAACACCTTAGTTCTTTTGCAAAATGAAACACTTGATTCAAAACTGTACAATAATATAACAAAACCCAGTTTTGACACCGTATGGAACACACAAGGTTCATACAATATAATTCTGTTTGATTCATTTACACACTGCTGTTCCCAATCTTAGACACTTGTAAAATTTCAAATTTACTAATGATATAGTCTGGTTTTGATTTTTTTCAGAGATATTGCACTGAGTAAAGTACATGAACATATTGACCAAACAGTAAACACAAGACCTACTGCATATGAAAATATTTCTCTCCACATTGTAAAAACCAGA
The DNA here is from genome assembly GCF_012432095.1 of Onychostoma macrolepis. Lineage (NCBI taxonomy): Eukaryota > Metazoa > Chordata > Actinopteri > Cypriniformes > Cyprinidae > Onychostoma > Onychostoma macrolepis. The sequence continues at coordinate 3,284,694 of NC_081159.1, forward strand.
ACATATAACATATTCTAATTACAATATAGTACATAAACTTTTGTGGAGACAAAAAAAAAAAAAAAACACCTTCTCATCATCTGTATAACTGGATAGCCACTTCAACAGCGAGGGAAGAATCTTCTCGAATGGTGACTCCATCCTTACACAGACTCTGCATCTATTACAGTAGGTCACAGGCCTCCTCCATAGCTTCAGTGAGGGGTATAACATAGGGTCAGAGGTCATAAACATTCCACTGCCATGCAGAAGGGAAAAAGGAAAGGAAGGGAGAGTGTTATGGGAGGTACTGGAATAATGGAAACAGATACCTAGTCTGTCTAAAAACGTGATGTGGTCGGTGTTGTAAAGAGCTATTTTGGCATGAGGACCCCGTTCTGAGTGACTGCAGCATATATTGTGATGTTACCACCTTGTTGACCTGGGACATTCAAAACAGCTCTGTGGCCAAAGATGTTTCTTCTTACAGTATTCCTCTTCCTCTTACTGCAACACTGCCTTTCATTTTTGTTGAATACAAAAATTCACCTGTTGCCTTTTTATAGTGCTTACACCTGATTGTTGAGTTTACAGTTAAGCACCTAAGTGTCTACACACCTGATGGCGTGTTTGATCAATTGGTTTATAGGGGTGGTATTTTTGAAAGCAGTGCCTTGAAATGGCAAAGAAGCAACATTATGTTAGATTTTTGTGTCTAATGTTGAGAAGTGTGTTTAGTGTTTTGCAATACAATGCGTGTAATGTTTTGCAAAAAGTGTGAGGCTTAGAAAGTGCTTATTGTTGTGCATATTTGGGCTGAGTTTGTGCTGAGTTTGTGCAATCGTAAAAAACTGTATGACAACTAGATCAACCACTTTGCATTTACTGAAATGACTTATATGATGAACTAATGACTTGAGGTTTTGAGGGGTAAGACTATAGCACAGAGAACTATATAATACATTTTGAGCAACATGACAATAGTAACTGATGATGTAGGAAACCGCAGAGAAATGTACATAATTTCATGAATGTATCAAAGCAATCGCAACTTGTTTAAAAGAATGAGAAACTTTTTATGATGTGCACAAGTGACTAGATGATGTGGAGAATGAACAAGTAGTTTTGAGAATTTCATTTCTGATCTGAGAAATGCACCAAACTGAAAGCTGACTTCGGCCCTTTTATCTCTATTGAAGATTCTGATTGGTGTGTGATAAATTTTGACTTCTAGTGTTTTCCACTTGGGTAATTGTGTGCTAATTGCGCTCAAACTTTGCAGACTTGAGTGAACAATATTGAATGCTAGTGCTTTCTAAATGACCACATGGTGTAAACACTGAGAAATGTAGGGAATTGTTTGTAGAGTTTTGCAGTAATTGTTCACCAAATCTGACTCATGTTTCAAAGCAGGGGAATAGTGTTTATAGGTTAGGGAAATGAGTGTGGTTTTGAAATTGTAGTTCAAAAGTCTGGTTATAGTGTTTTAGCAATCGAGAAAACCTGTAAAAGCTCAGAAATGTAACAAAACTGACAAAGAAGACTTACATTTATACTGCTCAAGTGCTTGATTAATTCTGCACAGCTTTAACTGAACTTGATGTAATCAAATGCATGTTCTCTATTTAAGCTCAGACTCCACATCAACCAGTTACACTGCAGCAGTTTTAGCCTGTATATGGCTAAAGCAGTTGCTCTCATACTGTCACTATACCTCTCTCTCGGATTGATTTTCATTACAGAGGCAATCAGACTCAGCAGGACACTGACTTTCTTTTAAAATAAAGACTCTCAACGTGCTCTTTTATACAGCAGAGTTAAGCACCCTAAAATACATTTCAGCATTTTAAGATTAAGTATTTGCGGAAAGCATAGGGCTGGACGATATGGCCAAAATTTATATCACAATACATTTCTTAAACTATATAATATTTGGGGGGGGGGACAGCACAACTAAATTAATGTTCACCTTTTATTTGTATTTAGCCTTCATACAAACAAGAAATGTGAAATCACTGTCAAATAAACATCTCAGACTCACCTTATTAATATTAATATTAATATCTTTAACTTCAAACTATAGGCTAACATACACTACCAGTCAAAAGTTTTTGAACAGAAAGATTTTTGTTTTTTAAAGAATTCTCTTGTGCTCACCAAGCCTGCATTTATTTGATCAAAAATACAGCAAAAACAGTAACATTTTGAAATATTATTAACATTTAAAATAACTGTTTCCTATTTGAAAATATTTTAAAATGCAAGTTATTCCTGTGATTTCAAAGCTGAATTTTTAGCATCATTACTCCAGTCACATGATCCTTCAGAAATCATTCTAATATTCTGATTTGCTGCTCAAAAAAAAACCATTTATTCTTATGTCGAAAACAGCGGAGTAGAATTTTTTTCAGGTTTCTTTGATGAATAGAAAGTTCAGAAGAACAGCATCTATCTTAAATATAAATCTTTTGTAACATTATAAATGTCTTTATCATCGTTGCTAAATAAAAGTATTAATTTCTATCACCCCCCCAAAAAAAATGTTAAAAAGGAAAAAAATTATACTGACTCCAAGTGAGTTGCTGCAGACAAAAAAATAAAATAATAATAATTGAGCAACGACAAAAACATGTTTCTGGAGACGGGATTATTATTGAAAATGCAATCTGATTCTCTGCCAGTAGGAGGCGCTTTGAGAGTGGTAGAACTAGCGCTTTCCCCAGTAATGGCTGTAATCTAAGCAGCTCCGCTCATGAACACTACTTTATCAGATAAAATGAAAATGCCATCAAAACTATTCTGAAAACAGTTGGTTTCCTTCAGAGATAAATTCATAGAAATCACCCGCGCCGCGTTTTGATTTTGAAACGTGCAGTGCTCATGTTTATTCAACAAAGTCAAACGCCACAAATAAATCAATGTATGGGAAACACTAGTAATGTATATCGAAATATCGGAAATGTGTTTAAAAATCATATCACCGTTATTGAAAAAAAAATAATATCCCGATGCATATATCGAATTATTGTCCAGCCCTAGGAAAGCATCAGGGTTTACTGCACTGATTTAATGCAATGCATTGTTTTTGATAGTAATATTCCATCATAATCTCACAATAAACCTATAATTTATTTGAGTGAATCACATTAATGCTAAGATACTGCATGTCTTTTACGGTAACGCTTTAGATTACAACCAGTAACATACTGCGTAAGTAACAGTGTAACTTTTTGTAATTATAGTGTACCTATTTAGTACCTCCATGTAAGTGTAAGGGAATAATATGTGAAGGTTGGGGGATAAAAGGGTAATAACCTGTAAAATTACAAATTATTTCTACTGTAAGTATTCTGAAACTAAGTGGCAACTATTCTAATATTACTTGGTATGTAGGCTATACAACAATCTTATATTTGCAAGCGATTTAGCAAAAACATACACTGTGTAGGCCTACTTTTTAAACACGCTAGGTTATTGTTTCAATCCAAATGCTGGGTTGAGACTGTTGCGTTAGGAAGCTGATTTGACCCAATTAGGGTTGATATCAGTAATAAAAAAAGTAACCCGACGGTCCTGGGTTAGGAACAGTGTTGCCAAGTCCGCGGTTTTCCCGGGGAACCCCAATCGAAACGTGATTGGGCTAGTTTTGAGTAGCAATTGGGCGGGTTTTGTTGTGAAAACCTGGTAACCCTGGTTAGGAATGTGGAGGTTCAAACGCAAACGGTTCTGTGTGCGACGAAACCCGTGTCTGCAGTCCTGAAGATGGAAACGTGTGGAAAATAGGAAAAAAAATAATCGAAGCGCAGACGAGGGATAACTTTGAAACTGTGTTGGTTTAAAACTGGAACAGTGAATGTGCTGATCGGGAACTGGAAACAGCTTGAATGGCACTTGAGACGAGTCTCCGTGAATGTAGAAAATACAAGAAAACTAACCGAAGCGAAGAGGAGAGAGATTTTTGAGACAGACTGGAATGTGTTCTTTTAAAACTGGAGAGTTTTGTCCAAGTATGTTCTTACAACATTGAGCAGTAAAGGCGGGAACTGAAGTAGTCAAAATGGTGCTTGAGGACATGGATCACAACGGTAAAATCAAAGACGGTAAAATCCTGTCAGTTCGCTATAATACATAGTTTAATATTGACTTTCAGTGTCTATTACTGTGTATTTATTGACATGATGGTTTGGCCATAATAGTTTAACTTCGTCAGTGGGTGGAAAACATAATTTTGTTCTTAAACAAACTTTTCAAAAGAATTTGGTTTAACTGTATAAGCTGTATAACGTTAACTATGGAGTTGCTTTGCTTTTTCTGAATTGGTGTAATACATTTTATCTTTTATTATCTGTTGCCTGTGTTGTTACTGTTGTCATATTGTGTGTGATTTTAATTTAAAAACCCAAATTTCAAATAATATTTTAATTAAATAAAACAGTCACCATGTTTATTGATATATTACCTTATATATAATGTATGACCTACTATATATATATATATATATATTATATATAATATAAAATAAAATCTAAAATATATTTTTAAAAAATGCATGTCCCTGTTACACTTAATGTTTACACTAAGTGCAAATAGCAATAGATTCTGTTTACAGCTAGATTTTCTGCTATTTATACTACTTATTGCAAACAGTGGCAATTATCTGCAGCTCAGTATTGTAGTAGGCTACATTATAAAACAGTATGCAGTAATAACATGTTGAGTGTAAATTATCATTTTAATTCCAATTATTAAATGGATGTCACCTTATTGGGACAATAAATCCCTCCCTACCCGATAATTTAAGATCAACTTTTAGATTATTTCCTTCATTATTATTGAAAATACATGCCTTTCCGACGTGATGGCTAATTTGAAAAGGTAGGGGGAAAAGTTGCAAAACGCAGATTCGAAAGTCGTGCGTCAAACACGACTTCAACTGATGCTCAGCTGTTTTTTTAAATAGTCTACTTATTTTCGGGTCATCGTCATAAAAGCCCTGTCACAAACATCGTCACAGGCATGAAGATACATCTTTAATCATTTCATCAAGCTGAATGACTGACAAAGTAATCACGTTTTCAAGCCATTTCATGTTTCATTTTGACTTGACACAAAGCAGTGATATCTAAGCGGGAGAGTTTCTCACTTACTTTATAATTAATCAATAACGTGATTTTCCCCCATTCATCTCAATGAGCCTCCAGAAATGTCACGGCACGCTTTGGGGTCTCTGTTGTAAGTCTATGTACCGAAGGGAGGCAAGCCTCCGCTGTAACTTTACCTGCGGGTGTCGCTGTTGGACAGTGCTATTTTATAAAAAACGAGTGACTTTTAGACTTTTAATGTCATATTTAGTCATATTTGCGCTGTTTTATTTTTGAAATATCGATTATTTTCTCATCCAATTTTGAGGAGAGGAGACATTGCCTCCCTTGCCTCTTCGGAGGAAACGCCCCTGCTACTTACCCTGTAACTACATGGAATAAGGGGGGAACAAGCACCACTTTAATTTACAGCAGGCAAATGTTGTATTTACCCTGTAACTACATGGAACAAGGAGGTAACAAAGCTCCACTTTTATTTACAACCCGCAAATGTTATATTTACCCTGTAACTAACAAGGAGGTAACCGAGCACCACTTTAATTTACAGCCCACAAATGTTGTATTTACCCTGTAACTACATGGAACAAGGAGGTAACTGTTACGGGGCTGACGAGACGTGAGACGTGCGGATCCATATGCAAGCTTTTATTGACAAGAGACGTGGTCATAACAGGCAGGGTCGAACAATGGCAGACAGGTATATCGCAGGCAATGCAAAGAGTAATCTAAAACGGGCGTGGGTCAGACGACAGCGAACAGTATCCAAAGGGGCTAGACAAGAGAGATAATCCAAAACGTAAGCAATAGTCCAGGCAGGGGAAAACACAATCCGAAACAGGCAAGACTAGGAAAACTAACAGGGGCTCCGTAGGCAACAGTTAGTGTAGTGCAAAAGTAACTGTGGTGAGTGAGTGACCTCTGGTAGTGAGTGAATGGAAGTTCACAGACCAGATTCGTGACATAGCCAGCCCCAACCCCCAAGGAGTGGATTTCAGACGCTCCTATACAATCCAGGAGGGTGGTGGAGCGGAGGCGGAACAGGGGGAGGGATGGAGGGCCAGGTCCAAGTGGAAGTGGAGTGGCCAGGGACCAAAGCAGAGCAGGAAGCCAGGGCGGAGTCAACGGAACCGGAGCCCACCAGGGCGGAGCGGACGGGACTGGAGCCCACCAGGGCGGAGCAGACGGGACTGGAGCCCACCAGGGCGGAGTCAACGGAACCGGAGCCCACCAGGGCAGAGTCAATGGAACTGGAGACCACCAGGGCAGAGCGGACAGGACTGAAGCCCACCAGGGCGGAGTCAACGGAACCGGAGCCCACCAGGGCGGAGCGGATGGGACTGAGCCCACCAGGGCTCCAGCAGACGGGACTGGACCTAAAGACCACCCCCGCGGAGCAGATAGAGCAGGAGCACACCATGACAGATCAAGAACCCACAGCAGAGACTGGGACCTAGGGAAAACTGAGACACAAGGAGGAGACAGAACACGCACAGTCACAAGGACTGAGGTAGGGAACATGGGAAGTCTATCAACGTTTTCCCTGGTGGCAACTGAGCAGGCAGGTAGTTCACAACTAGCCACCATGGCTGGTTCAGAACGGGGCAAATGTTCAAAGATGGCTTCCTCGGCCGGTTCAAAGCAGGGCCAATGTTCAAAAGCGGCCTCCATGGCCGTGACAGGACAGGACGAGAGTTCAGAGACAGCCCCTCTGGCTGTGACAGGCCATGCAGAGAATTCACAGGCGGCCTCCATAGCCATGACAGGGCAGGACGAGAGTTCATTGACGGCCTCCATAGCCGTGACATGACAGGGCAAAAGTTCAGTGACGGCCTCCTTAGCCGTGAAAGGACAGGGCAAGAGTTCAGTGTCGGCCTCCTTAGCCGTGACATGACAGGGCAAAAGTTCAGTGACGGCCTCCTTAGCCGTGAAAGGACAGGGCAAAAGTTCACTGACGGCCTTCATGGCCGTGACAGGGCAGGACAAGGATTCATAGGCTGATACCACTGACACCTCTGGAGGTTCTGCAGCAGATGCTGCCACCTCTGGAGGTTCTACAGCAGTACCATCAGGAAACAGGGAGAGCTCAGCCACGGCTCCTCCGACCGCTACATGACAGGCTGTAAGTGTATTGTTGGGCGCCACCACCTTGCAGGGAACTGAAGCAAGCACTGCTGCTTCGAAAGGTTCTGTAGCATGCACCGCCACCTCTGGAGAGACTGCAGTGACATCCATTGCTTCGGGGAACACAGTAGCGGGCGCCACTACCTCAGGAGGTTCTGCAGCCTCAGCCGCCACCTCTAGAGAGGTCATAGTGGACGCGGCTACCTCGAGCAGTTCTGTGGTGGTGTACGCAGCCCAAACGCAACATAAAGCGATCCCCAACATGGGAAGCGCTGCAGACAGGGGACTCAGTTCAGGGACAGAAGGGCTAGGGTGAGTGAGTTTGGGGATGCCAGCTGTGCGTGCAGACACCCTCACACTAGATACCAGACTAGGATTACAAGGAACTGACCTTGAATATCTGGGTGTGTCAGCGGAGACGTGACCCGACTCTGGAAGGTCAGCGGAGATGTGACCCGACTCTGGAAGGTCAGCGGAGACGTGACCCGACTCTGGAAGGTCAGTGGAGACGTGACGTGCTGCGACTCTGGATGGGCAGCCGTGACGTGCTGCGACTCTGGACGGGCAGCCGTGGCGTGCTGCGACTCTGGACGAACCACTGTGACGTGCTGTGACTCTGGACGAACCGCTGTGACTTCTCTTGACTCGTGAAGATCAGCTTTGACTTGGCTTGATTCGTGATGATCAACGGTGACTTGACTTAGCTCATGAAGATCAGCTGTGACTTTACAACAGTTAGTGTAGTGCAAAAGTAACTGTGGTGAGTGAGTGACCTCTGGTGGTGAGTGAATGGAAATTCACAGACCAGATTCGTGACAGTAACAGAGCACCACTTTAATTTACAGCCCGCAACTGTTGTATTTACCCTGTAACTACATGTAACAAGGAGGTAACAGAGCACCACTTTAATTTACAGCCCGCAACTGTTGTATTTACCCTGTAACTACATGGAACAAGGAGGTAACAGAGCACCACTTTAATTTACAGCCTGCAAATGTATTTACACTAACTACATGGAATAAGGGAGGAACAAGTTGGGCTTAAACACAGAACAAGTATATTTGCACAGTAATTACAGAGAAAAATATTGCACCAGTTTTAATTTAATTGTTTGATGGCCAAACTAAATCCTGTTTTTTTTTTTTTTGCTATAAAAACACAGTATACATACACTGAGATACACATTGTCACAAAGCACAGTACACACAACTGGTGAGTAATATAACAAACAGGTTTATTGAAGGGAATCGGGGAATCAGGATCGGGAGTGACCAAAAGCAGGTGAGTGAGCAAGTATATGGAGTTCAGATTGCTTAGCTGTGGTTGATGTAGTGTCTTTGTTTGCAGGTTCGGATAGGGGGTCAAAGTGTGTTTATAGTGGTGTTGATTAGTGTCAGCAGGTGCGTGCAATCAGAAGTCAGGTGATTGTGATCGGGTGATTGTGCTGGGTGGTGACTGTTGTGATGTGACTGGTCCCTGACACACATGTTGTATCATGCATTTTTTTCTGCGAAAAGCTGGAAAGAGGTAAGCTTGTTTTAAGCTGCATTGAACCTTGATGGTATATCATACAAAGTTATTTGGTGATAGTGGTGTTGGGAAGTTGCTGGTGCTGAGATCGACGAATAAGCTTTCATAAGGTAAGCTGACTTGTGAATTATAAATCATAGCAGAAACTCATTAACTCATTTCACTAGATGTCCAGTTTTGTTGTTCAGTAATCATCATGTTTCCTTTAATAATAGAATGGTTAAAAATACCTAGGCCTATAATAAAATACCAGTATAAAATTATACAAAGAATATTGTCTTTCTAAATCACTCCTAAACATAAGATTATTGTTATGGCCATACCACGTAATATTAGAATAGGTACCCTTTAGTTTCATAATACTTACAGTATAAATGATTTGTAATTTTACAGGTTGTTACCCCTTTATTCCCCAAACGTTGCATATTATTCCCCTATACCTACACTATAATTACAAAAACGTTACGCAACAACTTCAGTTTACTTATGCAGTTCTTTGCAGGTTGCATATCTGGTTGTTACCCCCTTATTATCCAAACGTAACATATTGTTCCCTTATACCTACACGTACGTTCTTTATAGGTACACTATAATTACAGAAACGTACACTGTAAATTCAGTATACTTGCGTAGTTCTTTGCGGGTTGTAATCTAAAGCGTTACCACTTTTACTGCAATTGTGACAAACCAAAAATATCTCAAATCAATACAATACAGATGTGCTCAGGTGCCAGTTTGTATTGATTTCAAATCAGTGTTGATTGGTCTGTTTCCATGTGGAAAAAAAGTCTAACATTTTGTATAACTCATATCTTACGGTTTTGCCAAGTATCTAACTATATTATTAGTAAATTAACACAAAACCACAATATTTCTTGTCAGGACTTATATTAGGCCTCCTACAACTATAAATAGAAGATCTAATAATGCACATAAACAAACAAATGTTAGTTGAGAACATTACATTTACATTTATTCACTTAGCAGATGCTTTTATCCAAAGCAATTTACAATTTGGGGAATACATTGAGCGATTAATCTTATAGAGGCAAATAGACACAGGAAGTGCTCGTAACACCAAGTTTCAGGCATTGTTCAAGTAAGTACAAGCTAGACTGGAGATTAAGTAAAGAGAAGCTTTTTTTTTTTTTTAGAATATAGGAATGAAGTCAGATGGTGATGAAAGGGATGAGTTTTCAGTTGTCGCTTCAGTTGTTTTCATTCATATTCCTTCTTTCTTCACTGACTTAATGAGGTATAAAAAAAAAAAACTTAATGCACCTGACTAAAAACTGTCCATTACTTTATACTTTTAAATATCCTGCCTTTAGGTTTTTTATCCCAAACCATGACAGGGTATGCATGCAAGATAAAATTATAAATTAAATAAATCAGTTGGTGTAACTTAATAAAACTGACACATTCCACACAGTTGAACTGATTTTTCAGAACTTCTACTGGGCTGAAGAGTAAAACTCATTTTAATTCACTGAGATCACATCCGCTTCCTTCCATTTGACTCAAACTGAGAAATACACCAGAAAATAATTTGCTGATTCATTTAGGCCGTGTGTCCACCAAAGCATTTTATTCCTGATGCAAGAGTCCTTTTTTTCAATTGTTTTCAATGGGAGTGCCATGTTTTTTAAAACGCCAGAAATGTGACAAGTGTTTTTTTTCTCAGTGCTGAGAGATGAAGAATGTTCAACTTTGGGTAAAACACAACGCTCACCTCTGTCACTTTTTAGCCATCCGTCCAATCACAGTGGAGGACGGGCAGGACAAATTCCACACCAACCAACCGCCACATCCTGCTTGTACAACAGCAACAGATGACAACAAGAAACACAACAACAGGCCTGACCCCATAGATATGTATAGCTAGATGCCCTGTTAATGGCCATTTCTATGGGCTGCTATACGACATATTGGAACATCAAATTTAAAAAAAAAATAATAATTATATTTTAAACTATTTGTAAAATAAATTAATAAATCAAATCAAACTTACTAATGCCTCCCAATCTCATTTGCATAAGTTGTGTCGTGATAAATCTGCATTTTGGCAGATAATAGCCGATAGAAAATAGACATAGAACAAGTAATTTATGTGTAATGTATCATTTTCTTTTATCATCATTTATCATTTTTTGCCATGACAACCTTACACGCTTGTTGCTGCTTCATGTAATCATAGTAAAAACACGGAATATGAATTTGTAAATTAACTATAGAAAATCTAAAATGTATTTTAAAGTGTGACGGAGCTAGAATTGCTAGAATTAGCTAAAATTGAGCATGCCAAACATAACTTTTTTGTATGTAATGTATGGGAGGAGCCAGTAAGAAGTGACTTAATTCATCACAACCAAAAACATCCAGAACAATTATGGGAACCACAAAAAACATAATCTTAACAGAAATGCAAACAAACCTGAATTACAATAAACATTCAACCAATGAAAAAAAAACATAATACTTCATTTTCATTTACTCTCTGATCCAATCTCAAGCAATACTTGGAAATAGGGTAACCTTACTAACTATTAATAAGCAGCAAATTAGGAGTCTAGTTAATAAGTAGTTAATTGTGAGAGCTGGTCCCTAATAGAAATTCAAGTCCAGTGCTCAACATAATACTTTTGTTCTAGAACTATATTTGAGTTAACTTCCATTGTACACATTTAAGTGAATGTAATGAAATCAAGTGGTGACAAGAATTGTGTTGCTTCAGTTTATTTTTTTATTCTTAATTTATTTTTATTCTATGACACTATATTATAATCTACACTATAACCAAGGAAACCTGTTAGGACTTTTCTGGTTTGTAAAGACCGTGTAACATTTCCTGGCCCATCTAATGTCAAAATATGAGCACTGCTGGCATCTATCTGGAGTACTCTCGCACACACAAACACACTTTTCCCCCCTTTTCAGCTCCACTGATTCCTCTGACAGCGCGCATAACTACGAGAATTCATTACGGTTCTTGACGAATGTGCCGTTAAAATGCTTACAGCTGGAGCGTAGCGGCAGAGGGGAAGTGACAGAGCTCCCGGCATCTCAGTGGCGATAAGGGGATTTCTGAAATTCTAATGGGGCCATTACTGAAGCGACCACTCCACCCGCTGTCTCATGCTAACATCAACGGATCAGCGATTCAGCGTTTAATTACAGCAGTGACACCACTGTCTTGAGTCTCACAACAGGGAGGCTGGGAGCACGGGTAAAGACAAGCCTTAAATTGGATTTTTGTGAATCTTGAGGGCAATCAGCGACAAGAAGTTGGGGATAAGCAATAACACGGCTGTTTGGAAAACAAGGGATTTAAATTTGAGAGACCTGCTATAGAGAGTGAGGCGGCCTGAGAGAGAAATGAAAAAGAACGGAAAGGAAGTATTCAGTTTGTCACTTTGTGTTATTCTAATGATGTCGGTAGGTGGGGGTTTATGACAAAGCGCTTCCCTGACTCCGGAAAAACAAACACAAACAGTGTGTATCTATTTGTTCCAGGCTATTATGGGAGTGCACTGCAGCGCGGCAGTTGAACATGCACCGCATGAACAAACCCAGAGATATACCGGCCCCGGAGAGCCAAGGCGCTAACTGGACAGAAAACATTTGCCTCTCGTTGAACAGCACTTACAGCGATGCCAAGGGTCCAGTCATTAAATCAATTTATGACTTCACTCTGCAACCGGACCCAACTAAAAGAGAAAGTGTGGACGATGAGGCGATAGAAACTGGAAATGAATAGTTTCCTTGGCGGCTTTCAAAGTCGCTTGGTTTACTAGTACTTAAATAACTTGTTCATCAGATACAGGACCTTTAAAGTGGCTCCACACAACTCAAAGTATGAAATAAAAAAAAATATTGAAAAAAAAATAATAATAATTAAAGGAATAGGAAAGGAACCTGTGGTCATCTAAGACAAGTAGATGAGTTTGTTTTGTCATCAAGAGAAATTTAGCATGGAATCATTTGCTCACCAATCCTCTGCAGTGAATGGGTGCTGGCTGAATGAGAGTCTAATAAAAACATCACAACACAACATATAAATATATAAAAATATATTGCGCTCGCCTCGCACGGTAGTAGCTCATTTTCTCATGGGCGGACAAAGCAGAGAAAGGGGAGGTAACCTTTCCCCGTATGACGACATAAAGGGAAGATTCCAGATTGGGCCATCTGAGCTTTCATTTTCTCAAAGGCGAAGCAGGATACCCAGGGCTCGGTTTACACCTATCGCCATTTCTAGCCACTGGGGGACCGTAGGCAGGCTAGGGGGACTCATATTAATGTTAAAGAACCTCATAAAGTGAAATTGTCATGCCATGGGACCTTTAAGAAAACAACTTCGTCAATTTGACGACACGCCCGCTGCAAATGCTCACAACACAACCAAACAAAGAAACGCGCTGCAAATAAAATTCTTTATTTGTTTGTGCTATGAGCATTTGCAGCACCTGCTGTCAAATTGATGAAGATGTTTTCTTGATTTGCTGGTGCTTTTTCTATTTGCATGTGTTTTCTGAAGTTGCAGTGTGCTGTGCTCTCTCTTGGGTGAAAAAAATCTCTTAAAAAAATAGACAAGACATGAGTCATTCACCAAAATGTAAGACGACGAAGCCAACACAGGGACAATTATACAACACAAGACACACCTGGAAACTATTACTACATGTTGACTGAGTTATTAAAAACAATTTTACGTATTTCTGAGTCAAGTTTCTGTTCTGAGTCTTACACAATATCAAATGCCAGCTGCTCTATAAGCATTGTATCAACCTGTATCAGACATGCTCCAAAGGCACAATTCACATATCTCTGCAAAGAGACTCATTAGAGACTTGTTACTGTAATGGAGTGACAGAGGAGTGAGGCGTGCGGATCCATACGCAAGCTTTTTATTTAAAGATGTGGTCAAAAACACAGACAGGGTCGAAACACCAGCAAACAGGTATGGCACGGGCAAAACACAAGAGTAGTCCAAGGACAGAGGTGATCAGTCTCCAGTGAACCATATCCAACAGGGCAAGGCAAAGAGAGATAATCCAGGTACACAGCAATAATCCAGGCAGGGGCAAATAGAGTCCGAAAAGCAAGAAGAAAGGGGTAATCCGAAATACACAAGCGAGAATCAGAACACAGGAGAAACAGGCAAGGCAAGACTATGACTTAACTGGGAAAAACGAGGACAGGCTCCATAAAGTAGCTATCAACTAAACAGTGATAAATGCTAAACAATACTCTGCCATTTGCGAAGGATCTGAGTGGGTGTTATATAGTGTTTATGTGATTGGTTACAGCTGTGTGCAGTGCCATGGCTGATGGGAAATGCAGTCCAGGGTGACGTGCAACAGTCTGTGTGGTGTGAGAGTCAATATGAGGCAAGGGCGACCTCTGGTGGTAATTGGACGAAAATCCATGAACCGGATTCATGACAGTTACCTTATAAAGGTATGCTTTAATAGACAAAAGTTCTAACAAGTTTAAAAATGAAAAGGCAATACATTTAATCTTGTTAGCACTTATGTGTAACATTCAAATGGTGACTGACAAGTAATATATAAGGGCTGAAACGATTCCTCGAGTAACTTGAGTAACTCGAATACAAAAAATCAGAGGCAAATTATGTGCTTCGAAGAATCGTTTAAGTCCATTTACTAGGGATGCACTGAATTTTTGGCCGCCGAAAATATATGCCGCGCCGCACCACGCAGCAGTGTTCAGGTTTCACTCTCATCACTGCGCCGTGTGAAGCTCCGTTCAATATTCCGCTCTATGAATGTGCATTCTGCTCAGTTACCGCTCATGCTCACCGCCACCAGAAAAGCCAAGTTCGCTCAAATAATGCGCCGACAAGAAATTTCTATGTAGTAGTATACTTTTTCCTGTTTGCAGTAGCGCTAGCTGTGCTCTGACATACTGTAGTACCATATGTAATCAACTTCACTGATCTGCTCCCCGCTATGCTCTGCTCACATGCCCTGATAATATAGCTTTGCCATGCTTTTTACATTTTTATACGTTTACTTGATATTTCGTTACACAGAATCATCATTTCTATTTGATTTACACGATCTGATGAGCATTAACTCATATTACGCGATCATATCTCTGTATGAATGAATGGCAGAGATGCGCATTTTCCTTAACCACACACACACTGAAGCACGTGTGAGGCTCGCAGTGATTTCAGCATCTGCAGTCTCAATGAAGACATAAACACACGAACAACATCTCCAGAACTGCGTTTCAAACACAGAAATTTGAAGGTATTCACGGTAACTCGTCAAAATAAAAGTGCGGTTTAATTTGAAGACATTGCAGCAGAAATATATTAGGTACTATTGTTCAGCAGAATGTACATACTACTACTAAAATTATGAAAACTTTATTTTTTAAAGGAATGATCACACAACATTTCTTCCATGTTTTAATTTTAATAGTAAATCCCCTTTGTTTGCCAAAAAGTTAAATTTTCAATAATTTAAAGATAAATTAAATTAACGTTTTATGCCTTAATTTGATAACCAGATACACAACACAGAATTTCTAAGGAAAAAGAAAACATTTCATAAGGCTATTTTAAGAATAAATAAATAAATAAAACATTAGATGAGAGAAAATAAAACAACTTTATAATTGTGATTTTCTTTAATCATAGCTATAATTATTATTAAACCTAAAATATGTTGCGTTTAAAAAGTGTTTGTTTCAGCCACTTGAAGGGTGGGTACATTGTGTGCACGTGATCAGGATGGTACCACCTCCGCCGCATTTTGAGAAAGGAAAAACCCTGTTTACAGGACTATAGATTATTTGGATAATTAGTTAAAAACAACAACAGCAGTTATGTCTGATTCTGTTGCATAGAACTGAACAAAAATAATACATTGATACTTAATATTAATATATTTTCTGTCCAATTTTCTTTCAATAAAAGTGTGGTTATTTTATTGGCTTGTGTTTTTTTTAATGCCGTGTCATTAAAATTGAGTTAAATTAAAAAGTCTTACAAAATTACTTTATATTAATAAAATAAATAATTATTAAGCAGTTTCGGTTTCGGTTTTCGACCAAGCACATCCAGAATTCTTGGTTTCGGCCCAGAATTTTAATTTCGGTGCATCCCTATCATTTACTGTAATTACACACAGAGGTTTGCAACCACATACTCCTTTAAAGGATCACACACACACACACACACACACACCAGTATGCAGAGAGACATTTAAGAGGGTTTATTCTCCAAATAACTTTAAATTCATGTTGCTGAAAAAATGTGTTAATAAATGTTATGTGTATGGACTCTTGTTTTTGTTCCACGTTAGCTTCCTGGCCACTAATTTCTGCCTCTTACAAAAGCCACAATAAGAAGACAGTAAAGGCTTATGTCATGCCTGAGCTGTAGTTAGGCTGAAACTTGAAAGTTAAGTTGCACAAAGTTTAAGTTTTATTATTATTTTTTTTATTACTATTATTTTGATTTATGTGTTTTAGGTTGTACTATGTTTAATATAAATAACCCATTTCTATCTTCTTGCACAGTCAAGTCCAATTGTCGTTTCATTTCTTTCAGCTAATTGTATGTTCATTATTATATATATATATATATATATATATATATATATATAAAACCTATATAACAGCTGAGTTTTTAAAAGGTGTCAAAGTAAAAGCGTTAATGTATATTTGAGATCTCAAACAGATCCTCATTATTTCTTGTTTAATTATATACTTGTGAATGCATTAGAAACACCTCCAAATGTTTTTTTCCCTCATTCCATTTGATTTTACTATGGACGTGCATATATTTTGAATCGTAAAACAATAGGAACATAGGATACATATCTTAACCCATTTAAATGAATTTTATTACTACATGAGGCAGTGGAGGATAGGGTGGTGTGGTAAAACCTACATTATTTTCTCATTGTCAAGTCTCTCAGCTTTGTGAAGGGAAGGTGACTTGCCAATACCTCTCAGTGTTGTTTCTGAACTTTCTGGACCTGAGGCGAAAACTAAAAATAGGCACTGTAATCCAATATAGTGTGTGAAAAAAAAAAAAAAAAAATCTGATATTTATTCCCAGTGAGAAGGCATATGAGACTGGTCCACTCAGTGATATGAGACAGAGGGGATACTCATGGTGGCGCAACACAATAAAAGATAACAGAGATTTTTTTGTGTATATGATATTCATGTGGTGATTTAAGAAGCAATTTTTTATATTAATATCAAATATTGAGTATATCAGTACCACACTGTATGTATGTGTGTGCGTACATTTCCTATTTGTGTGTGTGTGTGTGTGTGTGTGTGTGTGTGTGTGTGTGTGTGTGCGTGCGTATATATATATATATATATATATATATATCACACACACACCATTCCATCGATTAATCGGCTAAGAAGAACTTTTTCTTTATTAAAGAGCAATACTGAATATACAAGAGAAAATAAGATAGTCTTTTAAAATGAACAAGTAAATTGAACATTTTTATTGCTTAAATTGCATATATTAATAACTGTGAAAACTAAACCCATTTAGTGCATTTAATTGCCATATTACATTCAAAATACAAATATATAAAAATATAAAAATCAATTTCAAATTAAAACATCTTTAATCAGAAGTAGAGGAGTTCTAGTACTGTGGATCAGCATGAAGCCATTCTGAACTTGATTTTAAACATAGACTTTGGCATCTCAATTTGATGTTGGAAATGACTCCTGCAGCAAATAATATAAGGGCATAACTTTTATGCATGTATACAAATTTTATTGTTTATAAAAACGTAGACAAGTCAAAAGAAAGTACTAGAAAGCATAAATAGCCGTCTTAAACAGTAAATACATGCATCTATAGTAATGAAAAATTCTATGTACAAATTCTTCAAGGTCAATATTGTTATATTCTCCATATCTACGAAAAAATATTTGGCTTCTCTCAAACAAAAGCTATGGGTTAGCAAAATACCTCTCCTTCAACTAAAAGCTGATAGATTCTCTCTTACTATAAGCCCCTTATCCTGCAGAGAACACTTAGCTCTGGGTCTGAGTCTCTCTCTTAAGGCGATAGGGGGAAGTTTTTTTGTCTTCTTGCCTTTGTTTGATGTTAATCTATCAGGTTATGGAAGGTAAGGCCAACTGGGGGGTTCACATCTGATCTTTTATCAGTTCAGGGCAGTAAAAGGCTATTTTATTCCAGACTGTCACTCTGTCTGAAGGGATATTCCTGTTCATAATTCCTGAAAGCCATCTGATTAAAAAAAGAAAAGAAAATAATAATAATAATAAATAATAAAAATATTGACGGGTATTCAAAATTAGCTATGTATACTTTAAATAATTAAATAATAAATAAATACATAACTGTATTAAATGCATATGATTTTATAAAAATGTATATTATGAAACACTGTATATTCTATTTTCTTTATATATTATTGTGCATTATTCTAGATGTAAATTTTATTCTAGCAGAGTAGATTCTTTGTGTTTTCTTCAGGTATTATAGCTCTTCTTGGTTCGACATGAGAAGTATGACCTTTTCTTATAACACAAACAGTGTGACAGTTACAATAGTGAGTTACAGTAGTGCTTATTGTGACACATTCAACATGCCTAGTGCTTAGTGCTTATGTTGCTCTCCTGCTGGGATTTTCCCCTCACCAGAAGAGAAACGCTACAGCTAATGCTAAGTGGCATGTAGCATCAGTGCTAATCAGTAACTAGCGCAGAGATGTGAATAACCCAGTCTTCGTGAGGATATAACAGTGTCCTATGGCAGGTTGATTAGTTTATCCATTACGTCAAAGATTCCGTTCCTTCCCCTGGCAGCTATTTGGAGAAGAAACGGTGGCTGGAATTTCTCTCCTCCCACAGACATTATCTCCTCCACCTGCCTCCACAGCTCAAATTAAAGACGCTGCCTCCCTCGGGCCGTTCTCAAAAACAGACCTGGATGTGTCTATGTATGTTTGTGGGTACATGAGGGCATTTCAGATACTGGCTGATAAGGACAAATGTGAGGAGATTACAAGGTAACAGCAAACACATTCAGGAAAAGAGATTAGGTGCTGCGAGTACCATTTCACATGCTCCAAATACAACTGAAAGAAATGGTCTTGCTCTTTTTGAATATTGAGTCTGTAACTAGTTTACACAATCAGGAAAGAAAATGTAGTTACTTAAAGGGATTGTTTACCCAAAAATGAAAATTGTCCTTGTCATCACACACCATCAAGTTGTTTCTTTCTCGAAAAGTTCTTTCTTCAGCCGAATATGAAAGTTTTTTCAAGAATATAGGTAACCAAACAGTTGCTGATCCCCACTGACTTCCATAGTTAGAGTGCTATGATTTCCACAATGGGGAAAACGCAGATGGAATCGCAAAATCCAGTCATAAAGATGGAATTTACTGTATAACATGGAATATCACGGAATTTGACCAATTTTGGAGAAATAAATCAAAAGTAGGTCAGAACACTTACATCAAAATGATCCCTTTTAGACTTGCACTCTATTCATTTACAAACTGCTTGTTTTCTTAAAAAAAAAAAACAACAAAAATAACTAGCTTCTCTAATCTTTTTGTATTCTATCTACTGTATTTGTTTTCTTTTTATTTATTATACAACAGGGCTCCAGACTGCAACCAAATTGTCGCATTTTGCAACCATTTTTTCTGCAAGTGCAACAAAATTTTTTGAGCGGTCGCACTGGCGCAACCACCATGTTGCCCAATAGAGTGGGGGAACTATGACGTCACTTTGTATGTGGATCAGCTGTTAGCATGAAACTGGTTCCCTCGACAAAAAGCCAATGGGATTTTTCCATAGGCCTTTGGATAATCGCAAAAAATAAGCTCTGTGTTCAATCATAGATCATGAAACTTACACATTTTGTCCATCAAGATCATTTTCACAAAATAATATAACTTTGACGAATTTTGAAGCCTAAATAAAAATGCCAGAACTAAAAAGCTAAACTTAGGCTATAAACGAACTACAGCACCACGGTCGCTCGCCTTTAGTGTCACGTCCAGCACGCTCTCGACAACTTTTTCAAACTTATTTTTAACGTGTTCAGTGAAAAGGATTTACTCTGTATATGAATTTTAATCCACACTACATGAACCATTTCATATAAACTGGAATAAATACAAAACTAGAGCCAAACTAAAACTGAAATGAGACATTAGTAATAAATAGTATAGTGAATAAATGAAATAATCTTAACTAAAGGACATTTAAAGCACGTATTTCTGTACATTTCGAAATAAGGTGCATTAAAAGTGAATAAATCCTTGATTAATATGAATATTTGAATTAAAAAGTATCCCCACGTATTTAATCTTTTAAATAACAGCAGAGTGAGCGAGTTTTTGGATATGGTAAGATTAAACTTATTTTAGTGAACAAAGTACCACATTTCAGCTATCATTTTGTTAGGGTGGTTACACAAAATGTTATTTTATCCTTGCTTCTAGGAAATCCTCAATCTATATGCTTTCTGACAGCTTCATGTGGCCGCAAACATTTAATTTTAACGTGGCTTTAAGCACTATGCATCATTAAAGTTTCACTTTCACCACGTAAAGCTGGTAAATGTGCTGTTTACATGTAATAATCATAATATGAGTTTACCTTATGGTCCGAACCCAGAGTCTGTATCAGTAAACGATAAAACAAGCTTCTTACATTCGAAGAAATGTGTCGCATTTTGGGGCAAAGCAAAAAAAAAAAAACATAAATATACAAAAAATATAAAATGCGGGAAACTATTCATTGGTTATTCTAAAATTAATTGTATTACAAATTATACTACAACTGGAAAATACTGTAAATTGATCAACTGTTTGGCGTGATGACGTTGAATGTCTCCGACAGCGCCTGTAGTCCCATTTAGCAACTTGTTAGCAACCGTCTTTTTTAAGCAATGTAACAGCTTAAAAAAATCAAGAGTGTGGTGTAACTGGTGTGTTCTATGTCATACAGTAGAATAAAACGTGAAAGTATCTTGAGCTTGTGTGAACCATGGACCTTATTTAAGGAATTTAACCAAAATCCCATTCAAAAAACCCATTGACTCTGGGACATTGGAACCGGAAGTGCTAAAATGCTAACTCGCTTCCGGGTTTTCGCCTACAAAGTGACATCATAGTTCCCCCACTCTATTAAGCGCTGTTATTTTATTGTTGCATATGAGAAACATCAAATGGCAACCGAAACAAAAGCGTAACGAAACCGTGCTACTTGTTTGAGCTGCACAGCGCGGACTGTTTAGCAGCTCGGATCAGACTGAGTGCTGCACAAGCAAACTGGTCCGAGCTCAGAACAGCTTCACTAGGGAACCAGTGTTGATTTCGCAACACTGACTACATTTACATGGACAACAATACTCCCATTTTAATACGATTAAGACAATACTCTGATTAAGAGTCTACCATGTAATTTTTTTTTATTCATTTATACCATGTAAGATTTTTGATGACCTTAATCCGGCTAAAGTCATAATCGAAGTAAACAAATCGAATTAAGACATGTGGAGTATTCCTAATTTAGTCACAGTATTGAAGTGCAGTACAGACATGTACACATCTTAAATCAAACTATTGCCGTCGTGTAGGACTTTTCGCCACATATTGCAACAGGATACACAACAGGATGTCGTTTTTATGCACTTACAATTAACTGCACTTGAAGCTTTCATAAAATTAAAAATGAAACACCCAAAACTGTATATGGCATCATCACGAAGATGAACTATGTGTTTATACGTGAAATTCTGGAGGGGGACATCGGATGGCGTCGCGTGGTGACGTAATGACGCATTCCATTAATCGATCTATGTACTCTAACATGTAAAACAGGAACTCATGTAAACACCTTAATCATAATATTGTCTTATTCAGCGCTGCGAGATCCAGTGAGAAGCGTTTGAATTCGCCTACATTATTAAATTATTTATTTCGAGGTCTTGAAGTTTTGAGAGAGAAATTCAAACACTTTTTAAATGAAGTCAGGCATTTCAAACTGTTATTTTCAGCTCTTTAGAGCTCTAAAATGATCCAAATGAAATGTTATTTAATGGGATGACCAAAATGTTATCATTTCTATGTTTTGCTTTATATTTTGAAATTATAAAATCACTATTATAAAACATCAAATCATCAATAAATCAAATTTTGTCAGTTTTGCAGAAAACTAACTTCTCTTCAATTTGCGACTGAATCCCACATAAAGAGCAATCCATTTATAATTACTGAAGTTGTCGGTAAGTTCTGTATAATACAGAAGAATAATTCTACTCTTTTAATAAAAGTAGAAATTCAATAAGAGTAAAATATAAATTTTCCATATGAAATTACATTTTGCACGTTACCATGTACATTTTGAATGCTTCCCAACTCAAGCTCAGTGCTTTACTATCAAGTGTGCATTACCAGGAAATAAACACACAATATCATTATTAACTGAACTTATTAATGCAAAGCAATAGTAATTTTATGATTAAACTATCTTTATTTTTAATACCCCAACACCGCTCACAGCGCTACCAAATCTGCTCCTGGCGCCACCATCTGTACAATTTAGTGGCGCTTTTGCCACTGCTCTCAAATGTTAGGCTGGAGCCCTGTATAATCAACAAAAGCAAAAAAGGCCTCTAACACTAGCTTGCTCTATTCTTTTTCTATTCTATGTTTTCTTTTTATTTATTGTATAATAATAAAAAATAAAAAAACTTGCTACATGTCCTGCTTTAATCTAACTGAGACTTGTTATAGCACTTGCATATCATTGCTCTTTTGTTGATTTTGATTGCTTCCATTGTCCTCATTTGTAAGTCGCTTTGGATAAAAGCGTCTGCTAAAAATGTCAAATGAGATATGGACTAGTGTCTGTGAATATTAAGCTGCAAAAAGACTATTTAAATATGAATCCTGCATGTTCTGCTTGTCTCAATGTAAATGAATGGTGCAGACGCGCGGTTTCGTATACTACACACATGCTGTGTGTAATGCTCACAGTGTTTTCAGCTTCTGCTGCCTCAATATATGAGTACATGAACACATAAACATGATTTCTAGAACAGCTCTGAGAGTCACTTCATGAGCATTTTACCCTTTCTTTTGAGAAAAACTTTATTTTACAATTTAAATTTTTAGGTGAACTATCCCTTTAAGAACTCTTAACTACTTTCATATACTGGCTGTGATAAACAAAAATATCATGGTCCTATGACTTTTTGACATGTTACCATAGTACGATATGTTCTGAATGCATGCTACATAAATATGATAGAAAATACAATATCATGAGACACTACTGTGGACAACTGAGTTTGGTACGATTTTAATATTACCAAGTATAAATGGCTATTACTTCTGGGTTGGATATTTTCTTATGAAGAGGTCTTGTAGAGGTACATGATACTTTATATATCATGGTATTACAAGTTGATGAAACCATGAGAAAATGAACAAGTTGTACGACATTTCATATTTCAACATCATGTGTCAACATATAAGCATATATTTATCAATATCTACTCTATCAAAACAATAGGGGTTTGTTAAATATTATAATTTGGTTTTTTTTCAGTTTCTGGTACTTACCCCTGACTGTACTCCGTGTGCATTTGATCAATAGTAAAGTCATTGTTAATAGTCTCTGCAGCATGTTTGAGTTTTAGACTGTTTGTTCCCATTCGTTTTCCCAGTGGACTCTGTTGTTAGAAAAGTAGGCTATTTGACTGAGAAAACAACAATTTAGAGGAAACAATTCAAGTCTACCGTGATAAATTAATATTGCAGGGAACTTTCCGACAAGCCTAATCACAGATTTAAGAGCGTCAAAGTGGTTTTGATCAATCTACCCAGCAGTTAGAGCATTTACATAAAAGAGCTTGCTTTTGCCGTGTAAAAAAAGAGGGAGAGTTTTGATGACCTGGATGAAAGGAGCGATATTGACAAACGCAGCAGAGCAGCAGCTCGCCGCAGTTAAAGGAAAAAGATCTAAATATCTAACTAATTATTTAATGCATGCTATGTTCCTGTCAGAACAGTTTAAAAACAGAATGGCCAAAGCTTTCATTTTTATTAGTGCTGTGGCAAGCTTGTTTATGTTAGTTTCAAACTCACTTAGAGGTTTTCCCATCAGTGTTATCATTTGCTTGCTAGAAATTGTACTGAGATAGTGGAGGGGCTGGGAAATACCTGTGCTGAGAGAAGGATGAAATGAAAGCAAGCAGAGTCAGACGGGATACAAATCATAGTGGAATACCAGAGTAAAGATCAAGGGGAAGCACCATGGAAATAGGATCTTAAGCTGATAGTTCACACAAAAATTAAAATTCTGTCATCATTTGTAACCCTCATGTCACTCCAACCCCACATGACTGACTTTCTTCCATGGAAAATGCATAGGTCTATCTTTTGTATTAAAAATGTCTCTTATGCTTGCCAAGGCTGCATTAATTTGATCAAAAACACAACACAGTAAAAACTATAATATTGTGAAATATTTTTTTTTACAATTTTAAGTAACCGTTTTCTATTTTATGTTTTCAAATATAATTTCTTCCTTTGAGGGATGCGTTGAATTTTCAGCATCATTACTCCAGTCTTCAATGTCACATCATCCTAATATGCTGAATTTTTAGAAAAAAAAAAAAATCATATTATCATCAATGTTAAAAACAGTTGTGCTGCTTTTAAGCTCAAAAAAAACAAAACACACATGCCGCATCACTATTGGTCTTGTGACACAGCTGTCACTGATGATGTTGTCACATCGCATTGACATCCAACTTGCCGTGTTGTGTCTAAAAGCATGTTTTAGACACGAAAGAAAAAATGAAGGCTAGGAGATACCAGTGCAAGCTCACTGTATCATTTATCATGTGCAACAGACTTGACATAAATCGTGTACCCTGTACTGTAAAGAAGGAAGGAAGGAAGGTGGGTGAGAGGATGGGTCACTGCCAACTGTGAATCACTGTTTTGAATTACTCTTCAAGAGTCTGGTGTCATAATTTTTATAGTCTCAAATGGGACTTGTTTTCATACTCTGACTAAATTAAATGTCCCCCTAAACAATCTAAGCATTTGCCTAGAGTTGTTTTTAAATGACAGATGTTTAGGTTGAGCCATAGAAAACAGATTGAGTTGCTTCTGTGTAATTCCTTCTAAATATAAGCGTTGTGTGTGTGTACTTCAACACACACACAAGTTTGTCGGTTTCCATCAATGCTAAAATCTTTCATTGCCGGTGACAGGCCTCCATTTTTATTTATTTTTTTCCTGTATAAATGCCTGAGAATCTGCCAGGCACATGCGCGCACACACATACAGAATGTCTCTCCACAGCTGTTTTATACCCCTCAAAACACAACAAGCTTTTAAATATGCATGCCAAGCTATTATGACAGATTTACATTCCCAAACCGTTCCTAATGCCTGTCTCTTACCAGGAATACACCCATGGGTAACGTTTAAACAACATCTCTAAAATGCTCCAGAAATGTCAACATGCCTTGCTGATACATAATAGGCAGCGGAAGTATCTATCGTGAAAGATACGCACACCCTCCCTAGACCTGAACGCTGCCAGTGCTGGACCGTATGGCCTTGTTCAAATTCAACAAAGGAAGTCTGTTGCCAGTTGCATAACCTGCTTAGACTAGTCTTAAAAGTTAGTCATCTAATTGCTTTCTTCAAAGACGGTTGCACACTGGACACCACGACTTTAAAATTCGAACACATTATTTTCTATGAGTGTATGCACACCGGCAGCACCATTCTGCGTCTGTCCGTGGCACTTAGCTACATCGTGTTGTATTTGTTGTTTGTGTTGTTCTAGACATGGCGCGACGCTGCGCTTCTCGTCCAGTGCGCGACCTCCTTAAGACTGGTCATAACTGACATATAGTCAGTTACACTACTGGTCAAAATTTTGGAATAATTAAAAAAAAACTAAACATGTTTTTAAAAGAAGTCTCTTACGCTCACCAAGGCTGCATTTATTGGATCAAAAATACAGTAAGAAACAAAAAAAACAGTAAAATTGTGAAATATTATTACAGTCTGAAATTGTATCAGAAGTGAATCTGAAGGTTTTCGATTTGAATATATTGTAAAATGTAATTTTTCCCTATGATGGCAAATCTGATTTTTTTAGCATTACTTCAGTCTTCAATACTCAACTTTGCTATGACAGAAATAAATGACATTTTTAAATATTTGAATAGAAAACAGTTCTTTAATAATATTAATAATGTAAACATATTTCACAATATTACTGTTTTTACTGTATTTTCCACCATATAAATGCATCCTTGGTGAACATAAGATACTTCTTTCAAAAACATAAAAAATCGTAAATATTCCACTTTTGACTGGTATAGTACACATAAAAAGGTACAATGGTCTAATTTGAATGTGAAAAGTAAGCCTGATCACCTACAATCTTAACGTAGTGGCTATGTTTATCCAGCTGGACCCTGAATGAGAGCTGACAAAAGCTGCTACAGTGCTGAGATAGACCCTAAAAATAAAACAGTACAAATCAAAGCAAAGAGAGCAAAAGAGATGTAGCTCTGAGTTTAGGAAGGAGACGCACTTCTTATATTTTTCACAGAACCATAGTCTGTGACGTCCCTGTGCCCTCTCTGACCTGGGTGGAGGCCCACCGAGTCCTAATCATCCAAACTGGCAGAGCTGACTGGCATGAGGCAGTTGGGGCACTGCCCTGCTAATTGGCAGAGGGGGGCACTAAAGCTTTGCCCAACGCAGTGATCAAAGACTTCATTCTCCAGTCTGGCAAAGACATACACACTGCCTCCGTGCAGGAAGCCAAGCCTGACATCTCCAGATGATTCCATCTCCTTCCCAACATGCATCTGGCTCTCTCCACTGCCACAATGCTAGAGGACAATCACAAAAAATAATAATAAATGAATACATGTACACAATCGTTTAAAAGTCGTTGTTTTTTTTTATGACGATGATGATGATGGTGATGATGAAATTAACTTTTATTCAAGAAATGACATTAAATTGATCAAAACATCACTGTTTCCACAAAAATATTAAGCATCACAACTGTTTTCAAGATCAAAAATAATCAGAAATGTTTCTTGAGGACCAAACCAGCATATTAGAGTGATTTCTGAAGGATCATGTGACACTGAAGACTGGTGTAATGATGCTGAAAATTCAGTGTGTTTACCCGAACAACAGAGGAGAAAAATGTGAGACGATTACAGAACAAAGAAAATAGGCAGTTGTAAAGCAACAGAAAGCTTCGGGAAAAATATTAGAGAAAAATATTAGAAAGGAAATTACAACTCCTGTGGCTGAAAGGGTAAAGCCATTTTCATATACAAATGTGTTAAAAAGCTCAATTTTCCAAAGACTGCTATCAAGCAATATCCGTTTTTACCAACTAAAAAGAGACATGGGTAAAATAGGTAAAAATGAATACAATTCCTCTTTAAAAATGTGTAAAATGGTATAATTAAGAGGGGCATAGACACAAAGTTGCATCTATAAATATCAGCATTTGTTCTTTAGACACTGACACAATATTTAGATTAGCATCTAAACTAGCTGGATCTTTTCAAGGTCATGCATGGTTACTTGATAAACATGCACATTTCTAACAAAAAATATGTTAAAGTACCTCAGAGACAATTAGCATCCTAGAAAATATGACATTTTAATTAAGCTCTTTTCTATGGCTGTCACTATCCAGAAATATACTTTGGTGTCACTAAGTGTCATAAGTGTTAATTACGTCCTGTGACGTAATTAGTACTGTTCTGGGGTCAGTTAAGAGTTATTGTATGTTCTCTGTTTCTTTTCTCTCCTGTGCTGCTGCTCTAATAGGAGTTGATTACTGGCATCTGATACTCGTTTGCTGATGACCAACTAACTCCTCATTCATTGGCTCCTCCAGAGAGGAAACCAGCTATAAAAGCCACCAAGAAAGCACAGTTGGAAGAGAGAGGAAAGGAGGAAGCTTGAGCCATCTCTCTCTCCCCACACTCAGCTCAGCTCAGCTCAGCTCAGCTCAGCTCAGCTCTGCAGCCCTAGACAAATGTTGCTAGTTGTTTGTTAATTGATACTTAATGTCAATCTGTGCTAGAGTTTCAGTTAGCATACCGTTGCTGTGCTCCTGCCTAGATTGTCAAATCTAGCTCCTAATAATGTTGACTTTTTGATAGTCCTTTATTTACAACTTGTTAAATTGATTATTTAATAATTTGTAGGGAGGAGGGTGCCATTTTCTTTTGTCAATTCTTTTTCTCCTGTTTTGGGGTAAGTTAGGCAGTTAAGGAAGTGCTATTGTTTTTTGTTATCTTTATTTTTCCCTGTGTTCGGTAAGTTTAATTTAAAATTGAGTAAGGGTTTTTTTTTTTTTTTTTTTGTTTATTTTGGCTTTGTCCCTCCTGAAGCCTTTTTGCTTCGTTTCTGTGGTTCCTTTATGTAATAAATCGAATTTGTAGTGGCTGTTTTAGTGGTTGGCAGTGTTCTTTAGGGCTGGGACTGGAATGAGAGGCTCCATGTGGACTTTCCTTTCATTTTGTTACGTATTCCCCTAGACTAATTATAAAACCGGGATGTAACATAAGCTTCACTATTAGTTCTTATTTTGCATTAGCTTGGATCACATACTGCATACCTTGAGATCTGTCAGCAAAACCAAACAATCTACTTGTATGAAACGTCAGCATCTACAAATCCTACAGAGGGGTCCAAGTGATTGTGACCACATAGAAAATCTGGGATTGAAAATCTTCATTAAACCTTAAAATAAACAGGGAAAAAAATCAAAATGGAAGAACTTCAAAGCGCATGTTGCTAAACATGAGACCATAAGTTGCTAAAAATCTGTAACTTGCTCTAGAGTAAAATAATACAAAACCTGCCAACCAATAAAAATGTATTGAAATGTACTACAATATAATCCACATCCTCTATACATAACATAAATGCCCGTTTTGGTTCATTAAATGCTATTTCAAGTGTAGTCAGTGTTGTAGCTTTAAAGGGACAGTTCACCCAAAAAAGCAAGTTCTGTCATAATTTTTTTTATGACTTTCTTCTGTGGAACACAAATGTTAACCAAACTGTTTTGTTTACCAGTGATTTCTACAATATGGTCAAAAAACTGAGATTTCCCAAAATATCTTCCTTATACGCTTTGATTTAATTGTGTACCAGTTTAACCGGTTTACAACCATTTTGGCAAGGGCCACAGAACTAGATAACCCAGAAAACTTTGGAAACATCCACCACATGTGACTGACATCATTTCTGTTTTCTCAGTAACCCAGTCTCAAAGGGAAACGGAGGGATTGCAAGAAAATTTGTCATTCATAATCTGTTTGTATAGGTGACCCATACAAACCTTTCACACTCTCAAAAGACACACATTCACTTTCTAGACAAAACGGAAGGACGCATGCCAGCCCGAAGTTTTCTCCTTGAGACATTTGTGTGTGTTGGAGCTTTTATTCAGAGAGCAAGATGAAGAATCAAAGCCATTTCCAAACAAAGCCTCCTGCTGGCAGAATCTGAAGCGATAAACTTCTTCTCCACTCTGTTCTACAGGGAACAACACAAAGAGCTACAACAGATGGCGCTCCAGTGGGGTCACTCGGAGGGGAAACACCTCACAGAGGGAGGTGGGTTGAAGGGGGAGGAGTTAACACACAATCAACGCCAATACCTGACACATTTTGACTGCTAATATTTACCTGTCACTCAAAAGCCTGTAATTTCTCCTCAAGCTTGATGTTTATGAACACATACAGTGCAGAATTAATCTACATGCCTCCATTTTGCACTCTTTCACTTTTATGTCTCTTTGTTGAGTACAAATTTTGATTTATTTGATTAATACATTTTTAAAATATCAGCCACATTAGTTTAGCTCTTATTACAGTATGGTGTTAAATATTTCAAGGATAAATGGTTATTTATATGAAACCATTCCATCTTTTGCAACAGCTTCTTAGTGAGGGAGTATCATGACCGTGGTTTTCACACTAGAAATATCTTCTGCACTATTATCAACACTAAGGCCGAAAAGATACTCTATGCAAGTATGAATGCAGATGCTTCTAGTTATGCTTAGTTCGAGTTCACATGTTATTGTGTTTTGAAGCACAACGCAAGTACACATTGCACTCTCAGTGTTGCTACAAGGATATAGCAGGCATTAATAAAAACTCACATTGTACAGCCAGTTTCTCTGTCATGGCAACAAAAACTTGCTGAGCATGAATTTTAAAATGCCTCTACCAATGTGAAACACACCCAAACCTACATCCTATTACTTAAACCTAAACTAGCTGGTCGGTTGGCTAGAGAATTGCATGGTATAAAACCCTTTTATTTTATTTCTATTTCTATTATTATTATTATTATTATTATTATTATACACATTACATAAATAGTTTTTTTAACTTTTGTATGTAGTCTGCAAAATCCTATGACAGGCCCTTGCTGCCACAAAAAAATAACTAAAATAAATAGTTTCATAAATCATATTTATGAACTAAAAAGTTTAAATTGACACAGAACGGGGGAAAAAATCTACCTTTTCTGTCATATTTAAAAGAAATGTAATTAATGATTAACCAAAGCATTCATCTTTACATTTTGAAGAAGAGACTGAAATAGTATTTTCTTGAAAAACATACTCAATTAATCTTTTCATTTGCACCTTTGAAAAAAATCATTTCTTTTCTTTACAGTGTGTGTGACAGAAATGGGCTTCCATAAAATCCTGATGAATAATATTGCTTAGTTCTTTCAAATCCTCATTATCTTCAATAAAAAAAGTAATGCAAGATGCCAAATTTAAATTTGCAGAGAACATAATGTAAAAACAAGTGATCCACTAATTGAAGATAAATAGCTCTCGTTTTTACTGATATACCTGATACTCTCTGTGTGTGTCTGTTTGTTTTGGGAGGATCCCACGCACAGACCTGCAAGTCCACACAGCAGAACCACGGAAAGCTTGAAGACGATCCTGTGAGGTATAGGCAAACCAGGAGAGACTGACACACAGAAGCAGTGCAAGGCAGCACTAGAGGCCTGAGAGAGAAGCCAAATATATGTTTTAGTGTAGTCAACCGTTCGACTGGCATGAAAAGCAAAAATGATGAATGTTACTGCTAACTTCGAGCTCTCCCACGTCAAAGATCGCCCACGGGGATGGCAGCAAGCGCAGTATAATTAAGACTACGAAGGTAACTTGAAGGAAAAAATATAGGATTTATGTCTTTGTCTAAGTACTTATAACAAATGTGCCATTTTTTTGGAAATCCCTGACTTTGTTGATAGTTTTTCACTATAAAGACCAGAAACTCTAATGAAGATATTCTGCGCTGATGTGGAACTAAGTGAGTCTCATAATCTCCTTTCATGTGTGGATTTTCAGTGGTTTTCTGAATTTTGCTACTGTTAGTGGGACAGGCGGCGCTGAGTGTGCCGTCTCTTGACTCACAGTTCTGTTTCAAATCCCCATATTAACAAACTAAACTTAATGGATGAGGGAAAAAATGCCTCCCACACAGTGCTGCTGACTACCTAAAAGTAGCGACGCTACTAACTTAAGTTAAACACACGTTGGAAAGCACGACAGCGGTCTTGGCTATCTTTAAAATAGTGATGCTTTTTCTGGAGAATTGCAGTGTTGCGTGACCAAACACTACATTGCTGTTTTTTTCAAATGTCAGCAATCCGAGTGAGCTGGGAGAATAATCAAACACTCTTCCGAATGGTCCTCGCTTTCATGTAGTTTTGGAACACCTAATTCATTCTGGTGAATCTCTTCATTTAGATGTACACACATATCGTTTACATGAAGAACATTTTTCATTCTTTGAATATATGCAGAGACATACAATATAGATATAATACACGTATAAAAGCATATAAAATCTGCTCATAGTATTTGAATCTTTTATATTTTAGTTTCCATTTTTATTACTATATATTAATATATTTTAAAATGTAATTTAATCCTGTGATGGCAAAGCTGAATTTTCAGAAGTCTTCAGTGTCACATGAAATAATTCTAATATGCTTATTTGCCACTTAATTATTACAGGTGCTCAATTATTAATAATGGTTCTAATTATTATCAATGTTGAAAACTGTTTTTGCTGCTTATAAATTCTAATAGGATTTCATAATAATACTATTTTACTGTATTTTTTTAATCAAATACATTATTGGCTTATCAGTACAGTATTATTATTACCTTATTAATAATACTAGTGTAAATAAAAGTGTTAAATACATGCGATGATACTGAACATATTTTGTCACTGACTGAATACAAGAAGTTCAAACTACTTAACGCATGAATCGAATATTCGAATCACACTTTACAAACGATTACCAATGATTGGTAATCGATGAATGAAAAGATTCAAAATGTGATTCTCCAATTAGATTCCCTGTAGACTTTTTTAAGGAGAATATTACATTAAAGCAAAGTAGTTAGCTACTTTTTCACTTAAAAGTTGTTTCTTGACTGCAGACTGTACTTTAAATTATAATTAACTTGTGGCTTGCCGAGGTAGTTTCAAAGTAGTTCTCCTGCACACTGCTCCTTCTCTTTCTCTGGCTTTAAATTTATCTCAACACACACACACACACACACCAATGTATGCACAAGCCTTCCCGTCTCCCCTTTGGCTTCTCCCTTCTTTCTCTATTTTTGTTGCCACAGAAGAGGTGCTTGTATGGTTGTGTGCCGTTCTGATGGCGTGCCTTCCTTGGCAGCGGAGCTTAGAGCTGACAGCCGCACAATAGCCAAGAGAGCTGGGGTGGGGGACAAAGTGGGAGTCCCATTTTCTGCCTGTTAAAGAGCAGCTCAGTTGATCACAGCACTGTTTCATTTACTTTAAGAGAGCAGATTAAGGGTCTGTGTTTAAATATGTGGCCGGTGAATTATCAAGCATTATAACTAGCTTTGGAGAAATACTTGAATCTGACTGGCTGATAGGCCTTGCATGATCATACACCACAGCAATCCTTAGCGTACCTCCTCATGCCTCATTTATTTTCATGAAAAACAGCAGGCCACCTTAGCCTAACGCTCCCTGAATATATTCGCGCACAGTCAAACGCTGAAATGCCAGATTTACACACACGTACATCCATTTTAAGATGGGTCTTGCTGTACAGAATGGTCGTATTGCAGCATATGTCATGTTGACAGGCCTTTACTGTACTGTGAAAGCTATGTGTATGCCTACTGTCATCAAATATAAATTTTAGCATGAGCTGCTGGAATACAGTACACAATACACCATAGTGATCTGTTTCTGTAACTTGTTATAGTGTTAATTCAGCATAATGCGTTACACTACAGTGACCATAATAAAACACAGTAATTACAGTCGCTTCAACCACAATAAATGAGATCTGCAATGATCTGATATTTTCTTGTCACATAATATGCCACTTTTACTTATGTTTTCCAGTGTGTGTTTTTAAAGCATTTATATGTTTGGTTGTGTAGTGTTATGCTTACAATACATGAGTAAAAGAGCAGTAAGCGTGTCAACATGAAGAAGAGATGCTGTTGAGGTGAGATGACAGACGTTGGAGTGTTGTCAGGTGCGTGTGTCATTCTGACCTCACCTCTCACTGTTTCCAGGCTCAAAATGTGTGTGTGAGAGCGAGCGAGAGACAGAGAGTTGAGTGCACTTGTTCCTGCAAATATTTACACCAAGAGAGCAAATCTCGAGCAACAGTCATGAGCCAATTTAAGTGCTGAGCCAAAATCAGACACCAGATCAAACAACCTGTGAACCATTTTTCAAAATCTCTCCTCTGTAAAGTACCTCAGGAAGATTTTGTCTATTTCTGTTGAATGCTGGAAATGTCGTGGTCCATGGTCTTTAATGTTAATTTACTCAACTATGACATTCAAAAAGGCTTCCAAGTCCTTTTGCAAATTTTCTGAAGAGGATATGGCTAAATCTGTGTCTGATGCAGGGCATTATTTTGCGAGATGCATTATTATTGGGGCTGACGAGACGTGAGACGTGAGGATCCAAGTGCAAGCTTTTATTTATAGGCATGGTCATAAATACAGGCAGGGTCGAGCAATGGCAAACAGGTATGGCAGGGACAAGACAAAGAGTA
This sequence comes from Onychostoma macrolepis, assembly GCF_012432095.1. Classification (NCBI taxonomy): domain Eukaryota; kingdom Metazoa; phylum Chordata; class Actinopteri; order Cypriniformes; family Cyprinidae; genus Onychostoma; species Onychostoma macrolepis. Next base: position 3,318,618 of record NC_081159.1, read on the forward strand.
ATCCTAGGGCAAGCGAAGGTCGACGATCGGCTAACAGTATCCAGTGGGCAAGGCAGAGAGATAATCCAGGGAACACGGGCTAGAATCCAATAGGGGTGCAAACAGTGTCCAAACGGCAAGGCAAGGGTTAATCCAGGGAACACGGGCTAGAACAAACACGGGAAAACACAATCCAAAACAGGCAGGGGAAAACTAACAGGGGTTCTGTAGAGTTGCTACGGCTAGGGGAGCGGTAAACGCATACAATACTCAGCAGTGAGGGAAACAAAGTCCAGGGTTTAAATAGTGTGTGTGATTAGTGATGCTGTGTGATCAGTGCCTACAGCTGTGTGTGCAATCAGTGCAGTGAATGATGGGAAATGGAGTCCATTGTGATGTGTGGTGTGAAAGTCCATGTGGTGAGCGAGTGACCTCTGGTGGTGAATGAACGGAAGTGCAGACCAGATTCGTGACAATTATATTACAAGAACAGTGTTGCATGTCCATGTAAGATTATTTTGAGAAACCAAATATAAAATAGCATGCTCAAAAGTCCACTTTCTTTTTCTGCTGTAATGCTTAAACCGCTTGATCCAGCCATTAATATCTCCCGTATGTAATTTCTGTGCCACTATAGCATCACTAAACGAAATGACTGCTTCAAAAAAGCTGTTGACAACACTACTCTGTCTTTCACTGAGAAACAAATAGGCTTAGTCCCACTTCAAAAGACCGAGCTTCAAGTCCCACCGTTTATGTAGTGCTACAGAGTCAGCGTTTCAACAGAAATGAACAAAACGACTTAATACTAGGGATGTGCAACAGCGATCGAGCACTCGATACTCGGCCGTGACAGCGATGATCGATCATGAAAACGATGATCATGGGGAAAAATAAAAATAAAAATTCTGATTGGTTATAGCAGCACTTTGGGCGACACCCTGAGCTCTGATTGTTTAGCTTTCCAAAGCATGCGGTCCAAAATAGACGTCAGAAGAGAGAAGCATGGCTTCGAAGTCACATATGCTGCGTTCACGCCACATCGTAATTAATTACGAGATACCAACTTGTAAAAAGCGTTCATGTCCTCGTAATTTCAATTTGTGAACTGGGAGCTTTCTGAAAGCTACAGCTTGTACCACGTGACTGCTGCACCTCACGCGGAACCAGAGAAAAATGCCGGCACTTTCAAAGAAAGCTATATTACTGCTCTAAAAACGAGGAAAATATATATAGATACTATAATGTACTGTTATAAAAAAAATAAAAATATTATGTAAGTGTTCATACTGTTATTATTTTGTTGTTGTTCTCAACATTCTTTCATGCAGGTTCAGTTCAAGGACATGAACATCACGTGTTGTCATCTCGGAATTACGGTAATTATGATATGGCATGAATGCAGCATAATGCTACCTTCACGCCATGTCTTAATTAGGCTACCATAATTCCGAGATGACAGCACGTGACGTTAATCACGTACTATTCACATTAATGATGGCAATAAATATTGCTAACCTAAACAAACAACAACAAAATAATAACAGCCAATTGTCGCGATTGTCAACCAATGGGATGATTAATTTTATTCTTTCCGACATTAAAGCACTTGAATACAACAAGCTCGTAATCACGACTTCATAATTGGGAAATAGGAAATTTCCAATAGCATGTGGAGGCAGCATTAGCTACATGCATATCTGCTTAATCTAATATAGGATGCGTTGAGATATTAACATTTATTAACATGCTGAACGTGCTTCATATTACCAGTGTTTAGTTTCATGTTCAAATGCAGTGCCCGATATTGAGTTAGACAGTCATATTGCTTTTAGATGTTTCTTTTTTTTTTTTTTTTTTAAATACAGATTTTATAATAATTCAGCAGTGCTTTTTTCGTCATATTTGTTCAGTAGGCATACTTTATTGTCAATTGTTTTCGTACTTCGTATTGCTTTCAAAACACGCAGGTGATTTCAGGAATCACTTGATAATGTAGATGAAAATATAGCACAAATCTGTCATAAACATAGCATTATAATGAGAACTTTATAGAATGTGAAATCTATAGTAAATTTCTTGCCGTGTTTCAGCGCGCTGTTATGAAAGCGCATCACGGCGAGAGCTCTCTCTCGCTCTCTCGCAATAGCGCGTAACTGAAAGTTCACTGGCATTTCATAAACATAGCATTATAATTAGAACTTTATAGAATGTGAAATCTATAGTAAATTCTATCAGCTTTCCTTGCAGTGGGCTGTCATGAAAGCGCATCAAGGAGGGAGCTCTCTCACGCTCTCTCGTACGCGCTATAGCGCATAACTGAAAGTTCACTGGCATTTTTTTTGAGCAGATATTGTAACAAAAGACAATATAATATTACATCTATGTTATGTAGGGTGACCATACGTGCCATTTTTCCCAGATGCGCCCTGGCCAGAATTTCTATATTGCCTAAAATATCTAGGTTTTGGCTTTGTTTGATTGTGCAGACCGATCGGTATATGACATCAAAGGACCATACATACGCGGTTCCTTATGCTTTCAAAACACTCTCGAGGTACTTTGATGTCAAACACTGATCGGTCTGCTTTTAAGTCGAACACATCTAATATGCACGCATATAATTGCATCGCTTTGACCATAGATCCCACCTTCTCACTCACACCATGATTGGTCCATTATGTACAATGCCTGCATGTTATTGGTCAAACTACTTTTCCATCATTACCTTCAGCAAGCACGAAAACAGGAAAACAAAGCCAAAACAAATCCTGGCAAGGACGCGTCCGGGGAAAATGGCACTTGTGGTCACCCTAATGTTATGTATCTAAGTTATCTGATTAATAGGATGTGTCATAGAACAGGCTTCAGTTTTATTCCTTTTTAGATGCTTCTTTTTTTAATAACATTACTGCATCATAATCTAACAGTGTTGTAATCATGTTCATGTTTTCATAGACAGGTTTTCAGAAGTCTCCCCCTCTCCCAATACATATTATGAATATAAAATTTATGTAAATTAAAGAATTAAAAGTTAAATAAATTAAAAAATAAATAATATGATTTGGTAAATGGTAAACAGAAATGCTGCTTTGGCAAATGAACTTTAATTTTATACTCAGTTCATAAAAGTTAATCATATTTAAATAAGCCTATATTAAACCATTTATTTACATTTTACAATTGAGTCTGCATGAATCTTGTAAGGTTTGATATTTCCTCAGATCTTCCACTGTAAGTATCTTCTTTATCATCAACAAACTGAAAAATCAATCACGTTAGTCAAACCCAAGACCCTCTAATGAAATTGGCCAAACAGTTGTTGGCTTGTCTGGTAGTTGTTAAAGAGATTTTTAATAGACTATGTATTTTTAAGTTTAATTGGCTACACCTCAGGTGACAAACCCTTAGAGCTCAACTTGTATGAGCGCACATGCACACTGTTTAATGAGAATCAAACCTCTAGGAAATGTCAAAAAGCACACATGAACACACTTCAGCCACTGCCATCAGATTTTGTCATCTGGATAGTCAAATTGGTAACAACGTACAAACGTTCACACAATCACAGCTGAAATCTCAGGTGTGCATCACTCAGTGGAAAGTGAACTGCTATAAGTACCACTGTGAAACAGAAGGACGGAGAAAGAGACAGAGACAGTGAGAGCTTGCTAGTCAGGTTGACTCTACAGCTGTTCACTTATTTACCCAAGTAAAACTAATAACTCTCAGAATAGAGAGATACAGTTACAAAATGACAGAAAAGCAGACATTCACGTAAGAATAATAATAAATACAAGAACAATTATATTCAAATATAATTAAAATAGACAAGCCAACAACAAACCAGCTTAAACCACCCGAAACCACCATGGAAATTAAACTGGACTTTACAGAAAGGACGGATAATAACGGAGAGTATCTTTGCACAATATCTTTGAGTATAATTTCAGTGTTTGCGCAAGTGCCTCTGCTATATATTCATAAAGATCTCTGTCCTTATTTTAAGGGTGTGAGATCTAAGACGGCTCACCTCCAAAGAGGAAGCCTTTGATTAGAGGCACATCATCACAGGTGATGTTGTGCACCAGCTGCTGTCGTCTCAGCTGACACACTGTCAGAGCGCAGAAACACACAGCCTCTAATGAACCTCAGGCCTACCTGGTTAAAATACACCTCATACGGCTCGGTTTCAAAGCCACACAATACTATTCTCAGCAAAGTCAAAGCAGAGATGCTGCAGTAACTCAACACTGATGAATTTACAGAAAAAAAAGACAAATTCAAATATGTGTCAGTTTCCTTACAGAAATTTTTTTATTGTGATTGGTCAATTGTGGAATTCGGTAAAATATTTCAGAATAATGACTGTTGTCCAGAGCAACGCAGCATAACTGACTTTCAGCTGGGAAACCAGTTTCCTGTACAGCTGTGCTCATACTCTGTCTCTCTACGAACTCTCTATGTAAGCTAAGAAAATAATGTCAACTCAAATCAATATTTCATATCCATCCATATATTTAGTAAGTAGCCACAGTCATTACTGGAGAATAAACATAGCAGACTCTGAGGAGATTAAGTGCTCCTGGACACGTGCAGTCTCTTCTTTTTCACATTATAGAATAATTAATAAGCAGGATAATGCACAGTCAGATGGTCATTATCAAATAAACCCCTCTGGATGATACAAGACCCCTCGACTTATTAGATCCAGATCACTCTGGGGTCCTGTACCCTTCCCTTCTTCGTTATATACATAAAGATAGTAAGACAAATTGATTACTGTGATGAATTAATGAGCAGTGCTGGGAAAGCCACTCAAACATTTAGCTAGCTAAACTACCTTCTAATCTACAGAAAGATTAACTAAACTACAAACTATCATTTAGAGCAGTGTCCCACAACCAGGTGATGGGTTCAGCAAAAAACAAAACAAAAACAAAGGGAAATGTGAGTTCAACACCATTCGTCTTTGCATCATTACGTCATGTCTGTATACATAAAGGAGTCTCGAATAGTAGGCCATATCGCGTATGTGGATGCTGCAGATGGCGGATCATTTGTAGCCTTTTCTTACAGCACCTAGGATTACTGTGCTTACAAAAGATTTGTGTTTAAACGAGAACAAGTTCAAGAGAACATTAAACTGCTTTTTGAGGTTAAAGAACAATTTCTTTCGAAGTAGGGCTGGGCGATAAAACGATAACATGTTTATGGGTCAATCACGTGACGCCTAAATTTTCTGTCCGATTGCATTTTTCAGTTAAAAATTGTCTTAAATGCATTAAAAGATGCCATATATAAGAAGCACCTCTCCCACATATGTACCAACTTTAATTTTTCAAAAAAACATTAGTTATTTGTAATTTTTCTGTTATTCAAAGTGTCAAAACATCATGTGGTGCAACCGTCCGGCCATAACTTGTTTTGGAAACATCTTTGAAATTACCCTAAATTTATTCAGATAAATTTTCTGCACTATTTGGCATGTTTTCCAAAGTGTTTTGTAATCCTGTATAAAATTGCAAAGCATTTGTATTTATATTTCCATCATAATATTCAAACAAACTTTGTCCGATAATCTCTAATCAAGAAACTAACATTTTGGTACTTTTATGTTGAAATCCATTCAAAGATAGGACGTTGCATCACATAACAATTTGCCACGGACCCATAGAAGCATTAAGCAGGTTTGTAACTCTCTTTCAAATTTGAAGAAAAATAGCCTTTTTAATGGCTGGTATGTAGTTACCACATTTGGATATCATGTGGTATGACCTCAAAAAAACAATTAATTTATTTCTACAAGTATTTATTTTTATAATAAATTTCATAGTGACCTTTCACGAGAAGCTAGCTTGTTTTGTTTAGGTGTAAAATTTAGGCTTGTAAATTTTGACTGAATTTGAAAATATCATGTGGTGCGACCTCTGCAGAGTGTTTTCCCAGATTTGCAGGTTTTGTGCTTTTATATTCAATTAATGGTTTATATACACACAATACTTTATTTTAATATCATTTGGAATAGATTTTTATGCAGTTTGGGTCATTTTGAGCAGTTTATGTGTAATCTTTGTACAATATGAGAAAAAATGCAAAAAAACCAAAAAGGAATTTAGAGCATCTAATTTTAGTTTGGTAATTATGCATTTATTAGTAATTTATTATATATTTATTAATAATTATTTTAATCTATTTTACCAGATTCCACTGCCAAGCAAAGTAAAATTAACTCTCACCATACGCAGAATGTTAATTCTGACCCTGCAGTCAAGCACTATCTCCAAATGTAATTTTCTGCTGTAAGAAAGATGTTTATGATTTCATCTCAGAACCTGAGCCAGCAACTCTAAATTGACCCTTAGCAAAGACCCGCCCTTAGTTACTGTTGCTACGTCAGACAAACCATCTGACAAACCATGGCACTTTTATGCCACACATCATGTTTTCATGCAGTGAAAAATAAATCACGGAGCAAAGAAGACACTGACAACACGCCGACATACAAGACAGAGCAGGTTACTTTTGGTATTAAACAGTCTCAGAGTTCAAATTTTTAAATTTTTTAAGAAATTCAAACAACAAATACTGTTTTGTGGCTCTTTAATGTGTCGTGACAGATCGCTGTAGCACCTCAGTTCAAGCGGCATGTGACCAATCATCTCTTACTTAGTTATAGCACAAAATAAACATGAATGAACATCAGAAGGTATCTTGTTTCAACTGTGAAAAGATGATAATTATCGCGATATAATTTTCCTCTATAAAACCATATAAAGAGTTTGATAAATGTTCGATATCATGTTATCATGTGCCAAAAGCGGAACGAAAGAGCGCTAGTAATTTGAAGCAGGCCACATGGACCTTTATTCAGTCAGATCAAAGTTCAAACAGCAGCGTGGCAAGCAGATGTATTTACTCGCTCAACACTAAGCAGCGCTGAGAGATACAGTGTGAAGCGCTTGAATTCAGCAAAGAACACAAATGGCTCATTGATTTAAACGAGTTTGCAGCCAGATGAAACGGCTCTGATAAACAGTAGAACTGTGCGCAACGATACAGTCAGAAGGCTTTTCAATCTACAAATTGCCATCATTTACCATGGATTTACTGTAACACTAACTGCGCCGTGGTATTGTGGCAGAAATGTGGGTATTTGTATCGATTTTATTGTGTTGTTAATGTAGACATTAATTAAATGTATTAAAGGAGTAATGGAATATAATTACAGTATTTTTGTGTGCATTTAGCCTATACTAAGTTTTTAGACTACTGTTTTTCCATACAAATATCTAAAAACCATATAGTTTTATTTTTACCATGGTATTGAGGTGTGCTATATGTGTGGTTTTAACTGTGTTTCCCAGGTGAAAAATAAATATATTTAAATTGTGCTTTTTCAGACACACTTAATATATTTATATTATACTGTACTAATTGCATATTAAATGTATTATTTTGAAACAACTTTAAGTATATTAAGTGTATTTCAAGATATGTTTAAGTTCAATTTTAATCTATTTGTAATATATTTAATATATTGAAATTGTGTTCAATTGGAACCACTTTAAGTATATTTAGTGCAATTTAAGTGTATTTTTAAAAATACATTTAAAATGTACTTTTAATACTTCATGAACTACAGGTAAGGTATACAGTAGGGCAAAAAGTATTTAGTCAGCCACCAATTGTGCAAGTTCTCCCACTTAAAAAGATGAGAGAGGCCTGTAATTTTCATCATAGGTATACCTCAACTATGAGAGACAAAATGAGAAAAAAAATCCAGAAAATCACATTGTAGGATTTTTAAAGAATTAATTGGTAAATTCCTCTGTAAAATAAGTATTTGGTCACCTACAAACAAGCAAGATTTCTGGCTCTCACAGACCTGTAACTTCTTCTTTAAGAGGCTCCTCTGTCCTCCACTCGTTACCTGTATTAATGGCATCTGTTTGAACTCGTTATCAGTATAAAAGACACCTGTCCACAACCTCAAACAGTCCAACTCCAAACTCCACCATGGCCAAGACCAAAGAGCTGTCAAAGGACACCAGAAACAAAATTGTAGACCTGCACCAGGCTGGGAAGACTGAATCTGCAATAGATAAGCAGCTTGGTGTGAAGAAATCAACTGTGGGAGCAATTATTAAAAATGGAAGACATACAAGACCACTGATAATCTCCCTCGATCTGGGGCTCCATGCAAGATCTCACCCGTGGGGTCAAAATGATCACAAGAACTGTGAGCAAAAATCCCAGAACCACACGGGGGACCTAGTGAATGACCTGCAGAGAGCTGGGACCAAAGTAACAAAGGCTACCATCAGTAACACACTGCGCCGCCAGGGACTCAAATCCTGCAGTGCCAGACGTGTCCCCCTGCTTAAGCCAGTACATGTCCGGGCCCGTCTGAAGTTTGCTAGAGAGCATTTGGATGATCCAGAAGAGGATTGGGAGAATGTCATATGGTCAGATGAAACCAAAATAGAACTTTTTGGTAAAAACTCAACTTGTCGTGTTTGGAGGAGAAAGAACACCATACCTACTGTGAAGCATGGGGGTGGAAACATCATGCTTTGGGGCTGTTTTTCTGCAAAGGGACCAGGACGACTGATCCGTGTAAACGAAAGAATGAATGGGGCCATGTATCGTGAGATTTTGAGTGAAAACCTCCTTCCATCAGCAAGGGCATTGAAGATGAAACGTGGCTGGGTCTTTCAGCATGACAATGATTCCAAACACACCGCCCGGGCAATGAAGGAGTGGCTTCATAAGAAGCATTTCAAGGTCCTGGAGTGGCCTAGCCCGTCTCCAGATCTCAACCCCATCGAAAATCTTTGGAGGGAGTTGAAAGTCCGTGTTGCTCAGCGACAGCTCCAAAACATTACTGCTCTAGAGGAGATCTGCATGGAGGAATGGCAACAGTGTGTGAAAACCTTGTGAAGACTTACAGAAAACGTTTGATCTCTGTCATTGCCAACAAAGAGTATATAACAAAGTATTGAAATGAAATTTTGTTATTGACCAAATACTTATTTTCCACCGTAATTTGCAAATAAATTCTTTAAAAATCCTACAATGTGATTTTCTGGATTTTTTTTCTAATTTTGTCTCTCATAGTTGAGGTATACCTATGATGAAAATTACAGGCCTCTCTCATCTTTTTAAGTGGGAGAACTTGCACAATTGGTGGCTGATTAAATACTTTTTTGCCTCACTGTATTTGAAGCATCGTTTTAATGTGCTTCAAGTACATTTCAATTGTATTTCAGCTCATTAGAAATGCATTAGCATTACACTACTAGTATATTATATTATATTTTTAATATTATATTTTTAAATATATACACACACGTACACTTTGATATTTAGAAAACTTTAATGTATTATATATTGTGTACATTACAAATATTCGTAAAGTACATCTAAAAAAGTACAGCAGCATATATACTTTTGTGAAAAACAAAAAAACATACTATTAAATGTACTAAAAATGCACTTGAAATACAAGTATGTTTATAGTATATTTGTATTACTACAAACATACTCAAGTACATTTTAAAACATTATACAAAAAACATAATAAATTTTAAAAAGACTTAAATGCTATGGAAGAGCTATCTTATCCATTTGTAGAACATTTCAGTTATACCTGTATTACTGAAAAGTAAAGAATTTTACATAGATGAATAAATAAAAATTACAATGCAATTTTCTGAAGAAAAAAAACATGTAAAGTGAATAGATGTGTGTGCAAAGACTGAAGATGATAAAGTTCAAGCAACAGAATAGGGAGGGATGGAGGGGTTTTGGAGGTGGACAAGGAGATGGCATAGGGATGGTGAGATGATGGCAGGAGGTGCGGGGATGATGGCAGGATGTGGCGAAGGGATGGTGATGAGAGGATGACGATGATGCCCTGGCGGTTTAGATGGAGTTTGGCACATGACACAGACCCAGAGCATCCCAGTGCTGACAATACACGGTGGAGTCGAGGGAGCGGGAGCCAAGATGTAGATGGGGGCCGACCAATGGAGACAGAGCTGATGGATCCGAAGGCGCAGACGGAGGGCCGATGGAGCCGAGCACCGTCGCAGGTTCGGGAGACCTGGGCACAGCCTAGTCAGTAGTGCCTTGCAGCTTTAAAAAAAAACTAAACAGAAACAAAATTAGATAACAGATTTTTACATGAATGACTGAAAGGAAGCACAAATTATCCACCTGGAATAGACACATCGCTAACGTTTTTCTTCCAAGATTGACCGAATCCCTCTCTATTAGGCCTGATTCAAAAATCTCTATAACAGAGCTGATACGATATTAAAATATACTTACTATTCCTTTGCTTGTCTCTGCACTCAGATTTCAGTTTGTCTTCTATAGCAGCTGATCTGAAAAACAACAAATGTTAATATTTCTCACACGCACACACACAAAAAAGGCAAATGATGATTGATGATTTGTTTTCTATTTAAGAATGACAGAACAATGTACCTGGTCGGAAATATAGTCAAAAACCTTCCCAACCTCAGCAGTTTCAGATGTACTGTATGCTCTCTTATAAGCAACCCTTCTTACAATTTAATCTTTGTTCTTATCTGTAATGAGAAATATATATTAGAAAATAAAGTCATAAGGTTGTCAAGCTTGAACAAATATAGACACCAATCAACCAACACTACTACAGTTGGCTGATCAACTCAAGACAAAGTAATTGTATGTTCATAATCATGGTTTTTCAAAGATCATTAACCTCATTACAATGAAGCCAAATTGTTCAGAAATCAGAAATAAATATACTTCATATTGCAAATAAAAGAATGTTAATGTTAACTAATTTTATTTTATTTTTTTCTGCCAATGCATGTGTCAAAAACACGACTGGTACAGACAAATAACGTTAATTAAATACAAATCTTACCTGAAGTCACAGTGAGGTTCCAACAGCCAGACGCCATACACGCTCGCAGAAGCTGGTAAACATAAGAACATACCGCTATATTTTCTAATTAATTTCATAATTCCCCCAAAACAATTTGAATTCTGTCATCACTCACCCTCAAGATGCTCCAAACCATATAAGACTTTCGTTCATCTTCGAAAGAAAAGCGGAGATATTTTAATGAAATCTGAGAGATTTATGTTCCTTCGATTAAAAGATTCATCAAAGATGTTCAAAAAAAAGTTCATCGCAAAAAAACATCGCCAAAGTAATCCATATGAATTGCGTGGTTTCCTCCAAGCGCCCTAAAGAGACACGATCGCTCTATATAATATAATACTGTTTAAATTTAGACTTATATTCACATTCAATGGACATTTGCACGCACATCATATCTGATTTACTAAGCTCTTTGCTGCGAGCTCATTATCATACGAACCAATCAGAGCCGTTCAATGGCTCTGGAACCAATCAGGTTTAGACTGTGTTGTTTGAATTTAAACACAAATAAACGTGTTTGTTTTTGTTTGTTTTTTTGTTTGTTTGTTTCTCATTTCAGATATGATGTTGAAATCCTTGTGGGAATTTCAGAAATATATATGAGAAAATAAAGGTGTCAAGTAGTATGTTTATAATACATACTATTTATTAAGTTTATAAACACCTAGCTTATTACAATTAATGTATCATGTAACTAACAACAGCCTAATCAACCAAAGTAGCATAACCCATATTAAACAACATATTTTAACAACATGATCTCACAGAATTCCGTGTAATGTTCACGGACTTAATTAACCTCCGAATCTGTGGTGGCATCACGGAATCGCCGAAAATTCCGTGATGGGCTCACGGAAAAAAATCCGTGATGGGCTCACAGAAGTGATACCAATGTAAGTCAGTGACAGGCATCAGCCGTGCTCCACGCACGGATTCACTGGTTCAACACTTTAAATATGCCGACGCGATAATTTATCGTTATCATTATTGTTCAGAACTGGGTAGGTTTAGGGTAGGGGTGGGGTCAGGTACTCCAGTGAAAGTATAACTGCATCGGAGTCACTCTTTTTACGTGGTCCGATGCAGTGCTGGTGTTGAACCAGTGAATCCGTGCATGGACCACGGCTGATGCCTTCTGTGAGCCCATCACGGAATTTTCGGCGATTCCTTGATACCACCACTGATTCGGGGTTAATTAAGTCCGTGAACATTACACGGAATTCTGTGAGATCAGGTTATTTTAAATACTGCAATGGTTAATCATATTTGACAAAGGTTTGTACACTGTAAATGTTAAAAATGTTTTTCAAAATATGGTACTTTTCCAAATATTAAAATTATAAATACATAAATATTTAAAATATAACCATGTGTAGGCCTACTGCAATATAAAGTACATTAAAAACATACTAAAAGTGTAATAATTTTGTTATGTTCTCACACAAAGTACACATAAAATATATTTTAAGTAAGAATAACATAAGTGTGTTTTTGTAAATACACTAAAACGTCACTAAAAGTATGCTTGTCTTTAGTATATTCCTTAAAAGTGTAACTAAGAATATATTTATTAACATAGTATTTCTACTATACTTTTTAGAAATATAGTAATAGTGTGCTTGTGTTTACCATATTCCTTAAAACTCTAATTAAGCATATATTTATTACCAAAGTATTTCTAGTATACTTTTTATAAATAAATTAAAAGTATGCTTCTGTTTAGAATATTTCTTAGAAGTATAACTAAGCATATATTTAATACAAAAGTACTTCTAGTATACTTTTTAGAAATATATTAAAATGCAATTCAGTATATTTTTAATGCACTTCAAATAAGCATGTTGGGAATACAAATGTATTATAAACATACTACTTGAATTTCAAGTATGTTTTTAATACATTTAATACTACGTCTTTTTCACCTGGGTTATCATGATTTAAATGTATGCTACTAAGGAAAACCAGTGATTTAAAACAAACGCAGTCAGAATAATTAGATTTTACCATATAAAAATTAGGTTGCTATAATTTTTACAGATGTTACTGATTTTGATAATGAACAAAAATGTACATCTGCATCCCAGCTCAAGCTACTACTACTACTGCTATCAAATGTGCATTTCTAAGAGACAAAAAAGTAATATTATTATTAATATTTTCAGACAACACAAACCTGTTTCTTGATTTGAAACAATATCAGATACAGAAACTAAGAAATTGATTTTTCTATTGAGATATTTATTTTGTTAAGGAAAATTAATGGTCTGGTTTCTACAACTTTCACTTTGGAGCAAAAATCTGGCTTTAACTTGAAAGAAACACAAATTTGACACTTATCGTGATAATTATCGATATCGACTGATATGGAAAAAATTATCGTGATAAAACAGCATGATATCGTGATAATGTTTTTGGCCATATCGCCCAGCCCTAATGTCAATAAACACTATTTTTCAAGTTCAAGTCCACCGACGTTAATCTACTCTCCTGTCTGGTTTGTTTGTCGGACAAAAATGGCAGATTTGGCATTATGATTGCTCAGATTGCCTGTTAATCAAACTCCGGCTAAGGGTCAATTGAGCAGCCAAGGTTGGGCAAAGTTTAGAAATAACTGGGTCTAAAAAAATGACTGCCGTTAATGTCATATGCTGAACTTTTCAAACATGTTTATTTAAATAGATTTTTAATGATGTAAGGTCTTTGTGTCATTTGGAGCGACCATTCATCATTTGGTGAGACCAATAATAGCAATAACTATATTAAATAAAAAATAAAATATCTAATTTCCATGGCTGAAATATGAATCACTGTTTTAGTATGCTTAAGTGAATGGTATTTAAAAAAAATGTTTATCTAGCATAAACTATATTAAATAAAAAATAAATTATCTAATTTCCATGGCTGAAATATGAATCACTGTTTTTGTATGCTTAAGTGAATGGTATTTAAAAAAAATGTTTATCTAGCATAATTTATTTTTTATTTAATATAGTTTATCTAATTTCCATGGCTGAAATATGAATCACTGCTTTAGTATGCTTAAGTGAATGGTATTTAAAAAAAAATGTTTATCAGTTTTATGCAATTTACAGAAAAAATAAGTCTACAATTAAGAAGGCAACTCTGAAATTATAGAACAAAAATATGAGATCATTATGTACAAAAACTCAAAATAAATGCAAATACTTTGTTTCTAAACACTTCAATTACCGAGAACATCTTAAAAAATGTTAAGCATGTTAAGGAAATTAATTAATTTTAATATAAATAATGGTCGCACCACATGACATTTTTTAAGGCTACGGCTGATTCATCTAGATGAAAAAACCCCCACTAAAATCACTTAATTAAAAATTGTAATATGAATTTATGTGAACACAACCTTCTTAATGTTTGAACAACTACAAAAGATATTATTTTTTGTATTTTAAAATTTGCCTGTCAAAAATCCTTATACGTCAATGACCCTTATACAGTAATTGCAGGTTTCAAACAGATGGTGACAAAAGGCAAAACTTACAGACTGCAGCTTTAAACAATTGTGAAATATTAAATATGATATTATAAAACACCATTTCTGAACAAACGAGCTACAATCGCATTTTGAATATGCTAATGGAGAGTTTTTGCAGCTATAGTAAAGAAGCTGGGGTAGAAATTCTGTTAATCTCCTCAGAAATAACAAAATAGGTCCATGTTCTTAAAATCCCCACAAAATTTTGACTTAAATAGACCAGAAATGACTCACCTTTCTGTCTGAGAGAATAGCACATTACAGCATCTTAAAGGCTGTGAAAACTTTCACACGGACCAAACCAAATCTTCAAGGCATAGCAATGCATGCAAAGCAAGAGATTTCAAGTGATCTCAATGTTGATGTAGAAGATTATAAGCATTTTCTAAACATAGAGTTGCACTCACTCTGGCTGTTAGACAATGTTTTGACACTCTTCCTAATGAAAGCGGTTATGTTTTGGAATTTCAAAGAGGATTTCTCCTTTTCCTCTGGCAAGCCCAAATTCTGAAACTCCCTTGCTCTTTCTGATCATGGGCCACCAACACACCGTCAGATCAGCCGGGAAATTGCAGCAATTCACCCGGAATGAAAACACGATCAAAAGGAAAATGGGCTCAGAAGAAGACCTCAAGCACATATAGTCAAACTCACTCAAGTCTCATCACAAAGCAAAAATAAGCGTGATGAAAAGCTATTGTGACACATCTGAAATGACGACATCACACTAGGTCGTGACTTGTGGAAAGAAAATTCGTATAACACAATCAAGTTTTCCTTTTTTACTCAAAACAGCATATTTTGATTCAAATCCAGGATTCTTGAATTCACAATCCAAGTTTCCAATTCGCTCAAGCACCCCCACAGAGGTGTGAAACCCTTTGCAGGATGGTGGAAGCTAATTATCTCTTCTCATATACTACCAGAGGTACCGGCAACTGGCTTTGTTCCCGCACGCATTCTCTCCTAAATCTACAACATGGGCAATAGAAACGCTAATAAAGGAAAATATGTTTTATAATTAATAACTGAGGAATAATTGGCACCGTTATGAATTTTGAGGCCGGGCAGTGAAGCATGATGACTTCTGATTACCCTAGACATCGTATATCACATTTCCTCAGCACTCTACTAATAAACTGATTAAGTTTAGTTGGCCCAGCTGTCTCTGATAGCCCATAAACACCCAGCACAATCACAGAGAGATTATTTACTACCAGCCCAGCAGAAATACCTCGGTCCTAAGAGAGGACATTACAGACGCCTGCTGCAGAGTAACAAAGATGCACCGAAATTAACAATCATAAAATAATAATAAGAAATGCCACAAAGTCTCTCATTATGCTCAGCTTGCAGATTTTGCTAATAGCTCCATGAGGGATACTTAAGGCACTGCTGTAAACAGCAGAGCATGCAGGCTTTTTAAAGGGGGCACTCGTATGGAAGAGACCACGGTAACTAATCACACATCCATGCAAACGGTAGTCATGTCTGGAATAGCACACTTCAGCTGACGTGCATCAGTGTTACTGCAAACCAGTGGCAGAAAATAACATATTCCATTAAGAGGCCATTTTTGTCCCCTGGACTTCATTTTCAGTTGCATTTTTCTAATGATATCATTTTCTGTGCCATATTTTAATGTCAACTTTGGGGTGATCAATTTATTGCCATCAATTATACATCGGAAACAAAAAAATCATGTTTTATGCAATAATAATTAAAGTTAGGCCTAGGATTGAATATTAAGATATATCAGATATATCAACACACTCTCATGGCAGTTTGGAACCATTTTACATTTTGGTCATTTGGTGGCAAATTTTTATGAATTCATACAATCACGTTTATACATTTTCGTAGAATCCACTGCACTGAGGTTTATGTTTAGGGGTACACCTTTTTTTTCACCTTACATTTTCATATTCATCAAATCATACAAATTTATACAAAATCCCCAATGTAAAATAGTTGTAAAATAGGTGTATTGTATTGGAAAACAACAACAATTTAATGTGAATTTTGGGGCCATTTCTCCCTAGTCCAAGGGTGCCCAAGCTCGGTCCTGGAGGGACGGTGTCCTGAAATCCCAATCAGACACACCTGAACCAGCTAATCAAGCTCTTACTAGACATACTTGAAACTTCGTGGCAGATGTGTTGAGGCAAACCGTTGCAGTCTGTCAGTCCTATAATGCAAGTCAATGGGTACACAATCTTTGAGAGTAAAAAAAACATGCACAGACAAATCCAAATTAAACCCTGCGGCTCGTGACGATACATTGATGTCCTAAGACACGAAACGATTGGTTTGTGTGAGAAACTGAACAGTATTTTTCATTGCGTGACGTCTGTATGTGCTCTGTTGTAGTTTACGCAAGCGCCGGAAGCGATCTGTCGCGCGTATACGTCACTCTCATTGTTTACACAGTGCACAGAGATTGTGGGTATGACGGCTAATCAAAATGGTAATTGCTTGCGCTTATGCTGATTGTTCAAACCGACTTAAACCTAAAAGATTACGTTTGTTCGTGCAAACTCATCCAGGAGTGTTGACTTGCGTTGATTGTTATGATCCAAGACTTCAGGACTTTTGTCGCACTTGCACCGGGAACTCGCAAAAAAAAAAAAGTGGATTCGAAAATGTTAAGTGGGTGTGAAAAAAAAACAAAAGTGTCCCTCGTGGGTCAATCTGACCCGGAGCCAAAAAAGACTAGAATTCATGAAAAAACTGCAGATTTTTTAATTGAATTTTGTCACACTTGCTCACACACACAGTCGATTCGATGATTTTATGTGGGTGTAATAAAAAAGTAAAAAATGTAACCCGGCCATAGGAATTTGACCCGCCCATAGGAATCAATGGAATGGTTTTTTTGTTTATTTGCATATGCATATGTTTGGATTAAAATTCAGTATAATTTTTATTTATTTTTTTACAAAATATACATTTTTAAATGTTTTTATATATATCTGAAAGCCTTGATATAAATCTGAAAGCTAAATGAAGCCTCAAGTTGGTGTAGTTTTCAAGATTTCACATTTTGAGCTCAGTTGAGAATCTCCATAGGGTTCAATAGGCCCATCTAGTGGCTGAAACTATAAATTCAGTTTTTTGTCATTTTTCCCAGCCAGATGGCCTCAGAGACTCTGTGACCTAGTTCCTGATGGATAATGATGTTTAAAGTAGAAATTGTGTCTTTGTTTGTTTTTTATGGTGAAAAAATGTATGCAAATATGCTAATTTTCTTTAAAAATCTGAAATTTAAGGAAAATAAAATAAAAAATCACCAAAAATTATAACAAAACCTACATAAATCATTAGAAAAAAAAAGCCCCCCAAATTTTTTTTTGACTGATCAAAAAAGTGTAACGTTGACGGTCTCCAGGTCATTTTGACCCACGAGGGACACTTTTGTTACAGGTTCGGGAGGGATGAATGAGGGTTAAATAATTAAATAAATGTTGAAATATAAATAAATCATTAAATACATAATTAAATGCATATGTAGGTCTATTTATTTATTTATTCATTCATTCATACCGCCTTGCTGACTCCAAAATGTTTGAACAGTAGAGTGTATGTGTGTGCATATAATGAAAGTCATAATGACATAATTTTCATTGTCAAAGTCATTAACTGGGTGGCCAGCATGCCAGCAAAGCAGCCGCCTTCGGCTTTCGGACACAGTCCGTGTGTGGGTCCAAATGCTGCTCTGGTCAGTCTTGCTTCATCCACTATCAAATCTGTTTTAATTAGGTGTTTCTTCCAGTTTGTCACTATCTCTATTTTTAGAGATCTTAAAATGGATGTGATGGCAAGAGAGAGAGACTCAGATATCAAAGCAGGCACTTTCAGCATAGCCACAGGTGATAATGAATGTCTTAACGAATTAGCAGAGCTGTTCTCACCTTTTAGCTGTTTTCACTGTTCTTCTGCCTCTCTTCTCCCAGCCCCCATCACACAAACCCCTCCTGACGCCACATACCTGTGCCAACTTAGCCTGTCAGCCTGTAAATTTCAGATAATTGATGTCCAATTTATGACACCATTCAATAATGTTGATGTAATAGTCTTAGCGAGCCTATCTTCACGTCTATCCTGTGACCTTCCAGCTCAGATTGCTCACACACCATTGGGTCGGCTCTCTTTCACCTAAAGGCCTGTTAAGATTAAGTGGTTCTGCTTCTCTGCTGGATGATTTCTAAAACATTAAGATAGATGGAGGTTGAGAATGGAGTTGGGCTGTTTATCAAAGCATGACTTACCTGGCAAGAGTCAGGGATCTGTACTAAAAAACACTGAAGACATCATGCCATATACCACCAGAGCTACAGTATCGCAGCAAGACTTTTTTCATCTATTATGAGCTGATTTATTGTCGAATATTATGCTAAAGAGCCTTTGAGATACGCTGCTATTCATCAGAGAAGCATCACATGCTTTTCTCCTCGTTCACCTATTTTACCCTCTTTATAAGAAGTGTGTAGAGCATTTTTTGTCCTTGGTAGAAGACTTTTTTGGAAAACCTGCTGGTAGATGCGCAAAATGTTGAGAATATGATTATTATGGATTATGGAATACCTCAATGGATTTGTTTCTTACAAAAACTCAGCTTTTCACTTTACAAGACATTAATTAATGGACTGTAGTGTGGATTATTTATTGTGATGTTTTTATCAGTTGTTTGGACTCTCCTTCTGACGGCACCCATTCACTGCAGAGGATCCATTGGTAAGCAAGTGATGCAATGCTAAACTTCTCCAAATCTGTTCCAATGAAGAAATAAACTCATCTACATCTTGGATGGCCTGAGGGTGAGTAAATACTCAGCATTTTCTATTCCTTTACCCCCACATTTGTAATAAACCCTCTACAAACGGCATGCTCAAAATACAATGGATTGAGTACACCCCCAAAAACTCTGCTATTTATTCACTCTCATGTTGTTTCAATGTCCATATGATTTTATTTTTCAGTGGAACACACAAAATTGAAAAATAAATCTTTACATAGATGTTTTCCATACAACAAGATTTAATAAAAGGGTCATTCTACAGAAACGTCCACTTTTGGTATGGCAAGATGTCTTAAAATGTATTTCTTTTTTAACATTTAAACTTAGACCACATTATTAGATTACCTTTTGACTTTATGAATACATTTAAATGACAGCTTAATATTTTTATTTTTTTAGCTTTTTTGTGCAATTATTTCAAGACCACGTGTATCATTTTTTGTCACTGGTGTTACCTTCTTTAGCAATATTAAAAGTTTTTATGAAATATTATTTCTCAATTTTTCTTTTCAGCACATGTAGTCAGAGTTACAGAAAAATAATGAAAATGCAAGAAATAAGTAGATTGTGTTTTATTTATTTAATGTGACAGACAAAAACAGCACAGTAACACAGCACAGTAACACCAGTGACGCAATGAATCACCAGTGACATACATAAGACCTGATATACTCATCTTCACTGGTGTTATCCATAAGGAAGGTAACACCAGTGACAATTTTCATGACAAATGCATTTTACAAAATGTCTGCTGCAAGGTACTGTATCAAACCACATGTTGTCAATCATGGTGTATTCACTAAATTAATTAGTTTAAACCATTTGTATTATAGTTTTTTTTTTTTTTTTTACAGTTCCCTAACAATAAATAGGTTATACCAGTGACTTCAACAAAAAGCTTCATATGAAATCATAAGATAAATGAGAAAAATTTTGATAACTGAAAAGAAACAGTGGACTAAACATGGGCCTTTTTTCATAGATCTTTAGAAAACAGGAAGGCGGAAGTCGAGTGATGTCATCAGTGTGATTTTTTTAAATTCCAAAATAAAAGACTTTTGTTAAGCGGTAACACCAGTGACCACTATTTTCATTATATATTTTATAATATTTATTTGGCATTTAGTTTTTTTGTTTTTTATGCCATTTACATTATATATTTGATAGTTATGAATAGACTTTTGTATTTTATGGTAGAAAATCCTGTTTTGACCTCAAAATAAAGCACTTTCCCTCTGTACATGGCTGTGGGGACAAGCAGTTTTGTGGTGCTTGGAATTCTATATAATTAAAAAAAAAAAAAAAAAAATTATGCCACATTGATGTCTCAGGAAGGTGTAATTGTTCAAATAACATTGTTTCATTTTAAAATATAAAAACAATTGTAACCCATGTGTATTTCAATTGTAATATTTCTGTAAAGTATAGGGACAGAAAAGTGGACGTGTCTGTAGAATGACCCAAAAAGGAAATATCTGTATGGGTTAAATCAGGTAAAAATTACTCTTTAAGGTAACATTTGCAGGTTACCACTTTTTACAGTGTAGTAATCAGGTTTTTCCCATTTAAAAAAAGTCAATTTCAGTCTGTTCCTCACAGACAATATAGCTTCAAATGATTTGTAATAAGTCTTTTTTTCTTCTTGAGACTGACATCCCACGGTCGCTATGAGCACTCATGTGCAAAAGATTCTTTAAATAATAAAAAAAAAATAATAATAAAAAAAAATATATATATATATTTAAATCACTGGATTCACTGTCTTGCAGTAATAGATACTTTGTTTTCCAATTAGATTTGTTTCTGTTACATCTCGTTTTTAACATAAAGAGTCTGAGTGTGCACGTTACAGACAGAGAAAGTGAAACAGAAATAGATGAAGACAGAAATAGAGATGAACAGGCAAGATGGTGATTTTGATTATCAGCTGTAAATCTGCAGTTCATATAAGAGTGAAAAGAAAGAAAAGCACAAGCCAGAGAGAATTAATAAGGAAAAGACACAGGATAAAAGAGAGTGTAGAAAGGTTGGGAGAGATGAGGTAGATAATGGATGAAAGACAAAAAAAGAGAGCGATGGGGAGGTAGGCGAAGGCTGTTGGTGGGGGTTTATATGACTCTCTCTTGTGTGTCTGGCAGGCCAATAAACATATCATACTTCCATAAAGGTGGAGCACAAAAGATGGACTGAAGCGAGAGGCAGGCTAATCTTTAAATCCTCTAGCAGCCTGTCTAACACTGACTCTCCAAGGTCAGTTGATTAATGAGCAAACAGACAGAGTGGAGAAATCATGCTAGAGAGTGTGGGAAAAGCGTGAAACTTCATCCAAACACACACTCACACATGTAACATTCAGCATTGAGCTTTAATCAAGATTTTCAAGCAACCTTCCTTCAACCTTGAATTAACAGAGGAGATCCTATTAGAATGAAAAAAAATTAAAATAAATACAAATGAGATCTCTTTAATATAAACTATTTAAACCAACCTAGTGAAAAATAAATATACGTAAATACATTTATTTCATGCTAAGTATACTACAAATACATTTTCATATTTATATACTTAATAAATGCCCTGCAATTGTACTTTTAGTATACTAAACTGATATATTTAAAGTCTGCTAAATCTTGCTTTAATTGTGCAGAAGTATTGCTGAAGTCAAATTAAAGATATACTTAGTATATATGACTGTGCTAAAGTGGAACTATTGCAAATATACTTTAGGCACACTTTAAATATTTTGCATTTAAAGACCGATATTATTCAAAGATCATACGATCCTCATAAAAAGTGACATTAAAACACATTTTAGACTTCATATTAAGAAATGTGTATTGTGCGCAGTAGTACACCAAATAAAGTTGAATTTTAATTTTTATATCAGTAAGTCTCGAGTTATCTGTCAGTAAATATGTTAATAAATTTGAACTATACTTAGTATGAAATAAATGTATTTTAAATATATTACTTTTTTATAGGGCAGGGTTTAGTTATTTTATATTTATGCAGTTTTTAAGAGCTCATGCTGTTTTAATATCATTGAGATACTACTAGTTTTTATTATTATTTTGAATCAGTTTTTATTTTAATATTCTGTTTTCATTTTCATTTTAGTTCAAGTTTTAATATTTTAGTTGTGGTTTTACAATTTACTCATACTTTCAATTTTAGATATTTTAATCAAGTATCAAGTTGAACTAATGAAAAAGAGAAAAAGTTCATTATATATTTTATTTCATGTCGTCACGAATCCTGTCCGTGGCCTTCCGTCCACTTGCCACCAGAGGTCGCCCTCGGATTACATTGACTTTCACACCACACAAACTGTTACACATCACCCTGGACTACGTTTCCCATGTTCCACTGCACTGATTGGATTCATCTGCACTCAATTACACACATATAGCTGTAACCAATCAGGCAGGCTTTAAGCCTTGGACTTCCTCGTTCTGATCGCCCAGTATTGTTTAGCGTTTATCACTGTGATAGCTACTTTACGGAGCCTGCTGTAGTTTTCATAGTCTAGTCATAGTCTTGCCTGTTTTCCTGGTTCCTGATTCTTGCCACGTATCTTGGATTAACCCTTTGCTTGCTGTTTCGGACTGTGTTTGCTCCTCGCCTGGATTTATGCTCACCTTTACGGATTATCCCTCCACGTTTATGGATTATGTTTGCTGTCATCTGACTCAAGCCCGTTTAGGATCACTCTTTTGTCTTGCCTGTGTCATACCTGTTTGCTGTTGTTCGACCCTGCCTGTGTTTTTGACTATGTTTATTAATAAAAGCTTGCTCCGTTACAGAATACTTGGCCTCCCAAGGATCCAGCAGCTTTTCAAATGGAAATGGACAATGGCTAGGTATGGATGCTACAAGATTAATATTAACCCTTAAACAAGCTCATTATTCAAATCTCTCTGATTGGGTATTGTTACATACTTCCCATCTAGGGCTGGGGAGCCAGTAACAAAACAAAAAAAGTAAAGAAAAATATCTAAAGAAAAATAAAACCTTGGAGAGAGAACCAGGGTGACCAACCTCCTGTCCCAGAATCAACACAAACACCAATTCAAATTAATATCTTTTTAATTTGAATAAAGAAAGATAAACAGAAACAATCTCACACAAAAGGTTATCAAACATATAGGGAACAAAGACCAGGGGAGAGCTAGGCCAAAATAACAAACAAAACTAAACGAACTAACCCGAAGATATTTATAAATTTCCTAGAAAGAAATAAACCAAAAATAAAAATACACAAAACTTCCCTCTCTTCCTATCTACCCATAACCAGGAGAAAAGAGAAGAACAAACAAAAATGGCACCCTCCCTACATTCCCTAAAATAAAGAAAAGAAACATAAAACGAAACTATTAAACACATTTAACATTTAAACTATTATAATCAAATGGTTTCAAACAACTTCAGTTCAGTTATAACAAAGTCCTGAGTTCACTTACTCAGAATTAAATCAACCAAAATCAAACAACAAATGAGTCTGGGCAACCAGGAGGAAGAGTGGCCCTGGTGAAAAGAAGTATCTCTCTCTCTCTCTCTCTCTCTCTCCTCCACAGATCCACCACTTCTAATATGTCCATTTCCTCCCGTCATCATCCAATCACCGATTGAACACAGCTGATTGGAATTCCTATCTCGTGACGAGGGAAAGAGAGAGAGAAAGAGATAGATAGAAAGAAAGCAAACAAAACCACATCCAACACACACACATATACACAATTACAAAACACATTAAATACGTCCTTGGACGTAACAGTATTAATGGATTTTTTTTTGTCATGGCATTAATCAACCTCTTAAGTCTAAACTTCTCCATGAGGGTCCCTGTTCATCGTTGATTGAGTTTATAGACTATGCTTTGCTGACTGCTGGCTCTTTGTTTAGTGTGGGTGTCGCGGAGGAGGATTGCGACACCGTTTCTGTGACTGCAACGGTGGACGCATTGGCGGCGACAGCGGAGCCTGTTTGCAAAATGGCATCATGAGTCCAGTCAAGTCACAGCTGATCGTCATGAATCAAGTCAAGTCACAGTTGATCTTCCAGAGTCTCGTCATCTCCGCTGATCTTCCAGAGTCCCGTCTTGTCACAGCTGATCATCCAGAGTTCCGTATCGTTACAGTTTATCGTCCAGAGTCTCGTCTCATCACAACTGATCGTCCAGAGTCTCATCTCATCACAGCTGATCGTCCAGAGTCTCGTCTCGTCACAGCTGATCATCCAGAGTCCCGTATCGTTACAGCTTATCGTCCAGAGTCTCATCTCATCACAGCTGATCGTCCAGAGTCTCATCTCATCACAGCTGATCATCCAGAGTCTCGTCACAGCTGATCGTCCAGAATCTCATCACTCTCTGTCTGTTACACCCAGATCTTCAAGGACAGTCTTTCGGTATCCCAGTCTGGTATCTAGTGTGAGGGATGCACCGCTGGTGTCTGCCCGCACAGCTGGTGTCCCCAAACCCACTTACTCTAACCCTCCTGTTCCTGAACTAATTCCCTTATCTGAAGCGCTTCCCATGATGGGGATCACTTTGTTGCGTTTGGGCTGCGCACACCACCACAGAACTGGCCGAGGTGACAGCGTCCACGGAGATGTCTCCAGAGGTGGCGGCTGATGCTGCAGAACCTCTTGGGGTAGTGACACTCGCTGCTGTGGTCCTCGAGGTGATGGCACCCGCTGCAGCTTCTCCAGAGGTGGTGGCACATGCTGCAATACCTCCCGAAGCGGCAGTACTCGCTTCAGCTCCTTGTATGGTGGTGGCATCCAGCAATGTACTCTCAGCCTGTCATGTCCCGATCAAAGAGACTATTACTGCTGTAGAACCTCCAGAGGTGGCGGCAACCGCTACAGAACCTCCGGAGGTGTCCTGATTTCCTATTTACAGTCATAAGAATTTTGATGTTGAGATGTATATACAACTTTGTCCCTATCATAAATTCTCCTACAAGAAAACTTAAGATAAACATCTAAAACAAAGTTGATGCTCAAGTAAAACACTAATGGAGAACTCCATTAAGTCTCTCGCTACTTGTGAGGAAATTAATCCTCTGTGAAAGTTCCTCACATGCTGACCTGAAGTAAACCTGGACAGGCCTGTCAGCAGGGTTTGTTCTGGGTGAGAGTGGGTGTAGAGAGAGCCAAATTACTTCTAATGAGCTTTAACGAAGGGCGCACTTTAGGGACGGATTGTACAGGGTGGTATTGTGGGTGGATTTTCATGAAGGATTTAGTTCTATTCCAGATCAGGTTGGTAGGATGTCGGGGTGCACTTCCTGTCTTTCGAGCTTCACGCACAGCAGTGTAATTTGTCCAGCCTGGGGCTTAAGCAGCAAAGGAGGAAACAGCAGAGATCCTATTAGAATGGTCTTCCTGCTGCAGGAAAATTGCTAAATATTAATCAAACATTGATTAAAGTGTTAAATCCTGGACTCATTATTCACATTTTCCTACTATATCCCTCGCTCGCCATGTTCTCCGCGCTCCATTGTATTTTAGGTTCTCTCCTCTTCCACTTTTGTATTCAGTATTCAGGGTGGGAAAAGCTGAACGAGTACACACAGGGGACTAAGAGAAAGATCTGAAGCTCAATAATACTTGTGCCATTGTTCAGGGTTTGTACTTGGTGGAGTAAGAGAAAATAAATCCACAAAGGTCACAATAAACATTCTCACAGCTACCAAAAAATTTTTTAAAAAATGCAGGAAGCTAGATGGACAGGTAGATAGATGCATAGATAGAGAGAGATACGGGGACACTACGTTGACTTTGACGAATGAAAAGTTTTAGTGGTGAACCAAATTTTTACTGCCGCAGTGAAACCACCCCGAGGGCTTATCGTAGACTAACAATATTTGTGATGGTCAATTCTGTGTGAAAAAATACATTGGAGCAGAAATGAATCTGCTAAAACAGCATTTTATCATTGGTGTTTTTGAATGTAGCAGCAGCCTACACACTTTCAAGCTCTAGAAAATAGTAACAAAACAATATAAGGTGAATTTGGTATCCATAAAATTGACTTTTTATCCCTCACAGTGTGAAACTAATGGAGAAAAATGAATGCATGGCTGAACAATCTAACCCTAAAGTTAGGCTTTAACGCATGGATCTTAAACTCAAAATCACTGTCCAGACAATGAGACTGTTACAACTAATACAAGTGGTTTAACAGCCATGACTTTGGAGCTATACAGTTATAGATTTATGAACTGAAAATCCAAGTAACTCATTTGTCCTTCATATCTACCATACTGTCGGTATGTTTAGTGTGCAAATAAGACCTGAGATCATATTCAAAGGCAACTTAAATTTTCTTGCTGCAAGAAGAGACAAGAAGCATCAAGCTAGCTTTGGAACAGTCAGAAGTTATCTAAACATATAAGAACTAAAAAATACATAAATCAGTTTATGTATAAATACATAAATATCACGTGATATTTGTAAATAAAATATTTTACTTCCATCAGCTGAGGGCATGTCGCAACAAGTGCTTCAGTGCAGCCTTTTTTCCCAATTGCTTCGTTGCTATTAACTGTATATTTAGTTTTAATATAATGCATGGTTTTATAACAAACATTTTTAACAAACACTTAATTGTTATATTAAAACCATATTAATTTTATAACTCTAAAAATATTTCAACAATGACTTCAACAAAGTTTTTTTTACTTTGTATTGATCAAAATATACCGGAAGAAATGTATTGTTTTTTTTTTTTTGGTTTTTTTACAAAAATATGAAGTAGCACAGCTGTTTTTAGCATTGCTAACAATACAAAATATTTCTTGAGCACCAGATCATCATATTAGAATGAAGAATCATGTGACACTGAAGACTGTTTTAAATTACTTTAGAAAATTAAACTTTGCCATTATAGGAAAAAAAATAAAAATAAATATATTACAAAAGAAAGCAGTTATTTTATATTGTAATAATATTTCACAGTATTACTGTTTTTAATGTATTTTTGATTAAATAAATATTGCCAAGCCCAAACCTTGAAATGTCTGTGGATATAGCAATTGTTTAACAACCCTATAAAAAGAACGACATTACAATATTCAAGACAAAACAATTAAATTGCAAACAGTGAAAATTGATTAACAGACCAAATTTAACTATGAGCACTTGGAGGGCTGCATGAAACAATGTCGCGGGCCGATAGTTTGAAACTTTAATGCACAGGAATTGGAAAAAGGAAACGCTCCATTCGACAAACACCCACATGAAAACCCTAATGAGGCAGAACGACAAAAACAAGCCCTACTTTCACGAACGGGATTCAGTCGTGTCCCTCGTTCTATTTCATCTTATCTCTATAGCGTGCCAAGAGCACACGGCTACATTTACAGGCACCGTCGCATTTTAAAATGGAATCTCTGACTGTGTTTTTGCAGAGAGCTTTCACCAGGATAAAACTCACCATGCAGGTTTTATTCCTCGCTTTTATATGGCTTTATCTATCCTGCCTTAATTAGTTTAAGTAAAAAAGCTTCCTGCTGCAAGCTATTATGGAGCAATAAAGAAGCAATTTATGAGTTTATCAATAAGAAACGTTTAGATTTCCCCATTGAAGGGGAAAAGAAAAGCAGAAACGTGAAACAATAGGGAAGCCAGTGTGAGAGTCTAACAATCGGATTCTGCTGAGGTGAGCTGTTCGCCGCACTTCATTCATAGCTACTTCTTCAGAGCTCCTAAACGTCCACTCGTCCTTCAGGATATGACAGACATTAAACCTCAGACATTAAAATCATTACACTTGTGCAGACAAGTCAGCGTAGCAGGGATGAAGTGGATCAGACCGGCTGTGTGGCTTTGCATTAAAAATCGTCTAATAGTGTGGCTGTTTCCCAAACTCTTGAAAACAAAAAAATAAAAACGCCTCACTCGCACGAGCATTCAGCAAGCCGTGGAAAAGTCATTTCCACACTGGCTGCGCAGCCGGGGAGGATCGGGCCTGTTAATCTGTTTCAGATCCTTTACAGAACCGCATCTTAGAGAGCAGGAGCGAGCGAGGGAAAACACTGCATCTGAGTAATCCGCATTTGAAACAAGCTATACATCACGCAGATGGGAAAGCAGGGGAGGGGAGAGAGAAAAAAACTGTGGCACGGATGGTGAGCAGAAGTAACCGTTAGCTTCTTCTCATCTCTTTGCCATGGGATACCAAAGTCTTTGCTCTATTTCTGTCGAACAAACTACCCAGGCCTGGAAAAAAAAAACAAAGTCTTGTGCTTATTAAGACATCATTTGTCTTATTTTATTGGCCCGTTATAATGAGGGGGAAGCGTGTGGGTGGTTATGTGGTGTCCTGCCCCCTGTGTAGGACACCATCTATCTTTGCACAACGCGCCCAGCTCAGCTGCTCCGAATCTCCACGTATGTGTGATTACAATATTTGTGTGATTAATCACAGCAATGTGACACTCTGTGTCGTAACCCCACGCTGCTGTCGAGAATGTAGTGGTGACCGATTTTTAAATAAGCTGTGCGCAGTGGAACGAAGTTCACTATGGATTTTATTGCCTGAACGTGGAGACAGAATTCAGAGTCCTGCATTTCAAATGCCTTGTACTGTATGTGCGGCAACATTTCCTAAATTACAAGTGCTAAAATGTCACTGAAGTGCTCGAATTTAAATGGCTCTGAAGCTCTCCTGGGGATATGGAGAACATGTGATGTTAAGAAACTAAGGAAAGGTGGTCTAGTTTAGTGAAATGTGAATTTGTAGGAAGTAAAACTTTAGCAGACATTCAAGATAACACGGTCTGCTTCTATCAGTAGCATAGACAGAGCTCCTGTGTGATATCAAAATTTGGGAAGTGCTGATGTTAGATATCAAATGCAAAATATATATGTCTTAACCAGGCGATACGTTTCCAGTCTCAGGAAATTTGTAAACATAATACCAGCCAATCAGTTCATATTTGAAGTTTAATATACTGCTGTAGTAGGATGCGTAATGATTGATTTGCTTTTGAAACAAGATGTTTGTCACTAGCAAATTTGGTATGGTTAGATGAAAGATAGAGAGTTAAAAGCATATATTAGTTAAAAGACAAAGAAAGTTGATCTTTTGGGGTAAACTAGCATATACACTACCTCTCTAAAGTTTGAGGTCAGTAACATTTTTAATGTTTTGAAAAAGTATCTTATACTAACCAAGGCTGCATTTATTTGTTCAAAAAAAGTATTATTACAATAAAAAATGTATTTAATATTTTGAGATGGCAAAGCTGGTTTTTCAGCAGCATTTACTCCAGTCTTGACTCTTCAGAAATCATTTTAATATGCTGATTTTAGCACTAAAGAATCATTTATTATTATTATTATCTATGATGGCAGATGTACTGCTTAATATTTTGTAAAAACATGACTTAAAATATTTTAAATAGAACTGTCTTTTGATCATTTTAAACACAAGCTTGCTGATTAAAAGTATTATTTTCTTACAGGCCCCAAACTTTGAATGGTAGTGTACATACTCTCAAAGCTACCAGGTCACAAAACAACAACTGTATTTCCTTTAAAGCGATTGTCACTAGTTTCTATTAATGCACATATCATTAAGAAGCCACCAAAGTAGTCTGACAAGCCTGCCTCTTCTATCAAGAGCAGCAAGCAGGTAATAACCATATCAAGGCTGCATTATTAGCACACTAATCAAGAGGTGTGTGTGGATGTATTAGCATGCTAATGGCTCAATCACAATGTCTTCTGAATAGAAGTAGAGAGGGAAGAGAGAGGAACTCTATTACTGGACCTTTGATATTCACAGAGAGCTAATTGTCACATACCTCAGAAAATCACAAATATCTCAATCTTTCACTCATCTCTCTTCAAGCTGCACTCTTAAAAATAAAGGTGCTTCACGATGCCATAGAAGAACCTTTTTGTCTAAATGGTTTCACAAAAGGTTCTTTGTGGTGAAAGAAGGTTCTTCAGATTATAAAAAGGTCAGGAAGAGATGGTTCTTTAAAGGACCTTTGACTGAATGGTTCTTTGCAGAACCAAAAATGTTTTTTCTATGGCATCGCTTGAAGAACCTTTTGAAGCACCTTAATTTTTAAGAGTGTGGGTCCCCAGCTTCCCAAGCTGTGGGTCTATAAATACACAGTGTTCATTAGCAGAAGGAGAGAGTAGTGTTAAAAGGGTGAGAAGTGCTCAAAATGAAACAGACCAAACATTACACTTACATTAAACCTGCATTTTAAGATCAAACCAGCAAGAAAACTGTCATGATGAAGATTAGGAGTGAAGAGGTAAGAAGATTAGCATCTCGCACAGGTATAAACTATTTCTTCTTAAAACACTTTAAGAAGGTTCCATATCTTAACATGAACTAACAATGAAAAATACTTCTAAAGCATGTATTATTGTTAATGTTAATTTCAGCATTATTAAAAATGTTATTTCAACATTTTAAATATAAATAGTTAATCTGTTATTTAATGGAACTGAGCTGAGAGGACTAACTAATGATAACTAATGGGACCTTATTGTAAAGTGTTACCACCATTTTCTTAAAGTACAGATACAGCGAAATACACACAAACAGACATGAACAGCTCAAATCTCGTATTAGATTTCAAAGTGCAACATTTCAATAAAGATGCATTCAAATGTTTTTAGCAGTATTAAAAAAAAAAACATACAAATGTGAATTTAGCATCATACAAAACCAATCCAAAATCAATTTTCAGTTACCACTGCCACTGTAGAAATTCTTCATTTTCTTCTAGCCACGTTTTTGGAAGTATCCAGAAACATTCAGGCTGCAAGTGAATAGTATTTACAGTTGGTCACGTGATCTTAAAATAGTAATACAAGAATCCGGTCTTATGCTGCTGATGACTCAAATCTTCAGAAGATGACTTCAAATGATTCGCATGACGATATATATATATATATATATATATATATATTCTTTTAGGATATATAGAATATCATAGAGATTTTATAGACTCTTTTGACCTGGTCCAGTAAACAACCACAATGAAATAACCTAGAAACTGCATAACAAAGTGCTAAAACAATCAGAACCAAGTGTTGGATCAAGGTTAGGCCCAGTTAGCCTCCTGCTGGTGGATCATGTAAATACACCATCTGGATCGAAAAGCATCTTTCTTTACTGACAGCAATTTAAAAGTTGCTGTGGTCTGATGAAATATTTTTCAGCAAGCAGCATATAAATATTCAATGTAAAAATATGTAAATATTTCATTATACTATATTAAACGTTTTACCAGTGCCCAAGGGCTCTTAACAGTGTGAAATGGGCTTATATTTTTTCCATCTGCTACCTTTGACGTAAACAAAGTTGCTAGTGAAGGGTTTGAGGCTGCACACGTTCTCATCATGGCATCAATGATGGCAAATGATGTAACTTCTCAATGTTACAGAACTCCACGCTCACCTTAGCAACTGCATAGCGATGCCCTGCCAACCACCCACAACATCCCAGCATCATGGAGGCGAGTTCTACCCAGGAAAGCACCATTTTCTTTAGAACTATAGTAGTAGAAATAAAATCACATTTTATTCTGTTAAATAAACAAAGGGATGCTTAACACACTTCCTAGGATTGGTAACTCTCAAAAGACACAAGGTCTCAGTTTGTTCTGCTCCTTGTGAAGAACAAAATGATATTTTAATAGAGCTCTTTTCTGAGCCATTGTGAGCTTTAAAACACCATCGGAGGCAAAATCTCTCAGGCCTTACTCTATTGTAGCAAGGATTGAATTAGCAAGGCTGCTCTCCATTTAACGTCACATTAGATCTCCACACACACACACTACATTAGAGAGCTCTGTGCGTTCAGCTCACAGGAGAGGTAATGGAGCATGAGGTACAGGGGACAGACAGAGAATGAGAGAGCATGAAACACTGCACTTTATGATGTCTGCTAACGGCTCTCTGCTAGGAGAGTAAGTGGACCTGAGTCTCAGTTTTTATAATATGCTATTCATTCGGTTAAACATCATGAGCGAAATATGACCCATGTCTCGGGTGAGTTATGGATTTGGAAAGGGTCATTAGGCAGGGCAGAATTCGTAACTCGTAAATTCGTCATTCGGAACTGTTTGAGACTAGTAAAAAATGTTTCTATTTGTTTGTTTTTTTTCATTACAAATATATAATATAATATAATATAATATAATATAATATAATATAATATAATATAATATAATATAATATAATATAATATAATTAATATAAAACCCGAATTCCAGAAATGTTGGGACGTTTTTTATTTGAATAAAATGAAAACTAGAAGACTTTCAAATCACATGAGCCAATATTTTATTCACAATAGAACTTAGAGAACATAACAAATGTTTAAACTGAGAATTCGGGTTGTAATATTTGCTGAATGAAATCAGTACTAGTTTGGGATGCTGATTCCAAATCTATTGCCTGTTTTGCTCTTGCACATAACACGTTTTCACACAATATGATCTGCATTTTTGCTTTTTAATCCATTTGTAAGGTGAAGAAGTCTTTTATTATCCCTTAATCACCAGAAAAACTATTATAGAGACATGATTCCTGTATTGCTTTGAACCACGTTACAACTGTTTGGTTCTCACATGTATGAATGATTCCCAAGACGTTATTTTATGCCTGATCCTGATATCAAGGTTTATGGCCAGTGACAGAAAACAATGAAAACACGATTCAGATGTTTTCTATATGTGGGTTTTACTACACCCAAATAGCATCAGAAAACATTTGCCTACCCTAAAAGAATCCTGAACATATGTGAAACAGCATGCTACTGTTGATACAGTTCATTGACATAGGACAAAATTCATAATTATAAAAAAAGGTCCATTTTCCTCCAAACACATTTTATGGTTCAGTAAACACTTCTTGAGAAAGCAGCAATAAGCCTTTTACTCCATCATTTTTACATTGGAATGTCAAGGGTGCTTGAAATTGCAGCACTGCAAATGATCAAGTTGATGTTCTGAGAAACAACACTGTTCAAAGCGCAACACAAAAACATACTGCAAATGAGTGGTTCTTAACTGCTGAGGTTGCAACTCAAAAATGGTTTGCGGGTCTGTTCTAACATATAGCAGGGAAAAACAATGCAAAATGTTAATAATAAAATTTTAGCGTATAATCATGCATAGTTTGGATAGCACAAATTGATCTGATTTTTGATAATTAATTCTGGTACTCTACTGGGTCTCCACTTGATGTCCAATATAAAACTGGGCTGGAACCTTAAATAAAGTGCATTTATTTTAAAGAGAAAAAGTGAAGTTCTCGCTCTGGGCACTGCCTTTCCTCTCATGGAGATGCATTGCTTTAATATTCTGTGAAGCATCATTTACAGGCAAAGGCTCTAGTGTGGTCATTCACAGGTAAGGTGCTTGTTTAACTCGGGGCAGCTTGGTCTGCTCCACTTCAGCAGTGCCACGTTTATGCGTTTCTGACAAACACAAACACACACACACACATTTGTGATGACTCACAGCGATAAAGCAAAACACTCACACTTACAACTTAAAGCACGGCAGTGACAGCACGCAGTAATGAATGCAGAATGAAAACGAAATGTCATCTAAAGACACAGGCCACTTCCCATTGGCTTTGCCAAACACAGCCATTTTTCTTGTTAATGTAGCATGTCGAATTTGTAACGCGACGGCGTGAAAATGAAAGGTTGCATGTCTCACTTGGTTGGCAATATGTATTTGATACCAGCAGTAAATCAATGCCCTGTGCAGAAACACATGTTAATGGAAGCCACTAAATTGGAATAGAATTTGTTTAGGGAGCAAAAAAAAAAAAAAAAAAGAGAGCAAGAGACAGCAAGAAAAACTAAGCCATCTGTTTTATGTCACTGGAAAATGAGACGATTTAAAAGGAAAAAGAGATGTGTGAGGGGAAGCTAATTTTCCATTTTGAATCACTTAAAAAGCTCTTTAAAAGAACAGGATGAAACTGATTAAAATGGGGGTTTTCAATCTTTCCAGAGCCAGTGATTCCAAGCCTGACTCTCAACCAACCAACCATATATATATATATATATATATATATATATATATATATATTAGTGGTGGGCATAGATTAATTTTTTTAATCTAGATTAATCTCACTGTAATCTTGGAATTAATCTAGATTAATCTAGATTAAAATGGCTCATTTGAATTCTGCCAAGTAGATAAGTAAACAACTAGCAGTCATCAAGAATTTAATATTGATAATAACATTGAAGACATTGTATGATTATTCCTTAAAGATAAGGTTTTAATAGTTTTAGTAGTAGTAGTCTATTATATTCTGCCCAATGTCTTCAAGTGAAACCGAACTTTTATTTTGACGGGTTGCCGTGAGGATAGTTTTTCTCCAATTAAACGCTCGAATGCTCATGAAGTGACTCTCAGAGCAGTTCTGGAGATGTTGTTCATGTATTTATGTCCTCATTTAGTGAGACGACAGACGTTAATATCGCCGCAAGCGTCACGCGGTCTTCTGTATGAGTAGTGAACAAACCCGCGCGTCTGCGCCATACATTAACACAGAGACACACAGAAGTCATATTTAAATAGACGTTTTGCGGCTTAATATTAACAAATAGGAGTGGGAGTGTGCTCACTTGTGTGTGCGCTTACGTTTGTTTGCTTGTTTGTGTGTGTGTGTGCGAACCGGGGCGGAACTCCGCTGTGCGCGCGATACAGAGAGCGCGACCATGTAACGTAGAGACAGAAATGACTTGCCGATTTCCATTGGGAAGCTTCTTAAAAATCAATTTTCCCTGAAGCAAACCCGGCGGCTTCATAGCTGCATCCATGTTAGCACGCATACACACAGGTTCGAAGACTCGTTCTCGCCCCCTACAGTGCAATTCGGCTAGGTATACATCCGCGCTAAAATATCGAGGTGAAAGTCATCATAGCTTGCGTAGTATAGACCCAGCTCCCAAGCCAACTTTGAGAATAGATTAACGGCGATATTTTTTTTATCGCCCGATAAGAGTCTCACGTTAACGCAGCACGTTAACGCCGATAACGACCCACCACTAATATATATATATATATACACATTATATGATGTTTTAAGTATCTTTACAACTCGCAACTAATTTTAGTATTCTTTCTAAAAGCCTATCAGATATTAAAATATACAATATTATTAATTTATTGTTGTAATTTATTTCACTGAATCATTTTTAATTTATATGTTATAAATTCTACTTTATGTATGTTCTATACTTGGGAATGACAGTGCACAACATTTTTTGTACCCGAAATAATGTAATATTCTGTGAAAGCCCCCTTGACTAAATTAATGACATCTATTTGGTAAAACAATCATAATACAGCCCTTTACCTTTTCTCTGTGCTTCTAAAACAGCAGCATAATGACAGTTCCATCTTTTCTGAGGGGAAAAATGGGTCCATATTTCAAAAAATGACTTTGAAGTCCAAGTGGAAGATAGTGGGGTTCATTATAGAGTATTTTTGTGCCATCTTTTGTTGAAACAGTCCAAATAAAATGTGTACAGTGGTGTACATCTCACCCAAATTTGCTGCACACAAACTTTACCTTTTTTTGTACCTTGTGCTGATGCTATTACAGGGGTTAATGTCTGGTGTGCACCATCCAAAACTTTAGTCATTGGTGTACATCAAAGCTGCTCTCCTCGCACTGAAATATAAAAGACATCGAACATCAGACTATACATACGCAAATATATGACTAAATGGACTGAATCCTGGAAACATTATTTGTAATTGTAGCTGGTATACAGCTACAGACATTTTAAATATTTAGTGATCAAAGGAGAGATTAATCACTTGTTTTAATTAAAACAATCATATATGCGTTTTATTAATACCTTGAAATATCTGTTTCAAAATCATTATGATGGTACTCCCGACTTCTAATGTGGCGACTGGCTTCGGTTTCTTTCCCTCGTTCCCCCAAACGTTTGCTCTGGGAGCAATTCCACCCACTTAACTGTAGCTGGCTCCAATTCGCAAAAATACACAAAACTTCATTCAGCTGCTTTAAAGGGTTACTCCACCCCAAAATGAAAATTTTGTCATTAATCACTTACCCCATGTTGTTCCAAACCCGTAAAAGCTTTGTTCGTCTTCGGAACACAATTTAAGATATTTTATATGAAAACCGGGAGGCTATTAACTCTGTCAAGGCACAGAAAAGTATAAAAAAACATAGTCAGAATAGTCCATCTGCCATCAGTGCCATCACCGTAAATCAATGGGTTGTTTTCTTTGCGTACAAAAAGTATTCGCGTAGCTTCATAATGTTACGGTTGAACCACTGATGGCAGATGGACTATTCTGACGATGTTTTTTATACTTTTCTGTGCCTTGACAGTGTTAATTGTTTGGCAGTTAATGGGACAGTCACAAACCTCCCGGTTTTCATCTAAAATATCTTAAATTGTGTTCCGAAGACGAATGACGCTTTTACAGGTTTGTAACGACATGGGGATAAGTGATTAATGGCACAATTTTCATTTTGGGGTGGAGTAACCCCAAACTAACCAGAGTTCAATTTTGTTCGTTGGTAATTTTAGGTATTTTGGAGGCGGACAATTCAAAAATTTGGTGCAGGTTGACGAATGATATGACAAAAATAGCTAGCTGGTTCTCAAGTAGCTAGCTAACAATAGAAAAGTTAATGGGTGTCCGAAGATACATTGAAACAAAAGAAACAAAATCCATGTCAGTAGGCAACATCTTTAATGAGAAAGCATGTACACAATGAGGGTCATACTGAACAAATACCAGCAAAGGGACGTTAACGGATGTCGGTACTTCTGTAAAATGAGAACGTAGAGCATTGCAGGTGTTACGTTATTCTTTCTGCTTTTCGATCTGTATATTTGTACAAAATCATGGCGTCTTCAGGTGCTAAAACGTATTTATATGAAAATATAGATTTGTGTACATGGACACGAAGCAATTTTATCAGACGAATATGTTTATATGAAAACATGGAATCATATAGCAGGATACGACATGGTTTATGAGAAACTGCACAGTATGAGCATTTAGGAATAGATTATCTGAAAAACACATCAGAATATCAGTAAGCGAATGACTGGAATAAAGATGAGTTCATATTCTCCATCTTGAGTCATCAGACATTGTGACACTGCATCTAAGGCCTCATGTGGATGGTGAACGAAGAGCGTTATTGTTACAATCCAGTATATTATTCTGGTTGAAGAGGTGTCAGTGATGGCCTTGGCAAACACATGAGCTCAACATCTCTCTCTCTCTCTCACATTCTATTATATGGTTTCTCCATAATTTACAGTCACAACGGACAATAAACTGGATAGTGCTTAAACCAAGAAACTTAATAAGAAAACAGTCGTTCTGCTGTACCAAGAGTCAAGGCCAGAACGAGCAGTAAAAGTCAAACCAATCCCATAAGGGCACCTGGAAAACAAGACATCCTGTCACTCCACCTCAGACTAAACGAGGTATGTATGTTTATAAAAGAAAAGAGTTCAAAATCGCCCCCTTTACTTGTTGCAAACTGCTGTTGTCCTTTAAAACGACTGTCAAAATCTTTAAGCATTTCAGTCATATTAATGCATTCATACATTGCTTACGACAAATCATAACAATTTCAATAGGAGAGAGCAGGTTTAAATGTAATAATAAATTCACAATAATAACAATGGATAGTTTTATTATCAGACACACATAAAGTTAAAAGGTAAAATATTAAAGTTTAAAGTCTGTTCTCGCATATACCTGCTATCAAAATAGCTGACAAAACTTAATATAAAAACTGAATTAAAAAAAATAATTGATTCGTTTTTAATAAATTAAATATTAATATTATAAATATTATTATTATTATTTTTTTTATAAATTAAAAATTAATACATATTTTTTTAGCAACTAAGATGCTACATGGAATAATTGTACTCTAAAAAATATTTTAAAAAGGCAAAAATGTAATTGGAAAATGCTTAAAGACATTTTCACTTATACATTTATATAAATACTTTCCAATTACAATTAAATCTGCTCTACCCTACTTCTAATGTAGCTTTAACTAAAACGGCAAAAATAAATATATAAAAAAAAGTAGCTTTAACTAAATTAAACACCTTTGAAACAAACTTAATATTTAATATATCAAAGGAAAAGACTGAACCCTGTGTAAATAGGGAATCTGATGACAGAACCCATGACATGTCTTAACATATTAAAGCCTATCTTTTTATTCCTCTGGGGGAAATCAGATTTGAACATAGAATATTAAACACTCAAACGGCCTCATGACTCTGTGTGTTGATTGTGAAAATGTAGGCAACAGCCTTCTTGCAGTGTCCACAAGAAATTTTGAATCATTTTATTTACATCCTATCTCATATTACACTTACAAATAAATATTGCATTCTTACAATCTACATTTGAATTCTACCACTGTTCATCTGTGAGCGTATTTTCACCTGAGCTTTCAAAGAGAAGGTTTCCACATCTGTCCTTCCCTACAACTCTTCAGTAATATAAACAACAAGGATTCAAGGAGCCGGGGAAATGCTGGGGTTAGTGAGGCAGAAATAGAAAGTTGCTTTAAAACCTATAGGACATGTAAAAACCATGGGCAGGTGCTCCGGCCATGTAAAAAGGGGGTAAACGATGTACATTTCACCTCAATAAAAAGAGAAACATTCATACATTTACCGTACTGGAGAGTAATAGACCATATCTACTCTTGTATATTTTTCTATCACAGCAATCATATGGTTTTATAACAAACACAACTCAATTTTGTGGGCTTGTATTTCTACATGGTCCGTCCAATGTTCATCATCGTATCTGTCAGGTTGTACGTCTGGACCAGTTGCTGTAAGGACAGTCAGACCGGCCGGTCTCAGATCAGCTGAGGGCCACTCTATGCACTTTCTGTATTATTCTTATTGTGCAAATGAACAACCCCCCGATGGGAATCGATAGAAGTCCTCAGTCCTTTTTTTCCACATTCACTTGATCAAATGAACAGTGCATGAGGAGTCTTTTTATTCTCATGTTGCATCATTGATGTCTTGTGTTTTTCTCCCAGAGGAGAGATGGAGAGGGAGGACTGTTGTGTTTTGGTGTCTTTCGACTCCTTAAACAGTGTGTGTGTGTGCAGATACAGCTGGTACAGACTCCAGCCAGGGGGAATCCCACACGTCCTTGCACCCCAGCTCTCTTGGAATTCACACAGGAGGGACAGACAGTACAAAATGAGCGGTAAAAAACAAACACACACCTCGATCTGGGGCAGGCCGGGTGCTTTGAGGGCCTGTTTTGGTCTAGTTACATACTAATCTAAAAAACAAAAAAAACTCAAAAAATAAGATCTGTTGTATACGTCCCAATGATCTGAATCGAAATAAATCAAAACACCAAGTTACATTAGCGATAACAACTCCCATTTATCGACTTCCACGGACTGTGATTTTCTGTACAGCTGTCAAGTTTGTTTCCTTTCTTTCTTTCTCTCTCTCGCTCGCTGGTCTTGTTTGGGCTTGTTTATTTGGGGTGTCGGTAACTGGCGTTCTGTCCCTGTGCTAGCCAATTGGCAGCTGCTCACTCTGTGCCACCTGGACCGCTCGGTGGAGCCAGTACGAACGTGCCAGTCTCTCTTCAACCGTTTCCCCTTTTTGTGAATTTCCTACTTAACTCGAGACTCCCAAAGGATTTTATTCCTTCCTGCTCCCTGCTTGTATCCACTTTCGATTCTTTAATAATTCCTCCCTCCCTGTCTCCCTGCATTCCCCCCACAGTGCAAAGGCATTTCTGGTGAGTTTTTGTGTGTCCGCCCTCTCGCTTTCCTTTTCTTTTGTTCTCTTCCCGGCTCCTACAGATTGTCTTGCAGTCTCTCCATGTAGCTCCTGAGCTCGGCTGACTGTCCCAGGTCCATGTCCTGACAGACCCACTTGATGTCATCTTCATGCCCGATAAGGATGGAGTTGGTGTACGGCCCGCCTTCGTCTGGTAGTACGGTGGCAAAGGAAGTAAACTTGACCCTTTTGCGCTTGGCAGCGCTGGGAGAGTTGTTAAGGGGTTCGACTTTTCCACTGGGGTCGTTTCCTGAACAGGACCGTGGATCGGAGTGCACATGGGGAATGCCACGTCCGTGTGATAACCCGCTTTTCTGAACCCCGCTCCCGTTGAGGAGGTACTTGCTCTCCTCGCACCCTTCGTTGCGATCTATCGCGGTCGTGCACTCATCGTTGTGTGCCAGCGGCCCGTGGTCGCCATGATGGTCCATCAGGTCCGCTTCGTTACCGAGCCACACCCAGTCGTGGGCATGGTTCATGTTGCCCTGCTCCAGAACAGGGAGCTGTTTGTGGCGGTAGCGGAAGGCAAAGCTGACACAGTTGATGAGGAAGACGAGGATAGCAAGGCAGAAGACTCCAAGCAGGGCATACATGCCTATTTCCAGGTCTGACAGACCTCTCGGAGCCTGAGTCAAGTCGCTGTCCGCCCCGCCAGGTAGGTCCACCTGTGCTGGGAAACTGGTATAGTCCACAGGGTTGTTGTTTTGCCCCCCACCCTGCTTGCTGCCCCCGGATCGACTGGTTAGCGGAGTCTTTGCAGTCGTACTGACCTTCTTTAGGACAGACTCTTCTCGTTCCACCGCGGTGTTTGTGTATTTCCAGCTATCTCCTCCACTTGTTTTATCCGCTTCTAGAAGCTTATGTTTCTGTTCGTTTGTGCTGTTGTCCAGACTGTTCTCCTCCTGAGTTCCACTCCTCTGCTCCAGGTCGTTCTGTCCAAACTTCACCTGCACGCTTCCTATCCCCATGGCCAAAATGCTCTTTCTCTTGGATTTCTGGCAGGTTTCTGAGATCATCATTTCCACGCGCAGTAGCGCTCCCTGCCCTTCACCTTCTGCCACTACCACAGGCCAGCGCTGGGACTGATCCTGATAGGTTGAAACCACGTTCTCATCCAGTGAGGTGATGGTTACAGTGAAATCTTTAGGGTCATAGATGTCAAGA
This sequence comes from Onychostoma macrolepis, assembly GCF_012432095.1. Taxonomy (NCBI): domain Eukaryota; kingdom Metazoa; phylum Chordata; class Actinopteri; order Cypriniformes; family Cyprinidae; genus Onychostoma; species Onychostoma macrolepis. Next base: position 3,359,872 of record NC_081159.1, read on the forward strand.
GGAGTCACAGAGCCATCGCTGTACTGAATCCATGCACTGATAATGGCATCCTGTAATATAACAGAGAGATGGTTAAGAATAGATGCGTGACCTCTCGCTTTTCATTGAATGAATCATTCTTTTGAGTCATGTTTTTATTGATTCGGTTGATCCACTTTGAATGACTTATTAAAAAATCTGGTTTTTGGCTCAACAATCCAGTCACAGGTTAACAGGGTGAGAAGATACTCAGTGACTTCAGCAAATGTACATATAGTGCATGAGTCATCTGAGCTGCTTTAATGATAAGTTTTGCATCCTTTTTGAAGCCTCAGTTTCCATTCATTGTAATATAGAAAAGCTTGACCAGTTCCCTCCTGTTAACCTCCTTAGTCAGTGAGCTAAATTTGAGAACCAAATCAGTCTGATTGTTTTTTGAACTAAAACCAAAACATTTAAAAGATATGACTCCAAAAATTATTAGCTCAGTTATTTTTTTTTTACATATTTCTCCTTAACGACATAAGGCTGAGCAAATGGTAACCACATTTTTATTTTTGGTCTCCCTTTTAACAACAAACCCAAATTAGTTTGAAACATTCAAATTTTTATAACTACTGCATCATCGTCCTTGGAGAATGAAGGTTTATACACTGTATAAGACACTGCATTGTGAGAACGAGAGAACATTTTAAGTCCCTGAACATGTGAATGAAAGCACAAACTGCCTGTGATTGGAACTGAAATGACATCCAATAACAAGGCTGTCAAGGTTATTTCTCTAAATAAATTCAGAATTTCCCATTATAAATTCAGGAGCATTACAGGTTAAGATTCAGTAAGTTCAGTAAAAGACTCAGAAATTTATACTTCAAAAATAAAGGAAGAGTCAAATAAGTTGAAACAAAGTTTCTTTTCACATGACTGCAAGGAGAGAGTGAATGCCTAAAAATAAGTCCTGCAGTAAGAAGTCCTGGTGCCTCAAATTCATAAACATAACTCTTGGTAAAACAAGGAATTCTTTCATTTCAGTCATCATTAACTACAGGGAAGCACAACTCAACAGTATTAAGGGGCTGAAAAGAGTTGCTTTAAGGGATAGTTCACTCAAAAATAAAATTCTGTCATGGTTTACTCACCCATGTTGTTCTAAACATGTATGACTTTATTTGCGCTTGCAGAACACTCAAACCTTTTATGCTTTCAATATGTGGGAAAGAAAAGCATGCATATTTTTCAAAATTTCAACAGACAGAAGAAAGTTATACAGTTTGGAATGACATTTAAAAAAGTTTGTAAACGATGACATCATTTTCATGTTTGAGTGAACTGTCCCTTTAAGACTAAAGTGTCAAGTTTTCAAGAAGCTCACAAAAATGTCTGTAGCAGCAATTGCAGACTGTGCAAATTAATTTTAGCTTATCTAAACATGTAGTCGTATATAATTTAAGAAATACTAAACACTATGCTAGGAAAGAGAGAGGTAATTATAGGATCTGGATTATAATTATATAGGATGTAGAATGTGTGGAGTTAATCACAAATGCTCAAGAGAGTGAAAATGCAAACTGCAGATCAACTACGCTAGTGTCAAAAATAGTGTACAAGAACAGCCTCCAGACATGTGGCCACCTTGATTTTGGAAGCTTCTTCAAATGAGACAAAAAGCGTTTTTCTTAATATCCGTAATTGCCAACAACTCCAAATGAGACTCTTGCAGTGTTTTCCCACCCACTCTCATTCACTCATAGTTAACCTTGGGCCCTGTGCGTGGGAAAACGCTGGCAGAAGCCAGGGAAAGCATTCCGATTTTTAGCAGAGCTGCTATTTTATATACTTTAATCAGATGATTCCAAACAGCACTGTAGGGGGAAGGAGAATATTAGAGCTACTCACTTCTCAGTTATAATCACGCCTGCCAAAATGAACACCGGTGCCTCTAGTGAGGGGCCATGGGTTAATAGAGCAAACAGAGGCCAGAACATTTTGCAGAATGTGTTTGCATACTGGATTATTTCCGCAGCGGTATCTGTACAGTTGGCAGGGCAGACTGTGGACGGTTGATAGGTGTGCTTTACAATGCCTGGTTTAAAATGTTGCATGGTCAGGAAAGTATGTGAAAGATTGTTCCTTTTTTGAATATTTTAGTCTCTACATTTTGTCTCTAATATCTCTCACTCTCTCTTTAGCCACGGACTCTCAACCAGGTAGCGCGAATGAAAATTTATTCTAAAGTGCCCCAATATTAGTGCCTATTTCTGATATGAAGCTCTTGCATGTGGACGCTTTTGTTCATCAGCAGGTTTCCTTGCAGCTGTTTAAGCTTTAAAAGTTTTCCAGTCAATGCTTTCAAACTGCACTGCTCCTTTAAATTAACACACCGGCCTCAACTAGATGCCTAAAAACTTTAGGCAATTGCCCTTGACATGGCTGCAATTCTCGTTTGTACTCCCAGCTGCATGTTCTAGTCCTGCAGTGTTCCAGTAAGATCATAAAGTCAAGTTCTTGTGCTCGAACACTGAAGCTAATTCACACCCTAGTAAAAAGGTAATATATTTAAAATATATTTATTTCATATTAAGTAAAGTTCAAATCTATTAACATATTTACTGACATATCGCTCAAGACTTACTGATATAAAATGTTTAATTAAACTTTATTGGAAGTACTATTGCACAATGCACATTTCTTAATATTAAGCCTAAAATGTGTTTAATGTCACTATTGATGAGGATTGTAAGATACGAAAAGATATGAAAAGAACGCACGTCACATCTCTGTTCATCAATTTGCACTGGCTACCAATAGCTGCTCACATAAAATTCAAGGCGTTAATGTTTGCCTACAGAACCACCTCTGGCTCTGCACCCCTTTACCTAAATTGATTACTTCAGACCTATGTGCCCTCTAGAAGCTTGCATTCTGCAAGTGAACGACGCATTATTGTGCAAAATCACTTTCACAGACTTTTTCATTAACTGTTCCCACCTGGTGCAATGACCTGCCCAACTCAATCCGAGCAGCTGAGTCCTTAGCCATCTTCAAGAAACGGCTAAAAACACATCTTTATTTGGCCCTCTAACTCTAGCACTCTCTATTCTAATTCTATCTGATCTATATGTCTTCTTTTTATTTAAAAAAAAAAAAACACACTTGACCCTCTGTCAATTGCATATTTATTCTTTTCTTGAAAAACTAACACTAGCTTTCTTTTTTCTATTATATTTACTTGTTTCCTTAAAAAAGCAAAAAACAAACAAAACAAAAAAACACTAGGTTTCTTTTTTCTATATTCTATCTGCTCGTTTAAAAAAAAAAAAAACCTTACTACGTGTACTGCGTTAGGCTAACCGAGACTTGTCATAGCACTTGCATGTTGTTGCTCTTTTGTTGGTTTTGATTGCTTCTATGGTCTTCATTTGTAAGTCGCTTTGGATAAAAGCGTTTGCTAAATGACTAAATGTAAATATATGTAAATGTAATGACCTCTGAATAATATCGGCCTTTAAAGTGTACCTAAAGTAAACTTGCAATAGCTCCACTTTAGCACAGTCAAATAAACTTGAGTATATCTTTAGTTGGACTTCAGCACTTCTTCCGCATGATTAAAGTGCATTAAGCACAAAATTACTTGTTCCAATTTAGCAGACTTTAAGTATAACAGTATAGTATAGGGTATTTTTTTAGTATGTAAATGTGTAAATGTATTTGTAATATACTTAGCATGAAATAAATGTATTTCAAATACATTTTAGTATATTTGTTTTTCACTAGGGCAGTAACATCAAAGTTCTATAATGTTTTGACAAACTCAGGGTAGTCTCAATTTTTGGTTCTATTCATTTTCTTTTTTTTGGCCATTTTTAACTTGAAAGTGCGCAGGGTTCTGGTGTCAGCCGGAATGTTTTAGAGCTATGCTGTCAATTCACAGTGGCGTCAGCTTTAATTTCTGAAATGATCAAACCAGTTCCAGAGAACAGTTCCAGCCAATTTACAGTAGCCCCAATGTCTACAGCAGCCTCAACATCTAGGTTTTAGAATGTTATAGCCTATATGATTAAATATTCTGTTGGCCATTTCTCATGGCTCTCACCTGTTTGGGTGTGTGCAACAGGTCTTGAGCAGTGGTTGTGATGTAGAAGGCTCTGTTGTTGGTGGAACTGGCCTGCAGTGAGACACTCAAAGAGCCCACCAGCTGAACTCCCAGATCACTGATGGTCACTTTATCATCCACCACTGTGATGGTCTTCTCAGCCAGAATAGAGTCCGAAAAGGGGGATATCACCTGGGAAATACGAAAGCCAATCATCACATTGTTTAGATAAATGCATGCATGTGTCATGCTATCTATCTATCTATCTATGAAATTTACTCTTTTTACACAATTTCTATAAACATTTGAAAACCGTTTCCTGTCCCTGTTTCCATTATATAATATCTCCCATCCTTGTAAAAGGCGTTGAGATACAAACTGACGCTTTGCAATTGCTTTATTATGACAGACAGGCAGTATGACAGGTGTACAAAGAGCTCTCAGAATCAACATTTCATCGTCGAGCACAATATTCTGTTACCGTGGACACAAACTGTTGAGTGACACTATGAGGATTCCCGAGCTGAGGGAAGGAAAGGAAGGAAAAAACAAAAATGGCAGGAAATCAAAGGGGTGGCTGAAGCCTAAACGACAGGGAGAGAAACAACATGAAAAAAGGACTGGAGAGAATTCCACACAGAATAAAAACAAACTCAAAACCACATGCGAGGTCTTATGTAACCAGCACAAATTTGGACCAACATGTGAGACATGATAAAGTGCAAATGGAGACAGACAGACATGAAAAACCACACATGCGGAGGAAATGAACATAAACACACAAGGGCCTCTTAGTTGACGGGTTTCCAACAGAACACTTGACTCTGGGATGAGCATTCAACACCGCTGAGATTTTAACACCTGTAGACAAACAAGCTTGTTATCACTCAGATCCAATAACATCTTCACAATGAGGGGTGAATATTTCCGGTGTGTTTGACAAGGGAGGTGTTACTATCGCTCAGTTTCTTTCATTATTTGTCACCGGTCTTTATCTGTGTGCCGACTTCATTTAAAACTGAGCTGCTCACCAAACAAATGCACTCAAAGAAACTGGCTATGAATAAATTAGGAATGAATTTGATTCCTAGGGAACGCATATATTGTACTGTACTAATAAAATGTACATCTTGAAAGCAATGTAAGACGCTTTGGAAAAAATGTGTCTACAAGATGTATAAAAGCAAAACTAGATACTAGATACTGTAGATAGATAGATAGATAGATAGATAGATAGATAGATAGATAGATAGATAGATAGATAGATAGATAGATAGATAGATAGATAGATAGATAGATAGATAAACTGTAGTTAATAACGTAATCTAGGTTACTCATTTTTAGTAATCCATTCTGACTACTTTTTAAATTACTTTAAACTTACCATAAATGTACTACATTGATATACTTTATATGAAGAAACATTAATAAAGATGAAAATAGCAATGCCTAAAGCCTTTCAGGTTATAAATATTTTTGTCCAGACTTCCAGAATAAATAATTACTAAGGGTGATTCACAGCCATACATCACCAATGTTTTAGCAATTATTTGTTTCATACATGGTCTGATTGCAAATTTATTTACATTACATTTGTGAATATAGTCAAAGCTAAATGGTATGTGACACACAGTAGGATTTTTAGAAAGGAACATTTAAAATAGAAAAAAGAACTAGGGAGAATCAATAAATTGTTAATGATTTCCTGACATTTTGTAAGTATGTAAGCATGTAATCCAAAAAAATGTAACTGTAATCTGATTATGAGCTTTTTAAAATGTAATATACTCTAATTACGAGTACTTAATTTTTGGAATCCGATTACATAATCCAGATTACAGTTGCTACGCAGCTCAAGATAGACAGATAGATAGATAAATATTTACCTGTATATTGGTGATGCCCGGGTCTCTCCCCACCAGCACCCTTCCATCAATTAGTCGGGCAATGCTTGTATCCTCCACTTTCAGGAAGTCCAGGACCATCTCTGTGATGTCGGCTGACCAATCGGAACCCAGCATGTGCACAAACTCCCCACCAGGGCCAACTGGCTCGGCTACGAAGTGTGTGAGAACACGCACCAGAGCGTACTGATACTGTAAGGCACAGCCTCTGCCCTTTCTCTCATCCTCCTCATCATCCTCGCTGTCCCTTGTTGGCCTGGGCAACACAGAACACGGATAAGATAAGAAATCTACATGTTTAGTAGCTGTTGTATGACAATGAATTGGTGACATTATTTTGGCTGGTGACATTAAGTGCAAGGGCAGAAAGATTATAACCCAACCGCTGGGTCAAAACAACCCAATTGCTGGGTTTGTCCATATTTTACCCAGCATTCTTTAGAGTGTAGTAATGAGATTCTAAGAAAAAATAACGATATAAATGATAATAATGATTCTAAGAATAATGAAATACAAAGTCAAAATAACAATACCATCTTGTGCTTTATGGTTTCCTTAAAAGGATAGTTCAGTCAAAAATGCCAATTCTGTCATCATTTACTCACCCTCATGTTGTTCCAAACTCGTATGGCTTTCGTTCTAACATGAAACTCAGAAAAAGACTTTTCTATAAAAGTGAACTGGGACAGTACTTGTCAAGCTCCAAAAATGTGTAGAAAAACAACATAAAAGTACAAGAATAGTAGTCCAAATGGCCTGTACGCTAGACGCCAGCTTTATGTGAGGGAATTTAAATCATTATTTAATGAAAATCTGCTGTCGTTCTCATTTTCACTCTTGCATAATAAATCATGCTATTTTTATGAAATCTTCTTTGGAGCATTCACTTCAGTGGCTTTCACTGTGTGGAAAAGAGCACTGTGAACATCTCCACAGGAGAAAGTCATACAGGTTTGGAACCAAATGAGACTTGAGCAAATGCTGACCAAATGTTACACAGAGGGCCAAGAAGAAAGCAATTATAAACATCTTTGGCAAAGCTAAGCTTGTATATTTCAGTGCAGCTGGCTATCTGACTGATTAGAATCGAGGAAAAGAGTCTGATCTCCAGCAATTATCCAATTTGTTCTTTTTTCTTGTTTTATTTTCCCTTTGCTTTTTTAATTTTATCTTATTCATTTTTCTGTTTGGTTTTGTTTTCCTTGCCTTGCCTTGTCTTTTCTCCCCCCATTTTATTTCTCTATCTGAAACTGTGATTACTTCAAATTCCCTGTTCACCTAGGGGAAGCATTGTGTGGGGTGTAAGAGGGAGGGAGAGAGAGAGAGGGTGTGTGTGTGTGTGTGTGTTTGTGTTTGTGGTTCCTGGTGGTAACAGTGGTTTTGTTGTTACAAGCAGAGAGACAGAAATTGGCCAAATTGAAAAATGGGCCCAGCTGACAGACTGAAGGCCAACAAGCAGAATTGGGCTGTGAAAAAACAGACATATATCCAAACATGCACACACACACACACACATACAGTGTATACCATGAAAATGAAAGGGATGGTTACAGATCTCTGCTGAACAAACATTGTGCCCCTCTCCTCACATGCCAGCTCACACACACATGTACGCCTTTTGCCGTCTCACACACACACACACACACACACACACACACACACACACACACCTCTTGTTGGTGATGATGGGTACCCTCCATCCTTTGACTTGGCTGAGTTCAGCATCAGAGACGTCAATCTGGAGCGGTAACCGTGGCACCCAGACAGTGAGCTCTAATTGGCTGGTCAAATAGAGGTAGGTAAAGTTCACTTGAAGAGAGATATGCCCATTCTTCTCTTTCCCGTTCACCAACACCTCATCACAACCAAGAGACACCTGCAGTGCAAGAAACAGAAAGGTGAAGTGGAGGAGGATCGAACAGTTGTGATTGTTTTGTGGGTTTTTGTAATGGCTGTGGCATTTGCTATGATTCTTCCCCTTGCACTAGCCACAATTACACTCATCTGAAGAGAGAGCACTTTTTTCACATAATTATGTGAAAACAAGAAAAACAAAGAAGTGAGTGTTTCCCCTGTTAGTCTCCCTGTCTTTTGCCTCTTCTTCTTTTTTATTATCTGGACTTTATTTCCCCCCCCCCCCCCCCATCTTTTCTCTATATTTTGCCCTCTTTACTCTCTGTTGTGATTAATGGTGGTCTGTATCCGCTGGACATTTATGACACTTTGATGGGCTGTGTCTGTGTGTGACGTTGTCATGGTGAACACAGCACCATCATTTTCCTACCGGTAAATCACACACACAGACGCACAAGAGCTCAAGCAGCGTGAAGCAGTCACATCTCACTATTACAGCTCAGGGTCACGGTGGGGGCAGACCGAAATTTGAAATGAATGCATGTGTGTGTCCACAGATCATGCAGTGCTCAAATGGCTCAAGCTTTTGTGCTTTGTTGGGTGCTTTTATTTCATAAACATGTTCCATGGTGTAATCACCTAACAATGAAAGCAAGAGAGAACAAGAGCTGGAGAAGAAATAAGAGCGGTGAAGACAGATATTCAGAGCAGACCAGACACGTAACAATACCAGTTCCAAGTACAATACAGAAGCACTTTTACAACATAGAAAAAAATACAGGTAACAATACCAGTCTTTTGCAGTTCTGTAATACCACGTAACAACCCTATTCAGTGAGTAGTTTGAATATTTACAGTCAAGCCATGCTTTTCTACTTTTTGATTTATTTAAATTCATTCAAGCAGCTTTATTTTGCATTGCTTGTTTTATAATGTTTGTTTACCATACACTGTAGTTTTATACATGAAAAACTATTGCTTTATTGCTTTGATCTGTATGTACATAATTGCTAACCATTTACTGTTAGCAACATGAAGCAATGATTTCTTCCTTGAGAAATACCTAAAGGCAGCATGGCATTGCTACAGTGTAACTTAAGTTTATATTTACATTAAGATTCTGGAACTTGTTCCTTTATAGGCCTTTCAAAGAACTTTTCAATGAAGTGTTGCAAGTAATCGGCTTTACTTTGAATCATAATATTATAGAGTTTGATTTGAATCAAAAACACACTTGAAAATCTGATATAAAGTCAAGGATGCAAAAGTCTGTTCTTTGTTTTGTAAGGGAATGAATCTCTTGTTCCATGAAGCATTGTGAATGACATAATCAAATATCACAAATTGACAATTACACAAGATTATTTAAAAATGAAGTGTGGCTTAAAACCATTTATCATAGATCATAAGTCTGTCTTGAAAGTTTTCATGTTAAAAATCAATTCTCTATGGAAAAAAAAAACGAATGAAATGGAAGACTGTTGTCCTCTATAGCATATTTGTTTTAGTTGTACTGGTGTTGAGAATTGTGAAAAGTGTAGCCTAATGGTTAGAGAGTCAGACGTGTAACCCAAAGGTAGTGGGTTCGAGTCTCTGTACTGGGAGGAATTGTAGGTAGGGGGAGTGAATGTACAGCGCTCTCTTCCACCTTTAATACCCACAACTGCCCAACTTCTGTGTGTGCACTTGGATGGGTTAAATTCAGAGCACAATTTCAAGAATGGGTTACCATACTTCACCACGTCACTTGAAATTTCATTGCTATTGGTATCGACAACTGAAAGCTTATTCCTAATCCTACACCTTATGTGTAGTACTCAAATGTACACTTTTACACTAAACCAAATTATGAGGCAAATTATTTTGGAGACAAAAAAAAAATGTCAAGAGGTCTGCGAATACTTGATCTGGGAGAGCAAGAGAGAGAGAGAGAGAGAGAAAAAGATGGATTGAATTGCCATTCTAAACAGACAGTTAAACAAAGAACCTTTTAAAAGCAAGTCCAACTAAAATGAACCGTGATTCATTCAACACAGGCAATTAGAGTAAAAATATGAGATAAAATGTCATTCCATCAAAGTAAATGCACTGTCTCTCTTACACACACACAAGCCCTGAGAGGATGTATAAAAGACCCTGTGCTGTGCATGTCTTTTATATAGGATGTAATGTTCCACCACACAATGATGGTTGATAAAAAGCACCCTCCAGAAGTGCTCAAGTTTTTGTGTGTACGTGTGTGACTCTCGAAAGAGCAATTACCCAGAATTCCGTGCAAGGACGCTACGCTCAATTTCTCTACCTTTGCTTCCATCTCTGTTCTTGCAATTGGCACCTTTTTCAATCCACCCATCTTTTTGATCATCTCCAGTGTTGTTCTAAGAGCCGCCACCCCGTCATTCTCTGTAGCAGAAATGACTGTGTCAGGTCTGAGGACCGCAAGGCTAATGGCACAGGAAAATGGCAGCTAAAGTGGCATGTGGCCATATCAGAACATCAAAAACATGACATGATAAAAACATTCTGGAAGCTGGGACACAGCATCACACTTCTCCTCTGAGGATGATAATTGTACCACCAAAGATTATCCAAATAAGCAGCATATTTGACTATTTTTGCATTGTATTGAAAAACAAAACAAAACAGAAATGCACTAAAAATAGTAGTCGTGAGGCAGAAAAAATAATCAAAAACATTGAAATGGCCTCAGAGGTTGTGTCAGGTTGAATCAATGTACTGTTTATCGCGTGGTTGAATTTTGTATGCTCGACATTTTAACAATTAACAAAGATTTTAAGACTTTAAGCTTTAATTTTAGTCAGCTAGTCTTTTTAGTAACGTATATTAGCAAAATATTAACAGGTATTCCTTGACACTGGTCTCTTGTTCATTCTTCTATACCTGGTTTCTCAGTTTTCCTCCCATCCTGCAGCTGATGCCGTACTATTTCATGACTTCGGAACGGACCTGTATAAACACTTCCCTTCGTCAAAGCCAAAGAGCTGAGCCATGGATTTGATGACACTGAAAAATCGATTTAATCTCTGTCTCTATTTTAAAGAGAGGGGGAAAGGAGACTGGGCAATGAGAGAGAGATGAAGGCCAGTGTTTCTTTGTGGAGAGGAGCACTATAAAGAGAAAATTATGTCTCAACAAGAAAGGGCGAACAACCCAAAAACAATTGGAGGTTTTCTAATACCTATATAAAATGAATCGTGTTTGCCCCCATTTGGACCTTTAGGTCCTGATATTTGGAGAGAATTTAGAGAGAAACCCCTTTTGAATGAGAATAACATACACATGGACGACTTTGAGCACCAACAAAACTCCTACACACACACACACACACAAAGATATTTTAGGAAGGATATACATATATTTTTATGCAACCCTGACCAAGCAAATAAATATAGTAAACAATAGGATAAAAATTACTAATTATTTCCATGTTTTGGGCACAAAATTACATTTTAAAGCAAATTGTTATGTTCATGTTCACGGTTTGCTTTAAATCAAAAGTATTATTTTATATGAACCTCATCAGATTACAGCAAAAATGGAAGAACTATGGAAACACTTATTTTGAAAAATGCCACTATTAAAGGAAACAAAAGCATTGAACCTTTTTTTCTTTTTTTTGTTAAGAATTAAACTTTAAAAAATAATTAAAGCATCTTTTTTTATAACTGTTCTTCATATATGTGTATTAATGACTTCACTCATTGTGTTGATCTCAGCTGCTCCTCTCAGTTTCACTTTTCTATCAGCAGAATGTTGCTTTTCCTGTCAGTGTTTTGTTCTTTTCTCCACTTTAATTCATTCCACCCTTTCTGTTCTGTGTCTTCCTCCACTCTCTGCTCATCTCTGGAGTGATAAATCACAGATTATTTGGCTGACAATGCAAAACAGCGCCAGGTGCCGCAATCCACCAATCCCATCATCCGCCCAGCTCGCAAATTACTCGGAAGAATTGGCACTTGCTTCTCTGTCGCGGTGAGGAGGAGAAGAGAGAGACAGAGATTGGTAGGGGGCAAAGAGGAGGCAAGAGAGGGAGAAAGGAAGAGAAAGAAGGAGAAAGAACAGAAAGAGAGGGGAAGACAAAGATGGTGGGCATCAGCTGGAAGGGGTGGAATCAATTTCCTAGACAGGCAAGAGCAGCTCTGGTTCACTGCTTGCAGAGGAATGGTCAGGTACAAAGAGAGGTTTTTAAAACAGATAGATGATCCCACGCACACAGGGATCATCTTCACTTTTACTGCTTTTACAGTATGATGCTGAAGAATGCACACGTGCATCTAAATTCCTTATGCTCTGATGAACCTGCTACTACACATGAGCGTAGATTTAGATTGGGAACAAAGTTAAGATACTGAACAATTTCAAACAATATGATTATAAGCATATGTCATTTCCAGTATTTTTATTTCCTTTTATGAATTCAATTAATTCAACTATGGAATTCTAAAGATGTTAACTTGCAAGTTGCATTTAAGCACATATTAATGTATTTAATAATGCAAATATCGAGATTATTATGTGAAATATTTTATTAATGCACAAAATATAACAAATCATTTTTATCATTTATCATATAGCCTAGCTTATGTATATACTGTAAATAAAAAAATTAATAAAATAAGGTCAGTAAGATTTTTTTTTTTTAATTAATGCTTTTTTTTTTTTACAAAGGATGCATAAGCAGTTATTTTAAATTGTAGCAGTATTTCACAATATTCTTGTTTTATTCTATTTTGATCAAATAAATGCCTTGCTGAAATAAGAGGCTTCTTTCAAAAATAACAAATCTAAAAAAAATCTTGAAAAACAACACAAATATGCACCATTTGACAAGAAAAACTTTTATTCCATAAACACTGCAGAGTTTTTAACATCTGCTTGCCTGTACATCGGTATAGTCTAATTTTGAAACGTCCTTACCAATAAACCAAACCCACGGCCACGAACTAGATTAATGCTGAGAACCGCTTGGTCTCTGAACTAGTTTGTAGTTTGCACTCACATGAACACTGATATAAAGTTACAGTTACCCGCTCATCCAAGCTTGCCTTTCTTCCAAAGAGTTTACACTGTAATTGAATTTGAATTTAGAGCATTTCCACTGCAGAAGGTGATAAATTCAGATTCCAGGTTCTAAATGTGACACTGCCTGCGGTTAGAGACTCCCATAGTGCCTCGTGTGGGAATCTGGCACTGTTAAACGTACATGATGAGTTTAAAACTTCATCTGTCAATCTTCCCCTTTAGGTGATTTCTCAAAACGCACATCTGCAGAGTAAGATTTCTGATATTAGACCCACATAGTATAAACCTTTCTCTCTCTCCTTATGTTCACTCTCAAAGTACTTACCTTAGCATAATTTGATTTTTTGTGATTGATCATAGCGCTCATCGTTGCCTGTCGCCTTGCATTCATGACGTGGGACTTAAAAGCCCTGCAAATGATCAGAGCATCACAGTAGAACACAGAGACGAACGAAGATTAATAGGTAGAGTGAGAGAGAGGCAACGCAGAGTTCAAAAGTGTGACGCTAACCTTACGTCTTACATCTTTAATCAATCAGAGAGATTTTTCCATCTGCGTGCAAGATTCTTGTTGATGTAGTTTCAGCTTATTCCAAATACACTTAAATGCTTATTCACCATGAAAATTGTTTTCAGCAGAGCATGCAATCAGAAGTCATTAGTGACTAGAGTCATCAGATCTGAACTCGGATACTTACAAACGGACGTTCACTCAAGCTAGATATAAAAAAAAAAAAAATGTCATTATTCACTCACGCTCATTTCAAACCTGCATGTTTTTTTTTTAATTCTGTTGAACTCAAACTAGCATGTTCCCATGCAACAAAGGGGCCGTCAAGCTCTAAAAATGAGAAAAAGGCACAATAAAAATAAACTACACAGTTTGCCTTGTGTACCATATTCTGAAACCATATGACAACTTTGTAAGCAAATGTATTACAATACTTCTTTACAATATCAAATCATAATATACAATGTGCATTATCTTTTACATTTTAAATTTTTTCAATTTTATTTTGATGTATCCATAAAAATTAATGTTTTATAAATCAATTGTTACATAATTGTTTTGCTATTAAAATGTATCTGCTGAATGGCACATTCCATTGTGACAACTTACCCCATATGTGTCAATGTGTGTTCAACGAAAATATCAGAATTGAAATTTTATTTATTTTTTTTTTTTTGGTAGCAAAGACTTTAAGGTGTATTTCATGGAGAAAATATACAATATTAAATATTCACTTATCTAAAATAGCGTGACAACTAACCCCAGTCTTCCCTATTTTGTTGCATGGTAATCACTGTTTCTTCTCAAAGGAACATTTAGTAAAAATAATAATAATAATACTGAAAATATACTGTAAGTTATTTTAATAAAAATCTTCCTCTCTACCATATAGCTCTCAAATTTCATTCATGCTTGTGAACATTCAAATATGCCAACTAAAAAAAATAACAAAAAAAGCATAAATGCATGAAACAACATGAGGGTGAGAAGTAACTAATGAGAAAATGTTCAAAGTCTTAAGTCTTCTGTGACTCTCTGAAACACTTGGGGCAGACGGGTTGATTTCTGCGAGTCAGTTTGTCCTAGAATGGGAAGCCAGGCCTTTTTCAAACTTCTGAAATTGATATGCGGTATATTTACATAATATTTGCATAGGTATATAAGTCATGGGTGTCCCCAATATGTCTGATATTATTATTAGTGGTCTAAACCTTCATCAACATATCCTCTTTGGGAGATGAACTAAAAACAAAGCCCTTCTTTGAGACAAGTCAAAAGATACACATATTCCCACAAATAGTGTCCTTACAAAATAGAGCAGTATCGGTGAAGCCAAAAAGACCTGAAAACTAACTCGGACAGGTTCGTTGCAACGAACGAGCGAAAAATAAACAACTGGATTTGCACATCGTTTAATACTGAAAGATGGAGCAGTCTCAGCTATAAAAGATCCTGGTCATGATTCAAAACTGCAGATGGTAAGTGAAACGGCATCAAATGTCTCTGTTTTGTTGGCGATCGGCGCAAGTGCTCATCACTCTTTAGCTCCGCCCACGGCGCGCCTCCAGGAGCTCGGCTTTTTTCGGAGAGAATCGTAAAGCTGTATCTTTCTTTTATAAATATGATAAAACTAAATACTTTTTAGAGATATGAAGGATGCAGTACTACTCTATAGGTACTCAAGACTAACATGAGATTGGGTGAAACTGTGTGTGTTATGCCCCCTTTAATAGTTATCAGCAAACACTGAACGTCAATTTCCGAACGACTTGTCTTCTCTGATACCCCAGCATCTCAGCTACAATCTGCCATTGTTTCTCAAAAACACCTTAAAGCGTTGCTTCCATCTGTGTGAGATTGTGTATTTGGTTACTTAACACAGTATGCTATCATATCATGTGAAGTGAATCTCTTGTAACGTATCTGATTAGAAAATACTGCCATCACAGCACAGCACCAGCAGCTATGTCAGTCTCATTTTCCACAGCGTCTGTTTGAGTAGTTTATCTGTGCGCACGCACACACACACACACAGATGGAAGCTTTGTTCTAAGGTGTTTATGGTGAAGAAAACAGCATATTGTTGAATAATTCAGAAGAAAAGACCTTTTAACATAACAGAAAGTTTCCATATGTCTGTCAGAGTGCTGCATGTCAGATAACTCACAGTATCTGTCAACATTCTGCTTTAGAGATAATATACATAAACACACAAGAACACAAGCGGTGCATACGCATGCTTAGCCATTTTATCACGAATTGTGGGGGCAAAGTTTCCAACTGATATTTGGTCGTGTTCCATTGGCCATCA
Source organism: Onychostoma macrolepis (assembly GCF_012432095.1). Classification (NCBI taxonomy): domain Eukaryota; kingdom Metazoa; phylum Chordata; class Actinopteri; order Cypriniformes; family Cyprinidae; genus Onychostoma; species Onychostoma macrolepis. Next base: position 3,375,567 of record NC_081159.1, read on the forward strand.
CACAAGCCCCAAAAGCTTTAAAAAAAAGGCTTTTAATAGCTCCCGATGGGAAGAGGAGGGTTTGGGGAGGAAGGTTCACCGATTCCTCCCTACTCTCTCACACGGGCTCAAAGAAGGAGGAAGGTTAGGTCAAAGGCTATTACCAGAGCTGGAAAAAGCCCCTGGGAGGGTCTCACAGGGTCCATTAGTTGTGAGTTACGGGTCCACTGGGCAGAGACGGCAGTATTATGGGAGCTTAGCCATATCCACTGTACATCAAGAGCTCAGAAAGAAGCTATATCTATATAGTTTTAAAAGGGCGTCTAGGTGATTGATTAGTGGCTGTGATGTTTATGGGGGTCATAAGAAGTTTATGTCCACATTATTGAAATTTTTCTGATTATGCACTATAACATCCCACTCTTTTCTAACATGTCAAAATCACTCAGGCTTAGTATTCAACATCAATAACAAAATAGATACTTAAATTTAAAAAAAAAAAGAAAAAAAAAGCATGAGGACAATTGCAAAAGAACTGTCAAAACAGTACAGTAACCATATAGAAGAGATAGGATAGTTGTGTGAGTTAAATTTTTACAAATAATATTTTATTACATTAGATTTAGAATTAGATTTTAATTATTTAATTAATAATTAGACATTTTGTTTTGCGGTTTAAATTTATCTTTAAAAAGCCTATCTGCCTTTTTAATGTAAAATTGAATCAAAGTTATGGTTAACACAAACTAAAGCTAAAAAACATTTTAACTGAAATAATATAGAATTTTTTTAAAAGGCAACAATTCTCATTTTAATTTAGTTTAACTTGATTTGCTAAAAATGAAATGGAAATTAAGCAAAAATTACATAGACATTAAAAAATAAAAATGACAAAAACATAACACAATTACAAAAATTTTAAATACAATTAAAATATAAAATGATAAATACAAATCTACTGTAAAATAGTAATAAAAACTATAATAGTACCTCAGTGATACTAAAATAACAGGCCATTTTTAAGTTGAATGTGCAGGACTTCCAGTGTCCAGTTCCATTCACAGAAAATAGCTTACTTCTGTTTTGAAAAGTAAGGTGGATAAAAGGCTGTTTAATGGCAGATTCTATTGTGACAACTTACCCCATGCAGGTCAACAATTGTTCAATAAACTGTATCTTTTACCTTGGACAAAAACGGTGGAAGTTGAGTTTCAAACATTTTATTTTGTTGCATAGCGTTATATATTCCCTGTATGTGTTCTGACCCTGTCTGCTGTGTGCCTTGTTTGTCTCCATAGTTACATTATACATAGTAAGCATTTATTTATTTGCTCAAAACTGTAAATAAGTCAGATTGGGGGGAGGGACTTAAAAAATTTAAAAATGCAGAAAAAAATAAGCCCTCATAAAGATCCCTCATATTAAGATCTGGAGGGTTTCCAGTAATAAAAATTTATTATCATCACTGGATCCGCGACCACGATTTAGAAAAATTACTCCGTAATCTTAATGAAAGATTGATCATAGCAAAGTAACAATTTCTGATGAGAAATAATTAAAAAACGAACACACACACACTGCAGTCCTCTTTCCCTCTCTCTCGACAAACATATTTAGTTTCTGTGCAGCTCAGCTGAAACTGACAATAGGAGTGGCCTGATGCTCCTAACCTGATCAGAGTTTTACACGATTACGGGCTCGCCGGATATCTGCCTGCCTGTCACTGCAAAGTGAATGAGTTATTAAACGGATTAGCACCATACAGCTCTCCGCACCACACTCTCTCTTACATAGAGGACACCTGCAATGTCTCCGCTAGCACAGATACAGTAAAATCCAATCATTTTCCACAATAAATGAACACGTTACAACAGACAGAAGGGAAAAAAACGTGAACGGCACAGAAAAAAAAAGGGGGTGAGGATGTGAAAGATTGATTTATAATCCTCTTTGTTTTGTGTGTCCTCATGTGTCTGAATGTGTATACACACACACACACACTCACCCCTTCCTCCATGCCTCTGTCCTTCTTGTTCTTTGTCAAATTCAATTACCGCAGACATTACTGAGGGAGTCTTCACAGGAACCAATTAAGGCCGTGGCCTCGCTCTCACAGACGCTGGTTAAACAGTGGGATTTGAGCACTAAAGCCTATGGGATCTCTTTAGCCGACTCCTTTATTTATTTGATCAGCCATCATTACGAGAGCCCTTCAACCCACACAAACGCAGAACTGATTAACCACAGTGTGCGACGATAAAGATAAGATCGCATTCACACCTCAACTTGCAGGGTGGCCATGTGACAAGGTGACATCTTTTATAAAGGTCCTTTACTTCAACCCTGAATTCATTAATTCATTTGCCATTAAAAAGGAACACATGAGCTGTATTTCCTGCCATAATTCACTTTTCTTGTTTTATTTCTACTTTTATATTGTGTCCACGACACATAGCCGAAGATCTGCAAAATAATTTTAGGGCCCTATGATTTTGGCAGAAAATGCGGCGGAAACGGAGAATATAGTCACACAAATAAAGTTTACTGTATAACATGGAATATGGTAATCAAATTGTGATTTGGGCAAAAAGACTATTTCAAATATGAATTCTGCATGTTCTGCACGTCTCTGTAAGAAGGAATGGCACAGGTTTTGTCTACTACACACATATTCAAGCATATGTGACTCGTGGTGTTTTCAGCATCTGCCATCTCACTATATTAGAACTTCATGTCCAGAGCTGCTCTCAATGCTCTGAGAGTCACTTCATCTACATTTCACCATTTAATTTGAGAAAAACAGAAATTCCAAGGTTTTTATGACAACCTGTCAAAATAAAAGTTTAGATTAACTTGAAGAAATTGTGGCATATTTTACAACTGTACAGTAGGATGAACTTACTTATTCACAGTAGTAGTAGTAATAATAATAACATTTTTAAAACATTATTTTTTAAGGAATAATCACAATTTTTATTCAGTGTTTTAATTTGAACAGTAAACCTCTGTTGTGCAGTACGCTTTGCTAAAAAGTAAAAGGAATTGTTCAATTTTAGTTCATTTTAAAAGATTAGACTGGTAATGCTTTATGCCTTCACTTGATTACCATTGCTTTTGATAATATATCTGTATTAAATTATAAATCCAGAAAACTTAAAACAGACAAAACAGAATTTCTAAAACTTTTAATAAATGAAGTTGACAAAGTTTTATGAATTAAATCGATTAGGCATGCTTTTTAATGATTAAAATTAATTAAACCATTAAAATAGAAGAATTAAAACGCAAAAGTCTGAATTTGGGAAGAATTAAATGGAAATTGAGAAATGGCTCTACATTTTTTTTTGTTACATTTCTAATAAATTGTTGTTCAACAGTATAAGTTGTATTATAGCAATTAATTAGACATACTTTTCGATGTATGTAACTGATCAAAATTTGAACAGAAAAAAGAAATTATAAAAATAAAACTGAATCCAGAAAAATGGCATCTAAGAGTGCAAACTGTAGTAAGCGTGTGCTTGATCACTGTTACAATTATGAGAGGGTCCTTGGAAAAAAAGTTTGAGAACCCGTGGTATAAATAAAGCTGGGGTATGTTAGGCTTGTGAACATTTCCCGTAGTTGAGTTTATCCTGACGGTGCACTTCTGGATCTCGTCCTCAGTTGCAACGCTGTCATGTTTTCTGTTTACACCTGTCACGCATGTCAGCTGGAGGTCAGACACACATCTTTATGACACCTGCAAGTAGACAGGTACACCTGCTGCAATTTCCCCACCACATGTTTCTGTCATGAAGCAGGTTCTCTTCTATCCTGATGCTCTTTTTTCCCCATCACTACACCAACGGAAAATGAGCGTCCTGTAATTCCCTTAATAACACGCTCTGTTGTTCAACTTTGCATTAAAGCTCTGGAATGGGTTTTTCATTGTTACCGGGTATTGATTGTATTTAAACTACATATTGCTGCTTGTAAATGGAAATTGCCTCAGCATCGGGGAAAGTTCAGTTATTAGCCCAGAGCTCAGGAGAGCATGACAACGCAGACTCTGATACTACTTCCACGCAACCCCCGAGGGTACAATTGACCGTCGGCCCCAAAAATAAAGTGTTTTTTATCTTTTACAAAAGAAACAGAGTAGGAAATGTAGAGTACAACAATGACACTACTTCCCTTCATTATGAAAGCTAAAGAACCATGTTAGCATGCCAATTAAAGCAACAGTGCTAAGGAAGGATCATTCAAAAGTTTGGGTTTGGTAGTTTTTTTAAGTTTCTTCTGCTCATCTAGGCTGTATTTATTTCATTTATCATTTCAAAAGTACACAGGGTTGCTGCAGTATTTTTAAGCTCAAATTGAAGACTTTTTAAGACCTTTTTTAAGACCTGCACAAATAAAATTAATACCATATGAGCAGGGTAGGGAAATGTCTATGGTAAACTGTAAAATGAATGTAAAAAGCATGATTTACAGTTCAGACAGAAGTTTTCACAAAACAAAAAGTTTTATAAAATTATACACTTCACATTTCAGCCTTTAAACCATTTTTTAAGAAAATGGATGAGTCAAAAGTATTAATGATATTAATTTAAACAATTATCAATAAATTATTATATGTGACCCTGGACCACAAAACCAGTCTTAAGTCGCTGGGGTATATTTGTAGCAATAGCCAACAATACATTGTATGGGTCAAAATGATAGATTTTTCTTTTATGCCAAAAATCATTAGTAAAGATCATGTTCTAAAGATAAATTTCCTACTGTAAATATATCAAAAGTAAATTTTTGATTAGTAATATGCATAGCTAAGAACTTCATTTGGACAACTTTAAAGGCGATTTTCTCAATATTTAGATTTTTTTGCACCCTCGGATTCCAGATTTTCAAATAGTTGTACCTCAGCCAAATATTGTCCGATCCTAACAAACCATACATCAATGGAAAGCTAATTTATTCAGCTTTCAGATGATGTATAAATCTCAATTTTGAAAAATTGACACCGCCCGGGGCGGCATTTTTTCATGACAAGTGGGGGGCGGCACAAGCACTTGGAAAAAAAAAAAATCATCTGCGCCACTAAGCGGTTTTCTATTATCTATCATATTATCTATCATATAACTGTGCGGGGAATTGGCAAATTGGCGCCCCTGCTTGTTGAGAAGGTACCGAGCACAGAAGCTGTGTGAGAAGTGGAAAGGGAGGGGGTGCGGCTGGGGACAGTTCACCTCTCCCAAATTAGTGGGACAAGTGGGCTAAAGTCAGTCACACCCAGGGGCGCTGGAAGTGGTGCTGAGGGTGCTGTAGCACCCCTGTTTTATGTGGGCAACTGTTTAATTGTTGGGAATATATATAAAAATTTAAAAATCGGAGTGTCTATTTAAGTGCAAATAGCTATGTTGCTGGCAGAGGCTATTTACATTAACTCCACCCACAAATGTATGATTGGGATAGTCAAATATGCAAAAGACGGTTACTAGTTGTCAGATTTAGTGGTGCGGATGGTAAAGTTTGCAATACACTTCTTTTGACATGATCGACCGGGGTTCGAATCTGCCTTTTGGCGAACTTTTTTTCTCCCTTTTTAAATTTCAAATCACATCAGAAAAGCATTTATTTTTTAATAAAAATGAAGGAAATAATCAAAACGTTGAACATAAAGTATCGGGTAGGGTTAGGGTAGGTGTAGAGAGGGCTTTTGTACCAATAAGGTGGCATCCATTTAATAATTAGAAATAAAATAAAAAATTACACTCAATAAGTTATTGCATACTATTTTATAATGTATTATAATGCAGAAGTGCAGATAATTACCACTATTTTAGCAATAAGTAATGTTTTTCTCTAATAATGTTTTTATTTTATTTTAACATAGAATAAATAGAATCTAAAGCTATCTGCACTGTGTAAATAACATATCACTAAAGAATACTGCTATTTTCACTTTGTGGTTTAGTCTTGACTTCTGGTCGTGAGTGACAGTGTTGGGGGATGGGAAATCTGTTGATTGTCGAGTGCCAAATAAACACAGAGTGTTTATTATGTATATAGAGTATATTTATTTAAGTTCTGATAACTTATACTGTTTTGTGCAGAATTGTGTTTTTCATGTTGAAGGATTTGTGTAATTGAGAAATATAAGCTTGTATTACACTTATATTGTTATAGTAAAACTGTTTGTGCAAAATTTTTTAGCAAAAAAAACTATCTTTTTTTTTTTTCTCGGATGGGGGCGCTCAGAGGGGGTCTCGCCCGGGGAGTAATTCAATGTAGAACCGCCACTGAAGAGGGTTACCAACGGGTATGTTTAGAGTTAGGAGTTGGTTAGGACAATAATTAAGTGTATACAATTAAATAACTACATAATTCCTTAAAAATAATAATATACAGAATTGAATACCAAGTGCTATAAAATAGTATGAGCCACTAATATTCAGTCATTTAGCAGATGCTTTTATCCAAAGCGACTTATAAATGAGGACAATGGAAGCAATCAAAATCAACAAAAGAGCAATGATATGCAAGTGCTATAACAAGTCTCAGTTAGATTAAAGCAGTACATGTAGCAAGAGATTTTTTTTACAAAACAAAAAGAAAGCATAGAATAGAAAAAGAATAGAGCAAGCAAGTGTTAGAGGCCTTTTTTGCTTTTGTTAATTGTATAATAAATAAAAAGAAAACAGAATACAAAAAGATTAGAAAAGCTAGTGTTATTTATTTATTTATTAATTTTTTTTAAAGAATAGAATTAGAATAGAGAGAGGTGTGACGTTCTTCATACTCTCTTACATTCTTTTTGGCTCATTAAAAAATAATCTTGCTGCCACGTTCTGGATTAATTGTAAAGGTTTGAAAGAACTGTCTGGAAGACCTGACACAATACATACATGCAAAAAATAAATAAATAAAATAAAATAATTAAAAAACAAACAAACAAACAAACAAAAAACTATAGGGTCCTAGAAATCCAGTTCTGAAACTACAGCCTCCGGCTACTCACAACTAGGGATGCAACGATTATAGATTTTGTTGGTACGATTATAGTCTGAGGAATAATCACGGTTACACGATTATTACGATTATTATGCATGTATTCATTTCACAACATAAAATCACATAAACACTCTTTAGATATTAAAGTGTTATTGATTGCTGCCTTTTGAAACAGAAATAACACAGTAACCAATAATACAGCACAAAAAAAAGTACATCTCTCCTACTGGAATTAAAAAACGTGAACTCTGCTCTGTAAACATCCATGTCAGTATTTCCCTTTTGAAAATAACAAATGGAAATAGATCACAAATGTATTTGGTGTTTTCATTTTGTATATTCTTTCTACATTTCTTTTGGACCTGAGGTACAGAACTTGGAAAGATGGTGAAAAATAAATTGACTTATGAATAATACTATAACAGGGATGATAAATCACAATATTAATTAAGTATTATTAATATAAGACTAATATTAACTTTATCCCACAGAGGACACTGTTACTAATGAGGGGAATAAACTAAACTATTATTGTAATCAACTGTCATCCATACTTATTCATTTTAATAATCTTTATTCATCTGATTTCACATATGGCCTGAGAAAATATCTATTATTTTGGTTTGTGAGATCGAGATCGAGCTGCCCACACAAACATTTAGGAGGACAGAAACGTGTTGTCAACGCTGCCCAGCGACTTTCATTAATAAAATAGCTTATAGAGACTGGATCGCTACATTATATTAATCAGCAAAGAGGGGGTAAAATGACTGTTTAAATAACTAAACTCAAATCTTCATTGCTTAAAGTGACGCGCAGATGCAGGTAGGCTAATTCACACGCTCTCTCTCTCTCTCTCTCTCTCTCTCTCACCGCACTATTTCTTCACGTCGTGCATTAAAATCGTTTATTGCACAGCGAGAACAGGTTGGCGAGCTGTGCATTATCCCTTATGTATTCGCTCTTTAGCAATTTTTACCGCACTATTTAAATGACGCCCTGGTCATTCTTGGTGTACCCGAAATGGTCCCACACTATCGACTTCAGTCATTTCTCTGGTGGAAATAAAGGATCGCTGTTTGGTTCCTCTGTCATAGTTAATCTAGTAGCCTCCATGTCTCTGATAAGCACGGCATTTTAAGATGGTGCACCGCTAGTGTAACTTTGTTTTTGTTTTGCGCAAGTTTCAACAGTTCCATTCCGTGCAACAGAAACACTCGGTGTAGCAGAGCCTTTACGATTAATTAACCGTGACGTTTTAAAGCGCGGTTAATCGTAAAACTGGTTAATCGCTGCATCCCTACTCACAACAACAGCCCTATTGAACATGCAGATTCATTCTCTGCCAGCAGGAGGCGCTTTCGAACGGTTTCCGCGGTAACGCCAGAACACAAAGCAGCGCAGCACCGGACTTTGAAACGTGCAGAGCTCATATTTTATTTATAGCCTTTTGAAGTTTAAACGTCACATTAAGCTGTATCGCGATTCTGGTCTGTACCCAAATTTAAGACCTCTTGAAATCATAATTAAGACAATTTAAGACTTTTTATGACCTTAAATTTGATAACGTAAATTTAAGGCCTTTTAAGACTTTTTAAGGACCCGCAGGAACCCTGGTACAGTAGAAACAGTATTATATATGACAATTTAAAAAAACATTTTAATTTGAGACATTTATTTGAAATAGAAATCTCTTGTTATAAATACAATTTAACGGCAAAAAACTTTTGTTTAATTTAATGCAAAAACAATATACACACGTATATACAATATATGCATATACATGCACTAAGTAATTAGTTTGAGCTGTCTGAACAGAAAACTCCTCTCAGAAAAGCAGTATTTAAAATACAAAAACCCCCAACAATAATCAAAACCCCAATCCATCTGGCTGTTTTGAATGCTTAAGTAAAAGTCACTTTAGAAGATCATCTCTGGTCCGGTGAACACAAAAACGGGAAGATCAAATACGTCACAGGTCAATAAAACGACCAGTGTGTATGTAAACATATTTGTGCATACATACTGCAGAAGTTGAACAATACTTGAATAGATAATCAGACAGGTATGACGTGGTTGGTTTGTTTATATTTGAAGGTGTTTCTTCCTGTTACATCAGAATTTTTCATCCTTATAGTTCCATCATTCTTTCGTCGGTTCTGCTACCTTTCATGTCTTAATTTGCATCAGCTCAGTCGTTTCATGTGACACATCTCGCGTTTGTCTTCACGACCATTATTCAGTTCTGGAAATGTCTTTTTTGTGTATGTGTGCATTTCTGAGCGTGAATACTTCCCTGATGTCTTTGCGACTCAAAGCCAGTAAAAAGAAAAGCATTGCGGGGGAAAAAACGGCTTTCGCAGGCACCTGCTGTTTTTCTTGTCTGTTCATCTGCCTCCACTCTGGGCTTCCCTGAGTCACCCTGGAACCTGTCGCTTCTACATTTTGCAAGATGAAATCTATCAACAATGCAAGCCCCCACTCCTGTCTTAACTTTTGATGAAGAGCGGGGGGCAGAGGATGAAAAAGGTACCATGAGATAAAGCAGGTGCTCTCACCTTGAGGACGTCCTCGTCTGTGGAGATGCAGGTCACGGGGTCATCAACCTCTCTCACCGTTCCGTCCTGCTCCACGGTAACAACCTTGACCGGGATGGCAACGCGCCGTCCGGTCAGAATCGCTGTGTTCAGGATCTCTGTGTCCTATGTGAGAGAGACAATTGCCATTTAATTTATATATACATTTATACATTCGTATAAATATATCACAATATTCAAATTATTTACATTTAAATATTTAAATATTATAATTAGGGCTGTCATTCAATTACAATTTTTAATCTAATTAATTACACAATGGGGCGATTAATTGCTCTGTTTAATCGCATAATTGCGCATCAACTTTGGCTAAGGAATTAGCCACAAAAGATCATTTAAAGCCATTATTGTGTTACATGAGGGAAGCATGAAACAGATATTACAAAAGGTAACTTTAGAATTTATTTTTTTATTTTTCATTTTGTTTTGCATCAATTTTTGAGTGAACTACCCCTTTCAGTGTTTTCCTCTAGGATTTTTTCCAGCTGTGGTGGCAAGACTATTTCCCATAGACCACGTCCCCTCCCCCACCCAAGAATCCGTTAATTGAATTGAATTGAATTTATTTTAAATAAAAAAGACAAGTACATAGTAAATAATAAAATAAGAACAAATAAATTAATGACAATCAATAGCTCAAACAAAAACAATAAGATACACATTAAATTAGCAGTACAATTTTTTTCAGTTAGGTCTAATTATAATATATAGGTACTAAATTACAACAGAAACTGAATAATCTATTCAACTGTAAAATAACACTGGATAGTCTTCACTGTATAAATAGATAGTAATGACAGACAGCAGCAGGTTTATTTAGGCTGCTGTCTCTTTAAGACCTTGTGCATAGACCTAATATACTGTTACACAGGGCTCTTAGCTTACTTTTCTTTTTAGGAGCACCTGTCCTTTAAATTAAAACATTTAGGAGCACCTTCTGATCAATAATCAAAAATTATTAACTAAATTAACTAAAACCACCAGTAGGTGGCGGCAAGTCACTGATTTTATCACTGAATCATTCATTCAATTCACTAGATTCGTTTAAAACGCACTTACATTCATGAATGAAACACTGCTGTGTTTGTTTGGAGATGCGCAGCAGATTTGATGTTACTCTATTTGGAACTATTTTCGTTGATGAAATGGGGCAAAATCAGGCAGTAGTGTTATAGTCAGACAACGTAAGTCACTTAATATACCTTCTTGTTTTTTGACCTGTTGTATTAAATCAATATCACATTTGCAAACTCCCTTAATTATTAAAAGCTGTCACTCTCCGTAGTTTATCGCGATCTGTGGGCGCGCAGAAAACGGTCTATAAGAGAACGCGCGAGTGAGTTCTCTTTCACTTTAAATGAGCAAGACTCAAAAGCGCATGCAAATGATACATGCCGTCATCTGCCATCGCATGATTAGCGCGGAACCTGCGGGAATAAGTACTATTATGTGCAATACCCACAATCCCGCGCCGAAATTCAATTTCTGCTCTGTGTTCTCTGCGAATATGTGAGCGGCGTCACTATGATGTCACTGAGAAGCTGCAGCCGTGGTGGGGATGATTTTTGGTGTGGCGGCCTGCCATGGCAGAATGAATGTAGTGGAAACACTGCCTTTGATTAGGCTTTTATTAATATGGATGTTTTATTTTTAGTTAGATGCAAATAAGAAACTAAAACTGCCAGTAGGTGGCAGTAAATGTCTTAATGAATAAGTAATTAATTCATTCGATTCATTCAAATGGCTGATTCATTCAAGAATGAAGTATATGGCTCTCTTAATGAATGAGCCATTGAATCACTGGTTCACCCAATTCATTCAAAAGATTTGCAGATTCATTCAGAAATAGTGTGTTGCTTGGAGACACACAACAGTTCTGCTGTGGCTTTAATAGGTAATATTTGCATTGACAAAAATGAGCAAAAACAGACAATATTCTGTGCAAAGTATAACACATTAACTTCTTAGTTATTGAACTGTTGTATGCTCGTAATGAAAACAGCACTTGTTGTTCATGATATTTCTTAACTATATCATAGTACATAACTTTCTTCCTTAACTAAATAATTTAAATAACATGTTAAATTGACAGCTCTAATTATAATATATTTATATTAGGACTGTCGATTTAATGTGTTAATTTGGCACAATTATCTATGGAAAAATAATTCATTAAAACCGTGTTTTTTGAAGCCAGTAACGAAATATGAAATATTTGCTTCATTTGAATATAATCGGCTAAATGCTGTCACCTACTGGCGGATTTTGTTTCATGTTGATCAGTATCATTTCATTGTTATATTTGAATATTCATTAAAAAAATTGACACCCATTTAATATCATTTATGCAATGCTGTATCAAAATATTTCTTTATAAAGCTACTATTGCAATGTCTGCTCACTTATTTTCTCAAGAAAAAATGTATGTGTGATTAATTTTTCATTAATCAATCAACATATCAGGTAACTCATAAGATAAGAAAAAATGAAAACATTCAACAGCCCTAATTTATATGGAATTTTAAATACATCTGAAACTTTCCCGAATCAATTTTTGGAAACTTTCCACCTCTGTCCTTTCATATTATTAAAATGTTGGATGGAATACTTGAACAGCTGAAATCCACCGCAAACACAGATAAATTGATTTGAAAAATAGCAATCTGCAATAAATTGAGGTGCAGGGAAGGCAAGCCTCTCTAATGTAAAGCTGATGCCGGCTGGCACTGTGATGTTTCATATCTCACGATTGCTTGGCTTTGACAGAGATTAATTATCATATTCTCAATTATACAATCATTTCATCACATTCAGAGAGGGTTAATGGGTCTTCATGTGGGCTTGGGTCTCTTGAAATTCATCTCCTCAAGTATTTACCACATAAATATTTAGCACGAGAGCACACTCCTCTCGGGAGAAAACACTCCTTTATTGGAGAGAAAAGAAAGAACGAGAGATAGAAAATGAGAGCGAGGGCTCAGAGGAGGCTTGGTCGTGGCCATAATTGACATTTTAGCTTTATGAAAAGGCTGATAATTACGACTAGAAGAGAGGTCAGTTATCGCAGTATCAATAGCGATAATGAGTCATTACAACGCCATCCAGATAAAGACGCTCAAAACCTCCACCGTACAGAGAGACCAGGAGATTAGAAATAAAAAAAAGTGGTAAATTCCAATAAGTAAATTTTGCTTAATTGATTTTTTTTTTAATTTTATAGTTTTTACTAAATAAAAATGCATCATATAAAGAATTGTTGTTAGTAATTAATATAGTTTCTAATATGATAGTTCTGAATAGTGTTGCATACGCCATTTTGTTAATTTAACCCCAGACAGCATATGTTTTGTGTTTCTCATATACTGCACAGTACTAAACAAATGCACATATAAATGATCACATTTACAAGCTCTCGATGTATGAGAATTAATGAAGTTCAAAAACAGCATATATTGAATGTAGTCACCTTGCCACGTTTGCATGGTATTATACAATGCATTAACATAAATTGAATAGTACAATACATGCTGTTCAAAAATTTGGAATCATTAACATATTTTAAAAAAATTATAATTTCATTCAGCAAAGATGCAGTAAATTGATCAAATAAAAATTGACACTAAAAACTTTTAAAACAAAAATTATGTTTCAAATAAATCCTTTTTCAACATTTCTATTCAAAGAATCCTAAAATATTAATATTAAAACATTACTAAAATATAAAAAATATTAAGCAGCACAACTGTTTTCGTCATTAATAATATTGAACAATGTTTCTTAAACACTAAATCATAATGATATCTGAAGGATCATGTGTGACTGAAGACTGGAGTTATGGTGCTGAAAATTCAGCTTTGTCATCACAGGAATAAATTACATTTTAAAATATATCAAAATAAAAAAACTTATTTTAAATTTAAAATATTTCACAATAGAACTGTTTTACTGTATTTTGATTAAAAAAAAAATGCAGCCTTGTTGACCACAGGACACTATCAAAAACATAAAATCTTACCAACATAAAAAAATGTAACAGTAGTCTGTACATATAAGGCTAAAAAATTATATTTATGTGAAATGGATGAAAAATCTGTCTCAAGTTGAATTAACTTGACTAGATGTGAGTTATATAAACATCCCTTTAAAACAATTTGGTTAAATGGCTACCTTTAGTGTGGCATTAAATGCAGCAAGTAAACATTGCTTACTTCTGTGAACACAGTGCAAATCTATAAGCTTCATTTGCATAAAAATAGGCATGTTTACGCGAAAAACCCCCAATGATTTAATTGAAATTCCCATACCGCTATCTAAATGCCTGGTTAAACTGGACTGCAGGTGGTTAGTGAATAAGAAACAGGTTTTTGCATGAAAATACCACTTATGAATATGAAACTGCTTAGTGCATTCGCTCCACTGACTCTTAAATGAATACAGAATACTACTTCACAGATCTCAGAGTCAATCAGGACTACAGCTACTTACAGAATGAGAGAATGAGAAAACAGCAGTGTGTATGTGGGAATGAGAGAAAAATAAAGGAAACGCAATACAATAGAGGAAGAAAAATCTACCTGGCAGCAACATGAGCAGTTTTTCATCTCAGGTCCTGACAGATAAACATGATGGATGAATGAGGGATAGGTTCATATCTACTTTATTCCACTTAGCTACATATAAAGTCATTAAATACAACTAAAAATATGTGCTATGACACAACAGTAAATATAAAAACAATGCAAATCTACCTACTGGCCATACAACTACACAGCTCAAAAAAAAAAAAAAAAAGTTAAATGTTAAACCAATTTTACATGATGACATCAGTAATAATAAGCTTCTAAAAAACAGGAAGTGCTGTTTTCTGCGAGTCTTGAAATGTTAGAGACACACACACAAACACTGCATTAAAATAAGTGGTCCTAAGTGAATTTTGCTTACCTGATTATTTTAAACACACACACACAGGTTTGTTTTTGTGAAAAGTGGGGATATCCCATAGGCGTAATGGTTTTTATACTGTACAAACTGTATGTGCTATTTCCCTACACCAACCCTACACAGTAAAATCAGCAGTGTAATATTTGCAGTGTTAAAAGTTATTAATTCCCAAAGAGTTGAATTAACAATCTACAGTGTTAAACAGTACTCATGTTCAGTGTTGTTACATGGTGTAATATTTATGTACTTTCACTTTTACACTGAAAGTGTAAAAAACCCCGCCGAATTGATCTGACTCCGCCCTTCAAGCACCGCTGCCTCGCAAAAGCGACGACGCCATTGTATCTTCATGCGACTGAGACGGTAAGTTGGATTGTTTTTCTCTTTATAAATTTACACGGTAGAAATACTTTTTGGTGATAATTTTACTCAAAATATGATTGGTGGTGAACACATTTAGAAATGACTAACTGCGAGTGTTTTTGTCAGGTTTACAGGGTTATGTTTCGTGAGGTGTAGAGATGCAACGTTAGCCTACAGAAGAGTGAAAGTTTCTCATGCCGTTTTGATTTCCTGAAATAATAATTTTTGGAATGTCTTTACAATTTATGTTGTATATATACTTTCAGCTTCTTTCATTTTGGTTCGTTGACAGATCCTCTCGCCTTCATTCCCGCCGAGGCCTTCATTTACGCACCAACAATTAAGTGTGAATTGCATAATCTGTACGATGCTTGTTCTCGGCGCTGAATATCATGTCTGTCCTGTCGTCATATCTGCGTTAAGACACAAACGTGTTACCATCAAGTTTTTCATATGACAATTACGTTTATGCAAGCGTCGTGAAAGTGAGTTAAAGGTAAGTTACGTTAAACTGTAAATCCGTCAGTCTTTCAATTTCCTTCAGTGCCCATGGGCAGAGCAGTTACTTTAGCTTGAAACCAGTCTTTATCAATTCAAATGGTATGCTATTTTGGGTAAATAATGTCCTAAATATTTACAGATATACAAAGTTAAGTTTTAATGGAGAAAGATATGTCTGAATCTATCTGTATTTTCTTTACACATTATAAATAATAAATTATTAGTAAAATAAATTCTAAACGTGTTAATTTATTCTAATGTAGTACACCGTTCATTTTAAGATGCCTTATTACATTTACATTTATGCATTTAGCAGACGCTTTTATCCAAAGCGACTTACATTGCATTCAAGTTACAGTTTTTACATTTTATCAGCTCTTGCTTTCCCTGGGAATCAAACCCATGATCTTAGCGTTGCTAGCGCCATGCTCTACTATTTGAGCTACAGGAAAGCTCATGTATTACTCATGTTACTCATTAAAATTATATAAATGTATTTAATAATCAGATTAAATAAATACTTAAATTGTTTCAGGAATGCCTCCATATTGCACAAGGTTTTGTATTAACTTTAACAGTCGTTTAATTGACAAGGGGATGAAACTGATGTCTAAGGTTAGACTATATTTCAGAATAAGATTATCTATATTCATGCTTTATCTTTATTCTGTTCTCATGCATTTTTTGCTGAAGTTGTCATATCTGTTATTGTCACGGTGCACACAGCAGGGAGGAACGAGGAACACGGAGACGAGGACAAACTTCCAAATAATAGTCTTTAATGGTGACATCAAGGCAGGGCAAGACAAGGCAAGGTTGACACAGACAGGAACACCGGGGAATAACGAGTAGACCAGACGAAAACTAACTAAACAGGCAGGAACTAAATACACATGACAATCACTGATAATTACTAAAACACAGCTGGACAAGACTTAACTAATAATCACACTTAACAAGGACAGGAACATGACCAAATATGGAAACAAAGGCGGGAACACATGACAGACACGACAGAGGACTGACAGTTATTAAGAATAGGACAGCGATATTGAATCAATTTGTCTCCTACTTCATTTGATTCAACCATCACCACAAGGCTGCAAGGGACCTGGAAAAATGTCCTCCTATCAACCTGAAAAACATCTTCAAAAAGGTACATTTCTGTCACTACCTATTGTCTGCCTCAAAATATTGCCAGATGTGTTTTATATGATAAACTAATAAAAATAAAATCAATTGGAGAGCTGACCTTAATTGTTATTTTTGTCTTTGATCTGCAGGCACTAACCAGAAGAACACCTTGATTACATAGACGAGACCACACAGCCATACCTGCTCGCTGATGGGACAATGAGGAACATCATTCATGGATGCTACACAAATGTCGACAAGTATCTTGCTGCAATTTTGTTCAAATCTACCTGTCATATTTGTTAATGTCTAGGTAAATTTGATGATTTTGTGTTTTATTAACTATTTTATGTTTCCGTGCAACACTTAATGAATGTGACTGACTAATTAACCTTGTATATGCTGTAAAGTTGCCACTTTGCCCGTTTGTTAAATAAACGTTGGAATTTGTACATCTGTCTGAAGACTCTTGATTTTATGTCTAATCTTGTACATTAACTCCATACAATAGCATTTTTATTTTTGCACCGAAAAGAATACTTTATTAATAACATTTACAGGATTAAAACAACACCAGGGGTGTTAAATACCCCATAGAATAAAATTTGAACAATTGCAAGTGTAACAATTTACACTCGGAGTGCAATTTTTCTACACTGTAAGGTGCTATATTAACACAAAAAATTCAACACTATGAATGGTGTACTTTTAACACTAGATAGATTGAGACCATATATGATCTTTAGTAGTGTTAAACTGACACTGCATTTTTTTACTGTGTACACTTAAACCTACCCCTTACAGGAAACTTTGTGCTATTTCAGATTTTCAATACACTAAATTTTGTGTGATTTATAAGTGTTTTGAAAAGTGGGGACATGGGGTAATGTCCTGAAAAGTCACCTTCTCCTTGTAATACCTGTCATACCCTTGTCATTATCCAAATCTATGTCCTCATTTGTCACAAAAACGCGCACACACACACGCATATATGTATCTATGTATATATTAAACTAATATATTTAACTAATAAAGACTACAAAGAATCGTTGTTAGTAATTAGTACTATTAGTACTATGATCATAATACTATGATGGTTCTGTTTATAGTTCTGTTACATATGCGGTTTTGTTAAATTACGGTGTTTAACCCAAAACAGCAAATGTTTCTCATACACAGTACTTAACAAATGTGCAATATGGCTCTGTAAGCCTTAAAAAATACACCTAAAAATATCTGCTATGACACACTGACAAAAAATAAAATAAAAATGCAGCCCTACCTACTAGCCAGACAACCACACAGCTCAACAAAAAAGACTCATCTAGTCAAATATGAAACCAATTTTGTAATGATGACATCAGTAATAAGCCGCTAAAAGACAGGAAGTAGCGCTGTTCTCTGAGAGTCTTGGCATGAATGAGCTGCTTCTACATAAAAAGACACACAAACACAAACACTGCATACAAACACACACTCCTGCTCGCCTCTTCATATTCAAGAGATCCAGCTGCAGCTCTCTCACACAACCAGACTGAATAAATCATAATTGATATCATTACGTCACATTCCTAATCTCTTTATAACCATTCAGCTAATGAATTTCACACTCCTCAAGTGGAGGAGAACAGAATGATGCCGTTACAGCGCGAGGTGGCTCGTACTTCACGGGTGTCGGCGTGACATTATAAATCGTCTCTGTCAAATGGGAAGTGCTGGAGCGGTGCGCGAGCTGGGTCAGACAAAGGGATGGATAACGCTCTTTTCCTGGTCACCTGTCTGGGCCCAATGCATTTTGTACGTGCCGGGGACAGGGATGAATGATTAGATCTGCGTACAACAATCCCTTTTACAACAGAATGACATAAAAATTTGTGCATGAACAACATGTGACAAAGAGATATCCTATTAGAAAGCACAAAGACTTCTCAAAAAAATCAGCTGAACGAATGTAGATACACCGTTTTGTTTAGTTTTTTAAGGGGGTGGGTGTCATTGTATTCAATTCACAGTACGCTAGAGCTGAGTATTGACAGTATACACACTGGCTACATTTACATGCAACCAAATAATCAGTTTTTTATGGGATTGATGGCTCAATTTCATCGGATCGGATTGAAGGGGGTGGTTTATTCCTTGTCTAATACGATTGAGCGTGCATGTAAAGACTGAAAGGACTGCGCATGTGCAATGATGCAGAAATAGCGTAATGACGTATGACGTGCGGAACGAGCGGCTCTTCCTTTTGAATAAAGTGTTGTATAAATGCGTGTCCTGTCATTATAAAACTCTCCTTTCACTCGGCAACTGTGAAGTGGAGCAGGACAGCCTCCCACCAGTCCTGGTTTCAGATTCTCATCCACAGGCGTGGGGAGGGGCATTTTTACTGCGCGATAAATATGAGCAGCACGGCACTGTGGTTTATATGTATATTTATCCAGAAATGGATAAATATTAATTCTGCTGTTAAAAACAAATAAAGAAACAGTGTAGGAGAGAAGTTATTATGTGCAAACAGTGAGAAACTCTATATTTGTGCAGTGTGCGCATGTAAAAAAAATCAATTCCGAATTGAAGCTTGTCTCAAATAAACGTGCATATCAGTCCGATCACTTTATTTAGTGATCATGTAAACTAGAGCCCTGCACGGGCCTCAAATTTAGGCCCTAGCCCGGCCCGTGTCCGACAGCTCATCAGAATTACCGGCCTGAGTCCGACCCGAGCCCGTCTTTTTCCCCCTTCTCCCAAAACAGCTTATACTACTGTTTCAGCTATTAAAATAGTTCAGTTTTGTATGAAATGGCAAAGTGATTGTATTTTGTTTCGTTATTTAATAAAGATAATTTAGAAAAACGTTTGGAGCATTTTTTTATTCGTTAAATGTAAGTTTTTGTTTTTTAAAGTAACGACCAAGCGGCCAGCAGCAGACAGTGAGTTAATCATAGCCTTCTCAAATCATCACGACTTGTCTAAAATTAAATCTATAGTTATAAAACAGCTCTACAATGTAAGTTTAAATGCTTAACCTAGATAAATGTGCACTGACGCATATCCAGTCATTTGTGCGGAGAGTGGAATCACTTGCATTGGTAACATTTCAAAACGCGTCAATTTTTCACATAAAGGTAAGAATAATAGGCTACATTGTTCGGAACTGTAAAGGGTCTACTTTTATTTGTGTGCACTCACAATATCAACAAAACGTGCTTTTATAAAATAAAAAGCAGTTTCGATTTTGAGCAGGCAGAGAGCTTCTGAAAAACCGAAACAGCGAATAGCCTACTTGTCTCACTGACTTGATAAATATAGTATCTATAGAAAGCTTTGAATTACTACTTTAAAACGAAATAATTCGAATCGAAAACAAAAACTCTTTCATTATAAAGTCCCTAAAGATGCATTTCTCTCTAAAGGCGCATCCGATGAGGAGATGGCGATTCAGGATCATCATCAAATGCATGGATGATCCAAAATGCAGCTTTTCCAGAAGGATTGGGAACTTTTAGTAACTCCCCACGCTCCAACTTCTCCCTAATGCTCTGCATGGTCAACTGTCACCTGTATGCTAATGTGTGCGAATATGCGTCGCGTATTGCATAGGCGATGTGTAATATTTATAATATAATCAGTATTTCATACAGTCGCCATGTGTGCTCTGCACATATATTGGCACAATAAAAGGAGAGAAGCTAAATGAGCCTGAGTCCGACCCGAGCCTGGGACCCGACGGGCTTGCAGACCTCTAATGTAAACACTATATTCAGATTCATAAATCGGAATGAATTCAGACCGATTTAACCAAAAATTGTGCATGTAAACATAGCCAATGTGAGTCTCTGGTTGTTTATGCAAGAGTGTGAAACTAATAAAAACTAGCATAACGTTGTGAGGAAACAAAGGCAATTTAGCAATATTTGATTGCTTCCTCATAGGTTTTCCAAACCATCTTCTTACTCCATTCGCGCCTCCCACTCAGGTATAGAGTACAACAGCTGGGTTCCAAAAGTAAACATTCCATTAATATTATTCATAGGGGAAATGATTTTGAACAAAAATGTATGAATTTTAAAGACAGACCTACTGTGAGCTATGAGTTTGTTAATCAATGGTATATGCCTTTGTTGAACCCGTCAGTTCATAATATTTCAGCTTGGTTTTAATAAATAAACATGTTCAACAGAGGAATTCCAGGTGAAAAACTACATTACCCATGATTCTGCACCAATCTTCACCAATCAGTCAGACAATAACTGCACACAAATTGTGTATAAAGAATACCTTAGTGCCCACCCATTCCCATAAAGCACTGCAAATGATATAGATTTATTTTTCTATGCTCTCAAAATAATAAATAGCTGTAAATAGATAGTTTTATATTCCTCCATTTTAATGCAATTATGTCATTCGCAGTGATTCGTGGAATTGTAGTTACTTTTCTCGTTAAAGCTGTTAAGTACACAGTATTTTACCTCCATCTTTTTATTCAAATATTTTTTGCTTCAAAACAAAATTTTTAACTCATAGATGGTTTGTTTGGTTCATGGCTTATAACTCTTTAATAAGGACTTTTTAAAAATCCCTATAGCTAAAAATTAAACCAAGGCTGTTGAAAAAGTGGGAGGGCAATGTTATACTCTACTGGTCAGACAAAACGGTAGTGCCGCCCCTGCACTCATGCAATTGGTTGAGCCAGAAGCTGACATGTGGTAAAGCCTAAAAAACAGTTTTGACAGCACCACGGAGTCCCTGTCTGAGCCAAGAAATTACTTAAAGTTTTCTCCTAACATTAAACTGGGGTTGAAGAAACTATACCTTCAAATATTAATATAAAAATAAGGAGCATGGACTATAATGTAATGTTAAAGATTAAATTCAATAATAAAAAAAAAAGATGACAAAAAGTAGCATGTAGTTCTGCTACCATCCTCTAGTCACTTCAGTTTTGGTACTGTGAATGAGTAATGGCGATATTGACTGGACCAGAAAGAAAAATTCCATCCATTTAGGTCCATTCACCACTGACTGTGTTATTGGATCTAATAAAACATTTCAGATTCCTTGTTCCCACAATCAATGCGCAAATGTTTTTTTTCTTATTTACCCCACATATTGAAAGAGGGTCCATTTCAGAGTTCATTAGATTGCATTCACACACACACACACACACACACACACACACACATACACACACACACACACACAGGGGGAAAAAACGGCATTACAAATCCTCAAAAATCAATACATCTAAAAACTGTCTCTTTGTAGAATGAAAAATACATTTGAATAAACGCAAGCCAGCAGTAATGCAGGATAATGTCTAAACGTGCAGACATCTGTGAGAGCATGTATTTTTCTCTCTCTATTGCATAACCTGGCATATGTGATGATACTTGTTTTGTCAGGTTGGCTTTGTGCGTGTGTGAGTGGGTTGTAACAGAGGGGCTCTAGCAACTGAAACTGGGGGATTTTTTTTCCAGATTTGCCAAACCCTGTGGGCCAGCAATTCTGAAGCTGATTTTTTATTATTATTTTTTTTGGTGGGATTTTAGTTAAATAACTACGGCATATTCCATACCATGTTTACACCTCTGTGCTGACAATTTACCAACAATTTACCCATTTTCCAACTCCATATCAACTTGCTGAAAGAAGCAAAGAAGTCATAACTGGCTGAAGCATACTTCAAAACAAGACACACCAAACATGGAGATAGCATGTAATTAATTTAAACTCAATTTGCAGATTCCTCTAGTAATTTGGCAGACTGTTCTAAAAAATAATTAACACAGACATCAAAAATGACTTGGAAACTGAAACATTACTTACTTTTCCTTTCATATTTTTGAAAATCTACATGAGAAGATACAGTACGCTAATTGGGTTGGTCATTTCATATTTATCTTGCCAAGATGAGAATGTAAATTTAAATCAGCATTTTATATTTATGCACCTGGCAGACACTTGTATCCAATGCTACTTACAGCGCGCATTCAAGACAAACATTTTTGCCAGAATGTGTCTTCCCTGGAATTTCAATCCAAGACCTACAGAAACACATTTTGGTGCAGGAAAAGAAATCTACTCTTGATTAGATTCAATGGAATTCAAATAAAAATCATATATTTTTGTAATTTTTAAAGAAATTCAAACAATAAATGCCATTCTGTGGCTCTTTAATAACAGATCACTGTATTGCCTCAGTTAAAGCAGCACGAGAACCGATCGCCTTTTCATATTTACTCAAAGCACAAAATGAACATGAATGAACATCAGAACGTATTTTACTTCAACCGTGTAGCACACCATTTTTCAAGGTTAAGTCCACCGAAGTTAATCTACTCTCCTGTCTGATTTATGGTTGGGATACAGCTGCAGCTCCTGGGTATGAGCACATCAATATAGCATATTGTTTTGTCATACTGTACAATAATAAACTGTTTTTGCATTATTGTTTAGGGTTGGGGTAGGTGTAAACATTAATAAAACACAATCTAATAGGTAGAAATTTTAATTTATTGCTAGTTTGTCAGACAAGATGGCAGATTCGGCGTAATGATTGGTCAGATCGCCTGTCAATCAAGCGCTTTGTGAACGGTCAATTCAGGACAAAACTGTTATCTTAATAAGCTTGGAGGCTTCTGTTCAGTCAAACTTCAATGAACTTTTCCGATTTAACTAGCAGAGAAATCTATTGAATTGAAATTGACTTAAATTTTGGTCTGTTTCTCACACAAAGCTATTAAAAGAATGACCTTTTTTTGGCTGCACTCCTCTACACCATCGCTATCTTGCAAATGAGGAATTGCTTTAGTTTTTCATGTTGTTTATTAACTGAATCCTCACCTAAAGACAAACAGATGGCGTGAGATAAAGATACAACTCGAACTTCAGTCTAGGTCCACTCTGCACCAATATATTTAATTAGAAACATTTATAAACACGCTGAAAATAAACTGACATTTCAAGTTTCATTACATGTGCGTTTCTGTCCACCAGCGATACAGAAAAAAATAAATGCGAAGCTGAACATCCTGTGTCTTCCACCTCCCAGACTGCTGTGGGAATTGGACATTAAAAGGGCCAGTGTTCAAGCAACTGCCCGTTGTGAATTTATGAGAAAAGAGTAGGGGCAATAATTATGCAGCTGTCATGTTCTGGGCCAATCTCAGAATGCTACTCTGCGTCTTATGCTAATTTCTGCTCTCTTGCCCCCAGGCCCAATCACACTGCGATCCTTAAGCTCATTTCCTGTTTTCCCCTTTTGCCTCGATATCCAATTTTCTGTGAGCTCCTCCTGCCATAACGGCAGCTATAGTGCACGGACCCATATATATCACAAAGTGTTAAGAGAAGAGAGGTGTCCGTGGGCACAGTGGTGATTTATGGGTCGTGTTTCCTCCCCTAAATAGAGGCTGGATGGAGGATCGGCTCAGATGGGCAACGGGCGACGAACGCGAAAGCTATAAAACTGAGAACGTCTGTGTACATCGGCTGAAGTTTCTCCACAGTAAATAACAAACCATCAATCAGATGCCTTTAGCACAGAGACATGTGATATTGGACGGGGATAGCGAATTTTGTTATAATTGGTTGCAGTGAACGAAAGGGTTGTGATCTGTGTTTTATTAATGAACCTTCGAGCTGTGAAATGCGAATGATTTTGGGCCAAATCGTGAGTTTAATTGCCAGGAAGAGGCATATAAAAATGGCCTGATTAAAAATATCACTGTGAAAATGATCCAGCAGATTTGATTGAGGACGTGGTGTGTCTTCAAACCTCGGTGCTCTGCCCAATTACTCTGACAACCACAAATGACCTCACCACACAGACTGCGGTTTAGGACGCGCTGAACCGAAACCCTAAAACAACAGGATCCGTCACTGCGGTCCAGAGAGCCGCCCAACCAAAGCCCAATCAATAAAGCATCAGAAGGACCATAAGCCTGCATCATTCAACTAATCCAAGTAGATTCCCCACCGCAGCGCTGAAGCTGTAGCACATCGGGACAGAACGAGTAGCACAAGGCAGGACAGACCGTGAAAGCAGAATTAAACAAGAGAGTCTAACAAGCTCTGAACTGACTCATATGAATCGTATGAAATTGATTTTTACACTACTGTTTAATAGTTTTTCATCTAAGCTTTCATGTTTTTGAAAGAAGTCTCTAATGCTTACCAAGCCAGAAAACACAGTAAAATGGTAATATTGTGAAATATTATTGCATTAAAAAAAATCGTTACTTCAAAAATCATTCTAATATTCTGAGTTGGTGCTCAAGGTACATTTCTTATTATTAATAATGTTGAAAACAGTTGTGCTGTTTAATTATTATAATTTTTTAAATATCTTTAAATAAGAAAAGATATTTGAAAAAGAAATTATATAGTTTGAAACTATAAATTAGTGCTGTCAACCGATTAATCATGATTAATCGCATCCAAAATAAAAGTTTTTGTTTACATAATATATGTGTGTGTACAGTGTATATTATGTATATATAAATACAAACACATACAGTATATATTTTGGAAATATTTACATGTATTTACATGTATATATTTATATTCATCCAATTTATATATTTAATATATAAACATAGCATATTTTTCTTAAATATATGCATGCATGTGTGTGTATTTATATATACATAAAAAACATACACTGTACACACACATATATTATGTGAACAAAAACTTTTATTTTGGATGAATCGTTTGACAGCACTACTATACATGTGTTTTTATAACTGATTAATACTGAGACACTGAGATTTTAAGCACAATTGCTTAGAAAAGAAAACACACATACAACAAGTTGCATAATTTGAAGCACGACTAATGCCTGAGGCACATGCAGATTAATATTAGGGGTTTTGAAAAGTTTACCACTAATTAAGTTCTGAGGATAATGGTCTGCGTATGGCTCTGTCAATATGGATTTAACTGGAAACTCTCCTCCCATTTAAACAGTGGATGGAAACCATGTGTGCTAAAAATAGAACTCAATTAAGGCACATTAACACTTTAGGAACTATCGATACGTGCCTCTAATTATTTTATGTCGCCATGTCCGGGTGATTCCAATGCCAGGCGATTCGATCTGGTGCAATTTGGGTTTTGGGGGTTATCGACCTTCAGAGAACTGGAACAGGAGGGTGTGAATGCCACTCCGGTAAGGCAGGTTGGTACAGAAAGAGGTCACAGTAAATGTCAGTGTAATTACAATGACAGGTCATTTTGTTGCTTTGTAAGAGAAACTATCCAATTATTCGCAACTTCAAACTTGGAAGCCGAAACTTGAATGGAAATAAACAGACTCTCGAGGGGAGGCGGCAGTGTCACCTGATCCCCCACAATGCACTGTGTCTAAGTACATCACCGCTGGCTGTCATTATCAGTGCTGTGCACCTGCTATAAATGCAATGGCTTTCATCTTGTATTTAATACAAAGCTAAACAGCCATAAAATCAGGGAGGTCACAAACACATCTAGCCGCACGGTTCACCTCTAAGGCCTTGACAGCAGCTCGTAACTGACCGTAATTAAGCTTTGAAATACAAGCTTGTAAACGCGACCGTGCTGGTGAAATGTGCAGGTCGCAGCAGAAAACAATTAACTCTCATACTGCTCTCACCCTTAAAGAAACTGAATAATTACAACAACAACAACAACAATCTACACACACACACTAGTAAGTAAGCAGAACCTGTGCCAAAAATCAGACTAATACGGTCGGCCGACAACGCTTTGGCACGAGGCATCAAACGAAACTAACAATAAACATGAAAAATGACGCATAATGGCTGGATAAACAAGTGGGAGGAGCTGCATGTGGTCATCAGCATAAAACTAAACACTCTTCTGACAGCTGTACGCACACTTCAAGTTAACCTCTAATTAGCAGATTCATTACATTTCTCCTCCTGTATCACACAGCTCACTTGAGCATGTCAGCATCCAATTAGGAGATGTCTTTCATAACCATTGTACGCGTCTGCATTCCCGTCTCACAATTTCAAAGGCTTATTGTTGACAAGCGGAGCCGCTAAGTCCTGTGTCCCACATTTCTGCGGTTCAGTTGATTTCCTGTATGTGCTCATCAGTGTTGGGCAAACGCTAGCTACTGTTACATAAAAACAAACTAATTATGGTATACAGAAAGAAATGTGATTTCTGTGCTGCCTGAGGCTTTGTCTTTTCTGAACAGGAGTCTTACACCAGCGGTTGGCGTTTGTCTCTCCGACTTTGTGTGCTGTATAACTGTATCTCTTATAACCTTTTAGAAATGAAGCAACATTTCAACAACCCCATACAGCTTAGCTTCTCATTACTTTACACTATTATGCACTACATTCTTTACTATACATATTGCACTACCTATCAACAAGTTTTTTGTTTGTTTTTTTCATAAAGAAATGAACACTTTTATTCAGCAAGGAAGCATTAAATTGATCATAAGTAACAATAAAGACATTTATAATGTTACTAAATATTTCTACTTCAAATAAATGTTGTTTTTATTTTTATATTCATCAAAGAATCCTAAAAATCAGAGGGAAAAATATTATCTATTAAAAATATTACAATCATGTTATACTGAAGATTGGTGTAATGGCTGCTGAAAATTCAGCTTTAAAATAAATAAATAAAAATTTATTTAAAAAAATAATAATTACAGCAAAAATATAAATATATAAAATATAGCAATAATAATTAATAATAATAATAATAATAAACAACTAACATGTTACTTTCCAAAAAGTTTAAAAAATAATGTGATTAGGTAAGACTGGAGGCAATTCAGGGGAGCAACGGCTGATGCTGCCAAGCTAAAAATCATTTGGAGCTTTAACAGGGGGCACAGCAGGGAGACACTGAGCATCAATATTTCACACTGTCTAATGTTCACTTTTCATCTAACAAACATGGACCTTTATCACACAAACACTGCAATCAAAAAACACTTCTGCCACTATCTCACTCTTCTTCTAAATGCGTACTATCGTTGATCAAATTGAAATATGTATATACAAACATTTGAAATATAATTAACCTCTAAAACCACTCTAAAAGACATCCTCTGTGCTTTTTTCTGCTGTTCGCTTCTCTTTCTAGTTTCTCATTGATAAGCTGTGAGAGGTAAATTGGTGGAGGCACTTAGCGGCGATTTAATGCAAACCCATTAAACACACGAAGGGAGAGCAGACGCTCGGGTCCCCGCCGAGCACGACACCTCACGCAAATTCAACTTTAAATGCTTTACCTCTCATTTCTTCCAGCAGACGTAAGAAGTGAGGTAAACAGGAAAACAGGAGTTCACAGGGTACAAAAACAGAGTGTACACATACCATTAGCATCAGCGGGATACGGAGTGATAGTCGAGCGTTTTTTCTTTTTTTCCAGATGAATCGCTAATACAACCTACTTTTGTTCTCCCGACAAGCCTTATCAAGCAAAACATTGAAGAACTCTGCCCTCGCTTTTTGGATTTATGTACGGAATACAAATACGAACAGGCAGCGATTTCTAGCAAATCATTCTCTCTGTCTGAGTTTCTCTCTCACGGACACGCACACAATTCCATTTCACCGAGCCAAATTGCTGTGCAATGGCCCTGCTTTGAAGGAGAGCGCTTGGAAAGCTCTAGAGGTGAAGAGCTCAGAGGTGGGAGAGGAAAGGAAAAGGAGAATGAGAGAGAAGTAGAAGTAGAGAGCGTCTTGGCAGGTCTTGGCAGCTCTGGCACTGAGACTGATAGATCAGATGTAATTGACAATTAGCTTCACGACACTCTGAATTACAGGCCCTCTAATAGGGCCAGAAACACAGGAAACCTTTCTCCAAACCATTTTTGTGCCGTCTATGTGTGTGTGTGAGCCTCGTGACCCTCTGGTGTGTAATGATTCCGCTAACCACGCTGTAATATCCAGGTGAGTCAGTATGTTAGGCATCAAGTGTGTGTGTGTGTGTGTGTGTGTGTGTGTGTGCGTGTTTTCTCTCCGTTGCAACTCCTTTCTCTGACACACAGAATAGCGTGTGCTCTTTTCTTTATGGTGTGACTCTTGGCTCCATATCTTTGCCTTTTGAAGAATTCGCCACTAAACGCTTATAAAATTTGCGAGTGTGTGTGTATCTGTGCCCTACATTTATTCATCTCAACCTAACACACTCACTGGACCTTCAGAGGAATCCTTAGCAAATAAATAAATATCTTATCTAAAAAGTAGACCTGTAAAGACAAGTAAAAAAGTAATATATTTAAAATACATTTATTTCTTACCAAGTATAGTTCAAATCTATTAACATATTTAGTGGCATATCGTTCGAGACTTATACTGATTTAAAAATTATAATTAAACTTTATTTGGAGTAATACTTGTGCACAATGCACATTTCTTAATATTAAGCCTAAAAAGTGTTTTAATGTCACTATTAATGAGGATTGTATGATCTCTGTATAATATCATGCAAGATATTTAAAGTGAACTTAAAGTATACTTGCAAGAGTTCCACTTCAACACAATCACATAAATATAAATGTAGAAATATGTTAATGTATTTGTAGTATACTTATCATGACATAATGTATTTCAAATACATTTTAGTATATATGACCCTGGACCACAAAACCAGTCTTAAGTCGCTGGGGTATATTTGTAGCAATAGCCAAAAATACATTGTATGGGTTAAAATGATTGATTTTTCTTTTATGCCAAAAATCATTAGGATATTAAGTAAAGATCATGTTCCTTGAAGATATTTTGTAAATTTCTTACCGTAAATGTATCAAAACTTCATTTTTGATTAGTAATATGCATTGCTAAGAACTTCATTTGGACAGCTTTAAAGGTGATTTTCTCAATATTTAGATTTTTTTGCACCCTCAGATTACAGATATTCAAATAGTTGTATCTCAGCCAAATATTGTCAGATCCTAACAAACCATACATCAATGGAAATCTTATTTATTCAGCTTTCAGATGTCGAAAAATTGACACTTAAGACTGATTTTGTCGTCCAGGGTCACATATTTATTTTTCACTAAGAGACACATAACCCATGTGTTTTAGAGAGAGAATAATTAGAAATGGTAAATAAACATAAAAACAAACGTAGGAAAATCAGCTAGTTTTAAACTCATCAGATATCTGTACAGCCCCTTTAAAATGCTGATTTTGGACTGTCCCAGAGCCGTAGAGAGAGAGAGTTGCAACAACTCCATTCACTCCAATGGACCCGTTTTTACAGCAATGGCGGATCGTGGAGCCGCTCAATAGTTCCCGGAAGTTAGCGCTAACACTATCAGCGCCGTAGAGATGTAGCAGAAGAGAGCGCTGTGACGAACTTTTAAAAGGTTCGCACCTGAATCATTTATAGAATAAAAGTGTATATTATCAGCACAGCTAATCATATCACCTTGTGCATTAAAACAGATTATTATTAGATTATTCCTCACTTAATTAGTAGATTTATGGGATATTACTCATTCTCTTTATGCAGTTTCATCCATCGTTGTGTAATTAAGTCTTTTAAACGTGATTTCTGCTGGTTGGGAGTTATTTAATAGACTTGGATTTACTGCAAGGATGCTGAGGGGTGCACAATCAAAAACATTAAACAAGATTAATTTTCACTTAATCTTAAAATATCTTCACTTATTTGGAATGAATTTTCTAAGACAACAAACTTAACATTTACCATGAGATTAGTAAAACGACAATGAACATTAAGATGTGATTGCACTTGACTAACATACAATTTGTAAGAAAACACACACAAACACACACATAATTATATTTATATAGAGAGGCTGAAGTTACCTTTTGTCGTTCATATAGCAAACACGGCCTTTTACCATGGTAACTTCAGCCTAAAATATGTTTACAAGGCAGGTAAAGATAGCTGACCACATTAATCCTCAAATATTAGTAGATTTGATCTTTTAAAGACAACACTGATTCAACTACATATATATACACTACGTATACATCATTTTATAAATAATGTAAATATATTTTATTGCCTAATAATTACCAGAAATCGCAGTTCTGTCTCTCTAACTCAATGTATTCCAGTTGCCTGCTATGAACTTCCTGGAACTATTTGAGGTCTACGTGAATCACGGGACGATCGAGCGTTTCGAACTTCCGTTGTCTCTCTACGGCTCTGGACCGTCCCATCTCTTTAGTCAGTTCCAATGCTGAATCAAGCAGTTAAAATCATACAGCAAAGGCATAATTTTGAAACAATTGAAAAAAATCTTATACAAAATTTCTGTAAATTTTATAAATAAAGGAACTGACATTATTCAACTTTATATATGATAAGATTATTTTACACATAAACTTCAGCATTAACTGCATTCATCAAAATTAATGAATAGATTAACTTAGATTTAATTTATACTAATAAAGTGTAATGTAATAATATTGACCTGATGAGGTGGAAACATGGGCAGTGGAATGGCAGGAAAAAACACAAGGTCTCAAGACGTGTTTTTTGAAAGTTGAACGCACTAACATGAGTGCTGCCTTTCATGCGTGAGACGATGCAAAAGACACAAGTACAACACTCAAACACATCTGCCTAGCATGTTTACATGGAAAAATAATGGAAAGGTAGTGCAATGGAACGGAAAATCGCAATCAGTGTTGAACGACCCCTAAGTCATCTTTTTCATGGAAAGTGTCTTGTATTGCCAGGAGTGGGTGAAAAATCAACAATTAAGAAAAGAAAAGTGAAAAATAGCAAATAACAAAAGTGGTTTAAAGCCTCCTGCATGTCACAAACCACTGAGTCACGAATCTGACAGTTATCATTATTGTTCTTTAATAAACTATCTACCAGTCAAGAACGATCAGAACGGCTTTCCCTATAAATGCCTTCCTATAGATTTTCTCAGCAGTATTTTTGACATGCTGAAGGATCTTTCTTTTCCAAAAAGAAAACTACCTATTTTTTCATTTGATTACTTTGTTTTGCTCGTACCTTAGCTATCGATTGCATTTAGTTCCTGATGGGCTATATTTTATTTTGTTTTTACATTGCTGATCGTATTTACAGCATAAAACAGCCTCTGAAGAGGGAGTGATAAATCTAAGTTGGCAAGGCAACAATGAATAGAACAGTGATCAAAGCCCTCGGTGGACTGTGTGCCTCCGTTAGGCCTGTTAGGGACTCCGGTCCCTAGAGTCGCCGTCTTGCTGGCCCTCGGAATACAATGCTCTGTCTTATTCAGAAACACAAAGGGAGAGTCGGACTATTAAACACTCCGGAAAAAATGCAAAACATCACCATTTAGGCTCTCATTTTAGGACTTTCTTTTTCCGAAGCCACTGTTCCCTCCACTCTTTCTTTGACCTGTGGGAAACATCCATTCATCATACCGTATTATTAAAACTAGGCATGGCAGCTCCATGTACCGCCTGCGATAAATATAGACAAGACTTCTCTGTCTCTCTCTTTTGCTTTCTTGCTTTCTTTCTCTCTCCTCCACCTTCCTCTGCTTGCTCAAAGTAAGCTAATGAGGAAGACGAACAGAGATGTAGAGACACGAATACGGCATGAGTGTTTGAAAAAACTTGAAGAAGATGGGACATGAAGGTATGGTTGAGAAATGAAAGGTAATGGCCCAAATGAATTGCTTCAGGCGGGACGATGTTTAAATTTCCTGTCTTTAATTACATTAAAAGCACCAGTCCCAGTAGGTGCGGCTGCAGCTTCAGGCCCCTCTTTCTGCTGTTTCATCCAAGGAGGCAAGGAAGGCAGTGTAATGAGAAAATAATCAACATTACAAAAATAAAACCAAAAAAACATTAAATAGTGTGTAAGCCACTCATTTTTTCTTAAGTCACCAAGAGCGACACCAGTGGAGAGGCTCTAAAGCGTGACCTGAATGTGATTTGGGGTAATGGCCAAATATGTGAGAGGACGCCTATATATCGCTTGTGATTGGCTGATTACCTTATCAGTAAGACAACTTGTCAAGTTTTCTACAAATCTACCTGAATGAAACTGATGGAAACAGATGGACTATGTACCAAGTAAACAACTCACCATTCATCTCAATCCGGCTAAACCTAAAATGGCATTAAACGATCTGTGAGCAAGTCCATTTAGGTAGCAACTCTCGTTAATTTAGGATGCACTTCCGTCTCTCCAAACTTTATGGCACCAGCAGAGCTTACCAAGGATTTGTTCATTAATGGTCCAAAAAAAAAAAAAAGATTATTATTAGCAGTAACATATAACAGATGCATAAAACATGCATGCTACTGTATTATTGTAGTTATTTTGCCAATATAAAAATATTAAAAAATGCAGGACAGGACTTGATATTAACAAAAGAATGTAATATACTAGAATATAACATCCATGCATTGTATATATTATGTTCTAACAGTGAATATTTTTTTACAAAATATCTGTAATAACAATAAATAAACAAAAAGCTAAATAAATGTTAGAAATAGAAATGATAAAATAATAATTAATACAAACATTAATAATAACAGTTTTTAACTAATGAATAGTTTTTATAAGCATAATTTCTAGAATTATATGATATATAAATACACCTGGAACTCCCATACAAGCTATTTAATGAATTATTAACACAGGTCTTTCAATATTGTTCATAAAAAAAAAAAAAAAAAACTGAATAATTTTTCTCAATATAGTCAATTAAAACAGCTAACTTTGCACTTCGTGACTTTTCCATAAAACACTGCCTGCCAAAAGAAAAACAAAACAGAAATATAAAACATATGTGTCATTTATTCATACTATTCTATCGTGTCCTATACATGTAGAAGAAAATGTGTAGGAGTCTTGAAAATCAAAAGTCATAAGACTTTAAAACAACATTCATTAATTGAAATACTGTATTTTCTATTCATGCTGTCAGCATTGCTGAAGGTAAAAGAAAAATATGTTGCAACATTGCTGGGATAAAATTTTGTAATATAGTACATACGGTAAAAGTTTGTCCCATGTGCCATATGAAAACTGTATAAATATCAAATGAAAATGAACCACAAATTTACATTCTGAAAAGCCCAAACACAGAAAGATGTCTTCTCTACTGCCCTAATTCCTCATGAAACACTTCTATCCCCCTCAATCGCTCACGCTGTGATTGTCTTCATATCCTTCCATACATCTCCAGTGCTATAACTCATTAATCATTCACACAACATGAAACAGTAATCGAAATAAACCACAATACTGCATAAGCAATTCATTTAAAGTCTCCTCTTTGCCCATCTCTCCATAGCAACGACTCATCGCCGTGCAAATTTGTAATTTCAAATACAGTCGCTCTTAAGCATGGCACTGACTCTCTCTCTCTCGCTCACTCGCCCACTCTTGCTATCTTTCCCTAATGTAAACAAACGCAGGCAGACTGGTATTAAGCGGTGCAGCTGAAAGCCCCGCCCCTCTCGTAGCTACACGGCCCGCTGGGTATTTCAGCAACTCATTGGAATCTTCAAACAACAAAGATAAACAAGTGTTCCAATTAAGAATTAATTACTGCTCAGACACTCAACTGCTTCTGCTCACTCCACTGGGAACAACTCAAATGGCGAGGAAACACACACACACACACACACGCAGAGCAAGAACGATAAGATAGAGGGGTCCCATACACAACACATATAGAGAAAAAGGTGAGTTTGAAGGTATGAGAGAGAGCGAGAGAGAGCGAGAGAGAGAAAGAGGGAGATGGAAAAAAGCTAAGAAAATGGCCTGGAGGTATCACCGTCTGGGGCTTAAAACACTCTAACAAGCCCAAAGCA
This sequence comes from Onychostoma macrolepis, assembly GCF_012432095.1. Taxonomy (NCBI): domain Eukaryota; kingdom Metazoa; phylum Chordata; class Actinopteri; order Cypriniformes; family Cyprinidae; genus Onychostoma; species Onychostoma macrolepis. The sequence goes on from NC_081159.1 coordinate 3,409,873, forward strand.
GAATTACACAGCACCTCAGATGTAAGGAAAGAGCCACACTGATCCAATTTATAACTGGCTTTCAACACCAAAGAGAGGAGAGGGGTGAAATAGCCTCTTTCAGTACATACTCATTGTGGGTAAAATAGCGTCTACACTGCGAGGCAAATTACTGCTAATAGGACGTATCTCTACTGGAACTCGCCGAGTTCTAAAAGCTACTCTGAGCACAAATATGTCCTGTTAAGAGTTTATTTATGGAGTAAATACACACAGGATGGGTTTGAAAGTGGGTTTTTGATGTAGAAATTAAATTACATTTGCGGTACAGTTTATTACTTACCGCCACTGATGTATAAACTCAATCTTCTATCGTTATCACACCATGCACCTAATCTTTTCTCGTCCTTTTACTTAGCATTTTTTCACCCTTTCGCGTGTGGCTTTTTGTGTGTGTGTGTGTGTGTTTCGTTAATGGACAGTGTTGGCCCACTTCCGCAGGAAGTCCAGGACTCCAGCATGGGCCGTCTTTCATCTTCTGACCTTTTCTGCGTGGAAGTCTCTGGTGTCAGGTGTCTCTGTCTTTCTTTGCTGACAGGTTCTCAGGGACTCTAACAAGCTCTAACTTTAAAAGGTTTGGATTGGATGTCACTGCGGACATGTAGTATAGAGAGAAAGATGAAGATGAGGATGAAGATGAAGAGAAAAAAGAAAGCTATATAAAACAATAACTCCTAGAAATAAATGTATTTTTTCTGTAGATAGGATGGATGGATGGATGGATGGATGGATAGATAGATAGATAGATGTTCACACATCACACATTTGGGTGTGCCCGAAGCCGAATACCTTATTCGGAAAGGCACGGATAATGGCTTTTAAAACGAATAATGGATAACGAATAATTCTGCCCGAATATTCGGCTGAGGCTGCAGCATGTGCTTGCTAGATTCACAGGTGAGCCAGGGGATCAGCGTGATATTTTACACAAACCTCTAAAGTCATGCAATGATGAGTGTGTGAAGTGAATGAATGAATGTAAACTTTACGAATGAAAAGAGTGCAAATCAAACACCGCTTGCTGTTGCCTCTCCGTGCATCTCTCATAAATCAGAGCTTGGCAAGAATAGGCTAATATTACCTAAAATAATACATCATACACGTTCTACTATTTGTGTATATTTAAAAGGCAATGATTTAAACATTATAGGCTACGATACGATATAGACCTACATGTTTGCTTCTTTATCTTTTGCTGGTTTGCGTGGCACTCGCACATTTGTTTAGTGAAGTTCAAAAAAAGACTTGTTTAAAGAGTAATGAAAATGTGCGCCTTGAATTAATTCAGTCGTGTTCAAATAATAACTAAATGTTTGTCATGAAATCTCTCTACTTGTATGATAAATTTATTTTTAGAAATGATTAATTTTATATTTTAGAACACTGAATAGGGCAAATAGTCGAAACACAAATATTTTTACATACTCTGTTCTCTTTTTTCCATAGCCTACTTTTCCAGACCTGCAAATTACTAAAGTGAAATACTTTTTAAACTGCGCAGGAACTGGTGAGCCAAAGGAAATCGTGTTGTTTTACATAAACCTCTAAAATTACGATGCAGTAACAAGTGTGTGAAGTATATAAGTTTAAAAGAATTAAATAAGCGCAAATAAAATAGCAGTATTGCAGTTGCCTTTCATGCATTTCCTGGAAATTACTTAAATCAATTTCCATATTTCTAAACTGCGTAGGAACCCTTATTGTTTTAATTAGAAGATATTTAAATATTTATTTATCGGATCACGAAAGGTTCCCAAGCTGGGACTTGAACTCACGTTGCTCGATGCACAACCGCAGTGCATCTAGAAGCACTGCCTATACAATACAAGGGTATCGCTCCGACTGTTATACGTGTGCACACCTTTCTCTCTCTGTGCGTTTGCATTGTTCAGCGAGCGGCGGAGAGGAGCAGCGCTTTCAGTTAAACACAGATATTATGGTGCTTCTCTAATTTTACATGCAAGTAGGCTATAGCCGAAATCACAGCACAGCTATTGTCATTATCTTATGTGTATTTCATCAGACGACGGCTCGTTATCATGATTTTTATGCAGATTAAGATTTTGGAAGGGAGATCTTATGTAGTCTTAATGGGTCGTGTTTAAATCACTATTTCATATTCATTCCGTTGTCTGACAACAGAAACAGTAAAATATATCAATGAAATTTTATTAAGAATTTAGCTGCATCAAAATACGGTATGCGGGCACAGAGAGGCAAACAAATCTAATAATAAATAATAAATGTACATTTTGCATGTTCAGAAGAAGAGCTGCCCTGTCGTGCAAAAATGTAAACAGGTTCGTGTAAGTATTGCTCAGTGCATAGAAAGAGAAGTAATAGGAACCTGGTATTTATTTTTTCATGTGTCTAATAGACATGAACAAGTTCTTTGAAAAACATCTATGACCTTTGAAACATGTCTAGTCTAGCATCCATATTTGTCCATGGCCATGTTGATTAGAGCATTAAAAACTTGAAAAAAATAAATTTAAGGTACATTTAGAACAAATAAAAATGTGCGATTAAGTTGCGATTAATCACGAGTTAATTCATGACAATCATGCGATTAAATATTTTAATCGATCGACAGCCCTAATATATATATATATATATATATATATATTAGTGGTGGGCATAGATAAATTTTTTAAATCTAGATTAATCTCACTGTAATCTTGGAATTAATCTAGATTAATCTAGATTAAAATGGCTCATTTGAATTCTGCCAAGTAGATCAGAATAAGTTCACTACTAGTAGTAAACAACTAGCAGTCATCAAGAATTTAATATTGATAATAACATTGAAGACATTGTATGATTATTCCTTAAAGATAAGGTTTTAATAGTTTTAGTAGTAGTAGTCTATTACGTTCTGCCCAATGTCTTCAAGTGAAACCGAACCTTTATTTTGACGGGTTGCCGTGAGGATAGTTTTTCTCAAATGAAACGCTCGAATGCTCATGAAGTGACTCTCAGAGCAGTTCTGGAGATGTTGTTCATGTATTTATGTCCTCATTTATTGACACGACAGCGTCACGCGGTCTTCTGTATGAGTAGTGAACAAACCCGTGCGTCTGCGCCATACATTAACACAGAGACACGCAGAAGTCATATTTAAATAGACGTTTTGCGGCTTAATATTTACAAATAGGAGTGGGAGTGCGCTTACGTTTGTTTGTGTGTGTGTGTGTGAACCGGGGCGGAACTCCGCTGTGCGCGCGATACAGAGAGCGCTACCATGTAACGTAGAGACAGAAATGACTTGCCGATTTCCATTGGGACGCTTCTTAAAAATACATTTTCCCTGAAGCAAACCCGGCGGCTTCATAGCTGCATCCATGTTAGCACGCATACACACAGGTTGGAAGACTCGTTCTAGCCCCCTACAGTGCAATTCGGCAAGGTATACATCCGCGCTAAAATATCAAGGTGAAAGTCTTCATAGCTTGCGTAGTATAGACCCAGCTCCCAACCCAACTTTGAGAATAGATTAACGGCGATATTTTGTTTATCGCCCGATAAGAGTCTCACGTTAACGCAGCACGTTAACGCCGATAACGCCCACCACTAATATATATATATATATATATATATATATATATATATATATATATGATTTCCTGTAAATTATGCTCTTATGTTCACCAATGCTGCATTTATCTTGTTCAAAAATATAGTAAAAACATTAATATTGTCAATATTGTTTCACATGATATTTCAGAAATCATTCTAATATGCAATTTGTGCTCAAGAAACATTTCTTTTAATCATCAATTATCAATGATGAAAATAGATGTGCTGAATAATATTTTTGCGGAAAATGTCAGAATTTTTCGTCTGGATTCACTGTTGATTAGAAAGTTCAAAATACCAGCATTTATTTGAAATAGAATTATTTTTTTGTAACAATATATAGATTTTATCATCACTTTTAATTAATTTAATGCATGCTTGTTGAATAAAAGTATTAATTTCTTTCCAAAGAAATATAGTGTGTGTACAGATAAAATGTAGAAAAATAAAAAAAATTATATGTTAAAAAAATGTTATAAAAATACTCTCTATCCTCCCGCTTCAGTCTCTATGACTTTACCCCCACAGAGGAAGCAGCCATTCAACACTGTGAGAGGCTCCATGGTGAGAGCGAGCTGATGGGAGTGTGCTGGAATCATGTACCCCAGCAGGAGAGCCCGGATTGGGGCTGTGAGAGTCACCTCTCCCCCCTGCTGGAGGCACATGTCTCATGGAGCTGCAAACAGCGGGGGAAGAACACATGACCTGACCTATCAGAAGGTCAAACATGAGGGTGATTTAAAAAAAAAAAAATGTCTGGCTTTGTTGCCTAGCGGTTAGCACAAGTGTTGATGCAGGAGACCCACATCATATCCTGATCCTCTTCTTCTCTCATTTCCACATTAAAATTTCTTGTCAACTAAATAATATCTTGTCAATAACAATTATCAAAATGTAAGTACATAATAAAAAAAATTATTAAAAAAACACGAGGATACATTAAACTTCCTAATATGTAAATAATGTGGTCAAAAAAGCGAGCATTTTACTAAGAAAATTCCTCACACCAAACATTTCTCTTGCTCTTCATCTTCACTATTGACTGCTCATGCTGTGTTTTACAAAGCAGAGAGATAGCTGCTGCAGTCTATTTGCTATAAGCGTTCTTTGCGTCCCAGGTTTCTGACATGACAAAGTATTGTTATTCATATCATTCTGAACCACAGGAGGCTGCATGTCTGGAAGACCGAAAGACTTAAAGACTTAAATCCCCATAGAGTTGAATCCCTACCTGTCTAAAACACAGTTCAGGTGGATGATCTTCATACAGTTTCATCAAATGCACACCTACCCGCCCCTAAACGGCATATAAAACCACAACATATTGTGGCTGGTTGTTTTACATGTCAGTCTGAGTAAATGGGCAGTTCTTGTCCAAAGGGTCCAAAGTAAAGTCCAAAGTCTGGTCCTTCGACTAACAGGTGCATCAGTTTCATTAAATGGGAACTCCAGCTAGAAATATTGTGACTTTAAAAAAGTAATAATATAATATGAATAAAAATAAATGTAATATATTGACATGAAACTTACGTACTCTCATAAAATACTGTGAGAATTACAGTTTCCTTAAATGGGAACTCTGGCTACTTACTGTGAAATTATTGAAAAAAGTTACAAAGCAAATAAAATAAAATAAAATTGAATAAAAAGGAGGTTTGTATAATGGACATGACAAAACATGAAAAAGCAATTTTAAGACTTCCTGACACGCTTTCATCAGATTAACCTGTTTGAGTGCTTTTAGATTAAAAGGTAATATGTGCATTTGTTTTGATATTACGGAAAAATACTTTCCACTATCCCACTTTAAAGGGGACTACAGTCATGAAATGAAATCTGAATATTTTCTCAATGTATCATTGAAATTCCCAAGATTATAATCTATAACTTAAAAAGAAAAAAAAATACAGTATAAAATAAAATAAACAGGGGACAATATATTGGGCAGGAATGAACACACAAGGTTAGGTGCTAGAAAACCCTGAGGCTGAGGTTGTGTGAGTGGTGCGCTCTCACCTCAGCGATGGGTACGATACCCTGTAGGTCTCTCTGGGTGATGAAGATGGTGGAGATGACTTCGGCAGACGCTCCGGTGGAGGGATACTCTATCTGCCAGCGGATGGACTGCGATGACCGCAGGTTGATGAAATTGTCAATCTCAAAGTCCACCCACATGATCTCATAGAAGGAACCATCAAGTCTGTTGAGAAAAAGAGAAAGACAGATGTTGGATGAGGGCGGGAGAGAAAGAGAGACACTCTTAGATCAAGCAAGATCAAGGGCTTTAGTACAACTGCTGTCGAGAGCCAGACTTTATGCTCTGTTTTGATGTCTATTCACACATCCTCCAGGACAGCAGGGGGAAGTACTGCCTTTGGCCTCATACAAAAGTTAGTTAAAAAAAATTCAGGCAATATGTGATGATTTTAAAAAGCCCTTAGAACAAAGGAGCCTTTCAAGATATGCTCTGTTTTACAGGTGAGCGGTAATAATAAAGTAAAAAAAATAAATAAAAAATAAAGATATTAAAATGTTGAAATGTGTGTGTGTGTGTGTGTGTGTGTGTGTAACAGGTGGTAATTAATAATTTAGGGTTTGCTTAATTATAATGAAAATAATGTCAAAAATAATAAAAAATGCATGTTCTTTATGAAAAAATTAAAAATATATATGTAATATTTAGCTGAGCAACATGCCATGCTCAATATTTAAAGCATTTAACAACCAAACTTCAGTCACATTACTGTGGATTCACTTTAACAAATCAATTCAGGCGATGAATAATTAGTATCTGTGTGAGTTTCACTGAAACAGCTTGTGCTTAATGCACATAAACTATCTCAAAAGATATTAACAATTTCGAAGGGTTTCCTCTCTGTAATCACATCCACAGAATGAACTCAAGGGACTGATCTGCAGAGGAAATTAGAGCAACAAAAACCCATTAAAGAAGGTTTATTGTGTGAAACAGTAACAGCCAGAAGACAATGCATCTTAATACAATTAATGAATAACTTGGGGTCTGTGCATTAGTGTCACAAACGGAGAACGAGGGATAAAAAGCACTTAAAGCACTGTAGAATCATGTAACCATACCGTTTCTGTCTCAAATGGCAAGCACAGCATGTACTCACAAAACCTGCGATCCATAACACATGGAATGGGCGATTTCAGACAGCTCTTGGTATTTTTGTAAAATATGCAGCAGACTGTCATTCTGTGGGTCAGCATGCACAGGTTTTTACCAGAATGCCAGGAAACAAAGTCATGTTTACAAGATATGTTGACAAGTTTTATTTATGGCACTTAGTAGCAAGTTAACAGGATATTCCCGACCACTTATTTTATGCCTACTGAATAATCTGTATTTATTACTTCTGATCAATGACTACGTTTACATGCGCACGAATAATGCGATTATTTCCAATAATCAGAGTTAAGACTTAATCGCATTATGATGTTTACATGTCAAGAGCAAAGCTCTTCACTCCCGTTTACATGCAATTTACATTAATCTTATTATTTGCTAAGAATTGTGGTTATTTTTTCACTGCTATTATTTACATACCCCACTGCACAGCACAAATGATGGACTCAGAAAGAGCTGGGGCCTGTACCATGATGGTGGCTGAACAAACTCAGGGTTATAGGATTAGTTTCGAGTTGACAAAACCAAACCAGTCCAATCCGGCTTTGTTGGTACCATGAAGCTGATCATCAACTTTCTCTGTCAACTCAGGCTTGATCCTGAGTTAATGGAGCGCGTGCACAATGCGATTCACTACCAAAGATTAAAAGATTGAACAATATGAAGAATTTGAAACACATTTACACAGCAAGATAAAATGATTTATCCATGAAAGAGGAAAACTAAAAGAAAACACCTTACCATATATGTGTAAGTAAAAGTTGTAAAGTTAGTTTATAGAGTTGATAATATTTATAGGTATAAAAACACTTTAAAATCTAAACTCATATGTAGTCATGTTTACAGCTATTGATTCTAAAACTTATTTATATTGCATATTATCTATATGTTTATATTAATTTAAAATAAAAGCTTAATAATTACTATTAAACTAAACTGGCTTGTGTAATGGATTAAGGGTATAATAATTATATAAATAATATAAAATAATTATAAAAAAATAATCATCTCTAAAAATCAGATGATTTTATCTTTAAAAATGTACTATGTAGCGTCCTTTGATTTGGTGGAAGAGAAACTGGAGGAGTGGCTTTATTGCGTCAGAGATGTGTCACTTTGCTTGAAGCTGATTGGTCAAATTTCGGTTTGAGATGTCTAAACCAGAACACAACCTGCCCCGGAGCAGGTTAGCTGTGCAGTGTAAGTTACTATGGTGATGAACACTGCTAAAAGCCAAACCACTTTCATGGTACCTAAATTCCAGAGTAAACTGAAACTTACCTGGCTAGCCAGCTAAACCAGCTTCACGGTACAGGCTCCAGGTGTGTTAACTGGTTGCTGTTTTAATTTATTCACGTCTAATGCAAAAAACCTTTGTATGGTTGTACTGTATTCCATGCTTTTTCGTCACCATAGAAATGTGATGGCAATTAATTTGCCTACGCTGCCATCGTGTTCTAAATCGGTGTACGCCACCAATGTCAATACGATTATGCTTGCTGCGATTATGAGCTTAATCGCATTATTTAGATCGAAGTATTGCATTTACATGAGGTAGAGTTTAATCGCAATATTGCCAAAATCTCATTATAATCGCATTAATAGGGTGCATGTAAACACACTCACTAACTACACACCCCAAAACAACACATAAAACAAAGCTTTTAGTCGTGTTACGTGACGATCAAACAGTGGCCAGCTCTTGGTTGAACACACTACAAGTGGAGCGAACTTTATGCCGCTAGAGAAAAGTCTTGCTCTGAGATGCACACATATAATACATACGCACTCAGCTTCAAGACTGATGGGAAGCAGCAAAATCCATTTCCCTGAATGACAGGAAACCCTCCCTGATTCCTTCCTCGCCTCGTTCCTCTGAATGAAAGTGCACAGTTAGAGCACGACCTCTCTAAATGCTCTGAGTTGACCTTTGACCTCAGATCATCAGGGGCCAAATAACCGCCTCCCCCCTCTATCCTTGTTATGACACAACCGAAATGAGTTCAATTACACTCGCCCAATCGGCCGCTTGATGGATGTGCTGCTGTCTGACCCCTTCCTCCTTCAAAAAGAATGTTCTAGAAGCAGTAAATGAATCAATAAACCAACAGACAATACTTTATTGCAGAGATGGCATACGTCTACGGGGAGCGGGGAGCGGGGAGAGAGGGAGGGGGCGGCCAGTCAGAAAACGAGAGATAAATAATGTTATGGAGAACGAGAGCAAGGAAAAAAGAATCAGTCACAGTCCCTCTCTGTCTCTTCTGGAAGCGCAATGTCATTTCTCTGAATAGCACGAGCGTTTTGTCATTATTCACTCAAGAGTTTGAGTCAGACAGCGATCTTGCCCAAACACTCGGCTGTGCCCAACAATGAGCCGCAGACAAGCAAACCGCACGCGCACGCGGCCTCGCGCAATTATACACAAACACAAATACGCCGAACAGGACTTTCAGAGGCGTTAAGAGGATTAGTTATGTAGAAGCAGATGAGAAGTAGAGAGGACAGCAAAGTTATTCTGTATTCCAGGAAAGTTGTGAAAGCATTACGAACGGCTGGATAATAAGCGGGGCGAAAGAGCGTACAGCAAAGGAGCGGTGCATCATGGGAATTCTGAATTTCTTCTAAAGGCAGAGTTCACTCAAAATGAAAAGACTGACTCAACCTCATGCTTGAACCTGTATGAACCTTTTTTCATCCATGGAACACGGAAACACAGTTGTACTGAATGTTTTGTAGCTCTCAAATCTCATTTGTGCTTCTTCATATTAAAAGTCATAATCAGTTACAAGACATGCAGTTATTGAAAACAAACATTTAGATGGCAAGTTTAAATGTGCAAATGTGAATTTTCTAATAAATCGATTCATTAACAAATCAGACATCAGGACACTGATAAAACCTGGTGTCGAAATATTTCAACTCAGAAACTATCTAAAACCATTACTAACACACACATTTGTGCTACTCAAAATAAAATGTTAACTGAAATAAAACATAAAGCTTACTTTATTTCAAGCCAACATTTCTCATTATCATTTAGTTTAACTTGACATATTAAAATAACTAAAAATGTAACTAAAAACTAATAAATATAAAACTGTAACAAATCTAAAATGAAAATAACTAAACAACAACAAAAAAAAAAAAAGACAAAAACACAACAGAATTACTAAAACTAAAATTAACAAAGCACAAATAAAAAATAAATCAATCAATTAAAATACTAACAAAACCTATAATAGTGTGTCAATGCTATTAAATAACACTGCTCAGAAATTGCTAGCAAATTTTGAAGTTGTCACAACTCAAGGGAGTACGGGAACCAGGAACGAGGAGACGAGGAATACACGTAATGAGTCTTTAATGATCCAACGGGAAACACAGAGAACAGGCAGGGGGGGGGGCGGGTGGGAACCATGGCGGAGGCTCAGGAGGAGGACGGACAACCGGGAGGGGGCCGGCAGACAGAGACCAGGGAGGCGACGAAGGAGGGAGGAGCCAGGGAGGAGACAGGAGGGACCCGGAGCAGGAGGAGCCTGGCAGGACCCAGGCCACAGCCATGATGGCCCACGGTGGAGCCGACGGAGGGAGGAGCCATGGAGGAGGGATGGCCGCCGACTCCAGGGGGCCGACCAACAGCGGTGGAGGAGCCCGAGGTGGAGACGGAGAGCTGACGAGCCAGGGGGATGCCGAGGATCCGGGGGGCCAAGGTGGAGCCGAGTGCTCTGGCGACCGAGGTGAAGGCGGAGCTCTGGAGATCCGCGGCGAAGCCGGAGCGACTGAGGACCAAGGTGGAGCTGGCGGGAGGAAGGAGCCCAACTGAGCCGGTGGGACGGAGCGACGAGGTGCAGCCGGAGGAGCGGAGGGACGAGGGAGCCCAGTGGAGCTGGAGGATCGACGGGTGACGGTGGAGGCGAGGGAGCTAGGAGCCGAGGTGGAGCCGCTGGGTCAACAGGCCCGAGGCAGAGTCCGGGCCGAGGAGGTTGGACGCGGAGGTGAGGGATACTCCAGCCCCGGCGACGCTGGAGGATGGCAGTCCCGTGGGGCTCGCACCGCATTGATGGTGGGCTGAGGGCGAGCAGAGGGGCTGCCAGACGACAGCGGTGGAGGAGGCAGGAGCGGGTGGGAGGGTGGGTATATTCGAGGAGCGGGCACTGGAAGGCTTTTTCGAGGAGCGGGCACTGGAAGGCATATTCGAGGAGCGGGCACTGGAAGGCATATTCGAGGAGCGGGCACTGGAAGAACTGAAGCCCTCTCAGGGCTGAACAAGGGAACCAAGGACGAAGGAGGGCTGGACGGGACCAGCGGGGATGACGGAGAGAGGAGAGGAGGCAGTTCGACTTCCAGTTCCAGTTTCCCAGTCAATTAAATCCTCCTCCATGTCCCAGATGGACAATCAGCTCACCCTCAGCCACGGTGCAGGGGGCAGAGCTTCACTCCGCGCTCACACCGTCAACGGCTGGCTCCCTCGCGATGGGCACTGTCGCCGGCTCTCGCACCTGATCTGACGGGTTGGGCTCAACTTCCGGGACGATCTTCCGCTCAGTCGCTCGGCTTCGCGCTGGCTCGCAGATCGCGGCGGGAAATGGCTCTCCGTCATCGGTGGGCTCGGGCTGATGCTCCGCACCGCAGGGAGTTGGTGGGCTGAGCTCTGGGTCTGGAGTGGATCTGGCGAGATCATCCTCAGGAAAGACGGTGAGGGGCGATCCATTTCTCACCAGAATCCACTCCACGAAGGCGGCAAAATCCTCCTCGGACGACAGCGCTCTGCACGCCGTATTCAAACTTGCGTTGTAGAAAGAGCAGAGCGTGCCGTCCGGGTAGCTGGTGGCATTAGCTAACATCAGGAACAGTCTGGCGTGGTCCTCGAGAGATCGTTCCCCCTGCTCCAGCAGGAGGAGTAATTCGGGCCGGACGAGGGGATCCATAGGGCACAACGGAAAGAAAAAACACTGGGTAAAACGAGGAAACAAAACGGAGGGAAAAATACGGAGGTTACTGTTTTGGGTCGGTCTTTCTGTCACAACTCAAGGGAGTACGGGAACCAGGAACGAGGAGACGAGGAATACACGTAATGAGTCTTTAATGATCCAACGGGAGACACAGAGAACAGGCAGGGTAGACACTCAAAGACCAACAAACACTAACTGAAAGGACTGGGACTTATAAAGACAGGACAATCACGGAACTAAGGAGACACACCTGGAATTAAATCAGACAATCAAAGGGAGACAGAAACTAGGTCACAGGGCACACATGGGGAGCAAAACACACAAGACAGTCCAGGGGCGTGACAGAAGTAGAAAGACTCCAAAAATATTTGTTTATTTACAACTTCAAAAAAATGTTTTACAGTATACCTCAAAGAGAGCGGATGTAATATTTAAAAAATAATAACTTTATACTTTATAAAAATAATAACTGGTATGTTTCTCACACAAAGCAAGCATATGCCTTCAGATGGCTTGATAAATTTACTGCATTAGTTTTATAATGCTTTCTTTTTCATTCTGCAGATGAGGAAGTAAGTCATACAGTGACAAGATGGTAATGATGACAGAACTTTAATTTTGCGTGAAATTTCCTTTAAGAGAAGAGTAGTGAAATGTATTACCATCAACAACTGCCCAAAGAGCAAACAGTCAAAATAACTCTTCCGAAACCAATGACCAATAAAGCCCTTGCAAATGTAATTAGCATTACATCTTTGCATTTTTAAGCTCATGCGATCACGTGTAGATTCTCACCCCCTCAGAAACCCTAATGCAATTGAGCAATTATCTTTACTTCAAGTAAATTTGGAGGCAAACGGGGAGAAAGCACAGGCACCAGGGCATCGGAGTCAAAACACAAACCTTCAGTCAGGATTTTTCACTCTCTCTCTCAGCCGTAATTAATTTAAGCAGAGGGAAGAAGAGAGAAAAGAGGAGTCTCATCGTCCCCAGCTGTATTAATTAGCCATCATCGATCGGTTCAGGGTTTGTGGCCGCCACAGATGCCGAAAAGGCAGGAGTGTTTATCTTATCGTGGGTCAGAAACCGAGAGCAGCTGAGAGGCAGACACACACCCATACATCACTCGCCTGTTGTTTAACCTTTGTTGAGAAAGTCGTGTTTTAGAGTGCTGGACAGAAGCAGAGGGAACGGAGAAGTGCAGTCAGCCAGACTTAAAGAGCCGTTTGTCACCCGTGACGGGTTCGCTCAGGTAAACGTGTACTTCAGGACACTGCTTGAGAGAGTTCCTCCGCAGGCGTCCGGGAACAGAGAGCCAAGGGCTTTCGGTTGTCACGTCGCCTCTAATTAATCTGCCACTGGACTGAAGTGTTTTCTGGAGTTAGGACACAATCGGAAAACAGGGTTCAGCTTTACATCGAAGAGATTAAAGTTGTGGCAGATCTTTTCTTCCGTGAAAAAATATTGTGAAACATATAGAAAACGGGAAAAACATGAAGGACGGGGGACTTGGTTCTAAACACTGGTTGTCATCAGAGTCAGAGAGAAGCCTCGTTTCACTGGAAGATGAAGCTTGACATTTTAGTTAAAAAATATGAGTTTGAAAAATATAAAAATAAAAAAATCAAGCATGAATGGATGAATCCTTTCTAATAAGATCAATAACATACATTTACAAAATAGATTTATTTAATGCTGACTTTAAATTGATAGATTAAGATTTATTTAGAAAGTGTGTGTTATAAATGAGTGCTGCCTCACTGTACAAAAGTAGCTGCCATGAAGCAGTCATCCCATACAGATAAGTTGCATCTGAAATCACATACCGTCTAGTAGGCACGAAATTGAAATTGAAATTGAAAATTTGAAAATTGTAATTTGGTTACATGAATGTAAATAAAAGATTTTTTAAGAACAAGAAAATAACTTTTTTTTTTTATTATTCATTTTACCAAAAAAACAGGCTCCCCTTGATTCAAAGTAAAAAAAGTTTTAATTCCTTTTTGTTTTAAACACACTTTAAATTTCATGTTCAATTTGCATTTCAAGTAAATACATCTTGATTTAAACATGTTTAGATATTTGCATAGATACTGAGTAAGTAAATGTATTTCTTTGTTTTATTAATTTATCTTTATTATTATTATTTATTTATTGCTTATTATTTATTTACTTATTTTTTATTTTTTTTGCAGTGCATGCAAAATTATGAATTTAAGAATTTCAGCTCTGATAAAAGACCTTTATTTGCAACCCTTGATAGACACTGGAATGAGACCACATTGAAAACTTTTGATTCAAAACTGAATTTAAACTTGTAAATACCCAAAGTTTTAGGATTAAGATCTTAAAGAAATAAAAGAGGGGGGGGGGGAATAAAATAAATATTTTAGGTTACTAATTGCTTCTGCCATTCAAATAAAGGGAACAAAATACCAAATACTGAAAAATTCTAAAGTTTTTGTTAATTTTTTCAATTCATCTTTAAATTCAACATTTTATGAACATAAAATAATCTTTAAATGTAAACATTTGCAGTAAATAAGAAAAAACAAAAAATAAGCATTTATAGAAGCATAATAGAAGCATTTACAATAGTGGTCTCATACACAAGCGTCTGAATGTATGCCTATGCGGTCGTGTTCCCATGCAGCAGTGAGACAGGTCGTTCAGAGCCGTCTTTGTCTTGGCTCAGGCTCAAGTTCAGCCTAGCACTGAGGAACAATCACTTCATGGAAGTTTGGTGAGCTAAATATAGTGCCAGACACTGACCTAATTGCTATTTTACCATGCACAAGCGAGGCAGGTTAGAGAGTCAACATTCAAAAGAGAGTGTGTGTGTGTGTGTGGGTGGGTGGGTTAGAGAGAGAGACTGGAAGAAGAACAATGTCATATCCTCGTTACTGACCGCTGGCTACCATCCAGAACTAAAGCTGTCATGGGACAAAGAACGAGAGGATAAAAAAAACAGCGAGCATGAAAGAGAGAGAGAAAGAGAGGAAGGCAGCGGAATGTGTCGGAGATTCACGGTTGCTGTGGCGTTCCAGTATGTAGCAGACGGTAACTGCGGTGACAGACGGGTGGAGCACAGCGGTCTGACGCTAAACCACGAGGAGGTCTGTTCGGCTACAATGCCTTATCGTACACACCACACAATAGCGTACAAGTGTGTGTGAGTACACGTGTGTGTGAGTGTGTACGGCCTCGCCAACAGAGCCAAGAGAGTCTTCACACACCATAGAGCCCAAAAGAGACAGAAATGTCATGCTAGCGATCCTTCTCTTTCCTCTTTCACCTTCATTCTCCCTCTCTCCACCTCTCTGCTCTGTCTAGAACACAATGCCTCTTTCGACGCTGTCATTTCCCCACTGAGATCCTCTGCGGTATTTAGGTCATAGTGAATTTGAATGCAGCCTCTTAAAGCGTATTCACTCCACAATAACCCCAACTGACTGCTCAAGAGGGTTCATAGGCAGGGCTCGGTCTGTACTGGAAAACACCAGAAGTTTCATTAAATTACAATCAAGCCCATTAACTGTGAGAGTGCAAGTATATTTGGATGGATGTGATGACAAAGGAAATATATTTCAAGAGGCAAAGGCTGTATATTTGCTGAGGCCAGGTGGATCGCTGAATGATTTGTCTAAGTTTGGTGTTTTTGCAGCGGACAGCTCCATCTCCACCAATCGCAGACTGGCAATAAAATACAAAGATGGATTACGGTTATGCGCAGCATCCTTTGAGACCCCTAAAATCGCAGTTGTAAGATGTAATGTCTACAGTAAATAACGAGAAATTATTGCAAATGAGAAAAATCTGAAATACACTATTATTCAAAAGTTTGGGTTCAGTATGATTTTTTTCTTCTTTTTTTTTTAAAGTAAAGACATCCAGAATGCAGCAAAAGATTTCTGTTGCACAGAAATGTAGTACAGTTTCTGCAAAAATCTTAAGCAGCACAATCATATTCAACATTAATAATAATAAAAAATGTTTCTTGAACACCAAAATTGTTACGGCTGCAGACAGGTAGGCAACAGAAGTGGGTCCAAATGCAGTTTAGAATCCTTTAATGATAATCCACAGATAAATAGCTCTGAAATACATGACTGAACCAGGAAGGGGTCACCAGAAACACAGGAGGTAACACTTAGCAACAACTCACACAGACAATAGCAAACCGGGGCTTGATATACACAAACACAAGACCAAACAGGAAATGGAACACAGCTGAACCAGATAAACACTAATGAAAACACAGCATTATGGGAAATGGAGTCAATGACCAGAACAACAGGCAGGAACACAAAACAGAAACGCCCTCTAATGCCTCACAGTGGTGCAGGCAACTGGGCGTGACAAAAATAGCATTTAAGAATGATTTCTGTAGGATGATGTGACATTGAAGGCTGGAGGATTCACAAGAAAAAGTAATTTTTTTTCACAGATCAAATAAATGTAGCCTTGGTGAGCATGACAAACTTCTTTCCAAAAAAGAAAAAATTACCAACCGTAAAAACTTTTGAACAGCATTGTATATGACAAATAAAGTGTGACATAGGGCTGTCGCGATAACCGCAATATCACAATACCGCTATTGACGAGCATAACCACAGAGGAATGCAACAACCGCAGCAACCGTGATATTTCAGTGTTTTCATTTTCGTAAGGTTACGCCCTTCTTGTTTTACACTTTGTGCATGTGTACTGAATATTAGTAATGATAACAATTATCATGCTGATTTGCACAGAGGCTCAGTAAATTTGCACTTAACAAGCTTAAACAGACAGCGAATGAGAGAGAGATCGACTGATCGCGTGCGATTACTTGCGTCTGTCCTTCAGGCCAAGTCATAGGCTATGTGAAAACAGGTTGTCATGTCCAAGGAAAGCGAAATCTGCCTTTGCATCGACGCTCTGCTGGTCAGCTGAGCCTTTAAAAGTGGCGCTCAAAGTTAAAATGATTTAAACAGCGTTTCATTACAAATCTCTGAATGAATCAGCGCTTTTGAACGTGTAGTAGAATTAACGGTTTATTCTTGTCAGTCAGATTCGAGGATCAGAACTAACTGTTATATATATAGGCTAACAATATACTAATGATCTTATTGTCAGGTTTAAGTTTTGTTATGTAGACCGTTATTTTGTCATTCTCTTCTGTTTACTTCACTTCCTGTTTCAACGCGATTTAGTTTCGTTTTAGGTTTCATTGGTTTCTGAATATGACCTCCTTACATCGTAACACATACACACACAGATTATATATATATATATATATATATGCGGTAATACCGCATATTGAGCCACTCAAAATTACCGCAAGGGAAATTCCTTAACCGCGACAGCCCTAGTGTGACAGCTGCAAAAACGGCATTTATGAGAATGAACTTAGGCAACTTAAATTGCAAAAAAAAAACACCGCACCATAAGTAATGCATAATATCAATGAAAAAAAATTATAATCTTAATCAGTATTTTATCTTGTTTTCTAGTAAATTATATTTATAACATCGTTTAAACAAACAGAAGCTAAAATTATGTGAGATCATAATGTTTTGATTTTTCCTGTTTTAAGCATGAACCTCAATGTCATTTTATTTAGCCTATGCTTAAAATAGGAACAAAAACGGCAAGAAATAAAAAGATTTATGATGAAAATGTTTTATATGAAAACATGCTAATGCATGCAGTTTTGCTTCAAGTAAATTCATATTGAGTTAAAGATGTTCAGATATCTTACAAGAAACGAGAATGAATGAACAAGAGAAAATTAACATTATATCAGTTAATGAAATACGGCTTTTAAATGTAAATTTAAGTTAAAGCCGTAAAACCTAAAATGTTGCTACCATATTTTTTTACGGTAAAATTCTAACAACCACAGCTGCCAGTTTTTAACCGTAAATTTTACTGAATTTTCTTTTACAGTTTACTGTAAGGTACTGAATAACATTACTCATTCCTTTATTTTTTCACAACGTGTCAATAGTCAGTGGCACACGTCCAAGCACTGTCTGTCTATATCAGCTTTACTTCTGTAGTGGCTGGATTCCACCTCTCTACTGTTTGTTCATGCTACAGTATAATCCATCCCAGAAGAGAGATGGGAACAAGACAAACGCTCAGTTTAAATCTGGTCTCACAAATGATCCGTTGTCACAAATTCTGACAACCTCCAGCAAACTCACTTACAAGAACACAGCCGTGTAAATAGCTTATTCAGAGCTTTTTATTATAGAGTTTTTTTAGTGATAAAGATGTTTAACAGACGATAAAGAGAGACAAAAACAGAACAAAAACCAGATTCAAACCTTGTCATCCATATAAGAATCTGGGCTCAACGGCGACCGCTAGCTGCACTTAACTTATATGCTACTTATTTTGTGTGAGGCAACTGCATGCCATATTCTTTATGTATGCTACACACCCATAACAAGCTGATTTTGAATAAATTATACAGAGAAAGCGAGCAATGTGACAAATACTAGAATGCTCCCATCCCATTATAATCGCTAAAGCTGTCACTGCGGGTTTACGCTGTTTCACATGACTGTAAGTTCAGGGTGAGCTCACTGACTGTCCACAAACAAACTCTTGCGAATGCTCCCATTATAACAAACACTGTCTACACTGCACAATAAATCTCTTATTTACACTGTGTCTACGCTTTGTTGATTCTAATGAGCGCTGCTAGTTTTGTTGTGTCTTGTTTCCCGTGTTTGCTGGGTCTCACACAGTCTGTACTGTAAGCGAGCTGCGCAACATCAACCAAATTCAAAACAGTTCCAAATTACGCCAATTACGTCAAGAAATGACGTTTCTTAAGCAATCAAGCACCTTGTGTGCCACCACAATAGGCCAATAGACTCATTTAAATGCCTTTGATTCATCGCTGATTCAAACATTACAAATAAATTTACAAAATGGCATTCACAGATGCTCAGCACATAAGCAGCACCTGCACTACACACTACGCCACGGCTCCAACATATACATGAAGAGCGCTTGAACCGCATTAGCAATTCATGCAGCAAGAAGCACTCATCTTCCTGCAAAAGTGTTTGAGAGCTGTTGGTGAGCCGGTGTCCAGCACAGGCAGCTGAAGAAGTTTATTACGGCCTCAGAGCTCAAGGGTTTGGAAACTCACCAAGGCCAGTAAGTCAGCCGTGAGCTCTCTTCTGTATCAAAAGGACAGATCTACTGTAAGAGTGTGTATGTGTGTGTGACAGCTTGAATAGCCCTAAATCAGATGTCCTCACTCTCCCTTTGTAACGCCCACTCACTGCTAATGGCTTTGAAACGCAGCCAAGTTTTTGGCACACATGAAACAGGTGAGAATGAATGACTACGAGAAAAAAAAAGTCAAACATTTCAAAAGTTCAATAGAGAAAGACTTGTTAACCTCAAAAACCAGCCCTCTTACCACAATTAGACAGATAGATAAACAGATAGACAGGAAATGGATGGACAGACTGACAGACAGTTAGTTTACAGTATGAAGTGGATGGATGGATAGAGAAAGAGATAGACAGACAGCTTATGGCATGCAATGAATGGACAGTTGAAGACAAAGTGAAAGACAGACAGACAAATAGATCGACAGATTACGGCATGTAGTGGATGGATAGTTTGAGACAGTACATAGTGGATAGTTTCAGACAGACAGATATAACGATAGAGCAATAGAACGATAGACAGAGCGACAGTCAGACTAAGGCATGTAGCAGATGGATAGTTTCAGACAAACAGATACAGTATAACAACAGAACGATGTTCTGAGGCTCACGCAGCCTGACTGTGTGTGAGAGAGAATCTCGTGAAGAAATATAAACAAATGAATGCAACAGGACACACAAAGAAACACAAACATGATGCAGTAAAAAATGTTGTTTTCATATTTAATTATCACTTATGATAAGCAACACCACACGACCAAGAGTGATGTTTTCCTAAATATCAGCATGATTGCAAATGTGACATTTGCACAAAGGTTCAATAAAATAGTTAAAATATTTCCAAACAAAGATCACAGCACAACAGTCATGCATCTCTGAACAACACAGTGGTGTTTTGAACAAATCGAGTGAGTCAATGATTCAGCGAGCCATTCATAAAGGCAGTCATTTGCTTCATTCGTGAATGAATCTGCCCTTTGAAAAAATGGTCAAATGAATGAATCAATGATGCACTAACATTAAGACAGTCCCTTGGCACCACCTACTGGCAGATTACTTTCACATGAAAAAGTATCATCGCATTTTCACCAGCGTTTCCTATTTGTATATATAATATTAAAATAAATAAACTAATTAATTAAAACATTATTCCTGTAACATTATTTATGTGGTCATTTTGCAATGTTAATGCATTCATGCCACCTGAAAGCTTCATTAAACAGTCTGTGTAAATGCCACTTCAGATGCAGCTTCTGTTGCAGTGGATTTTTGTGATACTTTTGATACATTTGTGATACTCACGATTGGTAACAGCCCTATTGTGTCTTATTATTCTAAATTAATTTATTGATAAAATGTAAGATGGCACATACATTTAGTAAGGTTAGTGGGGAAAATGTCAATAATAAAAGCAAAAAAAATGTCCTGGAAATTTTAATTTTTCAAGTTTAAGGGGGCAAATATCACAAATATGTCTATTTAGGTAAGTAGGAGCTGACAACATGGATGATAATATTGCTTCAGAATAAATTACATTTACATGAAAAATAAATAATTTTTTCTTTTTGGACAAGCAAATTTTTCAAGCCCAGAAATGATAGATGGAACAACGGATAGATAGACAGACAAACAGACAGACAGACAGAGAGGGACAGAAACCGTGAGGAGTATTACATGGATTCATGGATAAGGTATCGCAGCAGTAAACAACAGTTCTCTCTCTCTCTCTCTCTCTGTGAGAGCCGAACGCAGTTTTCAGATATGCACACACTCAGTTGGATAAAGCGTTCGACAGCCATCAAACAATCAGCAGCGTGGTGCGACAGGCCGCGGCCGGATCACAGGCGGCCGAGCATGAAGGAGGAAACGGAGCTGTCACACTTCCACTGTCATTCCCGCAGCATTTTCTCTCTTCTCTAACACGCACACTGTCATGCTGACCTGCCTTGTCAGCTAAACTTCCCATGATGCACCCCATCCTCCTCCTCACTCCATATTACCTTCCCGCTTGCCTTCAATATGACCTGTCAATCATCACCTTGGAAACCAGGTAGTCTGCGTCGCCTCTAATCAGCGAGTGTGACTAACTGATCAACAGCTCTGTTCTGTCCAGTCCAGCGCTGCGGGAAACCAGTCAAACCAGAGCAGTCACCTTCACACATAGCAAAATGACCTTTCACACTACTGACTGATTTTTGTAGATGCATTTTAACTATAAGCATGAACCTTGTTCTTTTTAAACCTTTGAGATACAATTCGCCCCAAAGAGTATTTGGAAACTTAATCCACACTAAAATGTGTGAGCATGCATTTCCATAAGATAATAAATATCAAACCAAGTGGCATCTGCAAACAAATGATGCTAGTGATTTTCTTAGAGCTAACTTTTAACTAACTGGTCTCCGTGTGATTTTTAGTGGAGGTATGAAGACCTTTCACACAGGTGTAGGTTATCACATTAACATATATTATTTCCTATTTATCGTTTAAAACCTAGCAACATTGTTTAATCAAAAAAGTTAGCTTGTGCTATCTTTTGTTAAAATAAATACAACTCGGTTTAAAATTTTATCTAATAAATAACATTTATACTTGTTAACAAATACTTGTTGGGGGCCACTGAATTTAAAGGGCACATTTCTGGTGTTGAAAGGGGTGGGGCGAGCAGTAGCTCATTATCATTTAAAGAGACATGCACCGAAACAGGTTGCGTTGAACAGAGCTGTATTTCATTAAGACCCTAAAGAGTCATACCAATTGTTGGAAAATGGGCCTAAGATGCCTCCTTTTAATATAATAAATCATGTACATAAACAAAAAAACAAACAAATACATATTATTCCTTATACACTACCATTCAAAAGTTTGAGGTCAGTAAGATATTTTTTTAAAGACCTGATACTTTTATTCAGCAAGGACACATTAAATGAATCAAAAGTGGCAGTAAAGATGTTCACATATAATTAACAAAAGATTTATGTGTTGAATAAATGTTATTATTAACTTTCTATTCATCAAAGAATTCTGGAAAAAAAGAAAATAAAATAAATATCAATAAATGAAAATACATCACAGTTTCCACAAAACTATTAAGCAGCACAACAAATCATATTAGAATATTTCTGAAGGATGATGTCACTGGAATAATTAGCTTTGTAATAGCATTTTAACATAATAATTTTAAAATATATATTAAAAACAAAAAACAGGTATTTTTAAATTGTAATAACATTTCACAACATTACTGTGTTTGATCAAACTGTGGTGAGCAATGAAGATTTTTTTCAGCAACATTCAAAAATCTTACTGACCCTAAAACTTTTGAATGGTAGTGAATATGAGCAAAACACATACAGTACAACTATACCTGCTTATATAAAAATTTACAGCATATAATTACAAAAATGCATTAACTAAATGGATCCACAATTTCTTAAGACAAACTGCCTGTGATATTCCTCATTTGTAAGTCATTTTGGACAAAAGCATCCACTAATTGAATAAATGTAAGTATTCCAAACCATTGTTCTGAGTGAGCAGAATGGAAACTAGCATAGATATGATGTAAAGGTTTTCAGAGGCAAACGAGAGAGAGATAAATCAGTGTGTGTTTTACCAGCAGGTTTGTTTGTGTGTGTGTTCTGGCTTATTTAATGCACTCGTGCGCTGTGGGAGTCGCTCTGCCCCCTCTGTGCTGCTCTTGACCGCTGTGGCCTCCGGCATTGGCGCTTGTTTTCTGTGTTTTTGGCTGGGCTAGTGTTTTTCCTCCTCTCTTTTCATCCCCCTCTCCTCATCTGCATTCTTTATTGGGCTCTGATGGGTGACCGCTGACCTTTCGAGAGGAGAGGACTTCCTGTCCAAGAAACACGCCCGCATCTCATCACACACACACACACACACACACACACACAATGAGTAATGTACTGTATGTACTCTGTTATTCTGTGATTTCAAGTGGCTGTCACATTTGTTTGCACGCCACCGCATACAACAAGAGGATCAAAACAAACGCAAAAAATACACACACATGAGGCACATACAAGGACCGTCTGAGGAACAAACAAGCAAACCCAAAAAGCACAAGCAGGGTCAACAGGCATGAAAGCCCACTCACCGTCTGTCACAAACGCTCTCTGTATTTGAGGCAGTGATTTAAAGGCACAGTAGAAAATTCTGTCATCATTTAGTCACCCTTATGGTACTTTGTGTTTTTGTCATGCTGGTTACTGCCATAATTCAATGTATGAAAAAGAGCGGCATGAACATTCCACCAAACATCTCCTTTTTGTTCTACAGAAGAAAGTCACGTAGGTTTGAAACAACGTAAGTCTTAGTAACTGATGACAATAAATCACATTCTTTAAATCCTTCAAAACAACTACTAACTTCCTCTGACTTATCAAGGTCTGTGTTTCGGCAACAGTGACAGCTCTTTTTGCACAGCCTCTGATCTAACAACCTGTCCTTTTCAGGCAAAAAGAGAGAACAAGCAGAATCAACAGAAACTGCACACACATCTCAAACTCTCACACTCTGAAACGACCCAAAAGGTCAAGGTTAAGGCCCCGCTGGGACTGTCCTCATCAGTGCCTGAGTCAAAGTTAATGGCAAAACAGATCTAAAGGGCTGTCCAGCGGTTAGGAAACACAAACGCACACACAGATGGTCTCACTAACAAAGACACACAAGTGACAAGGAATGTGTGAATATTTTTCTTGGCACTGTTTGCAGGATATAAGCCATTTAGGATGGGTCTGTCTGTGCAAGGACAGAAGTGATCAATAGAGAACGATAACAGTGCAGAGAGAGAGAGAGAGAGAGAGAGAGATGTGCCTTAACCTTCATATCTGTTATTATATGCATTTAATAGTGTTATTATTGTATTAAATATCTTTAATCTTATTTTTCAATTATCTTCATAATTAATACTTATAATTTAACTTGGCTGATTATTAAAGGTCTATTTCACCAACAACAAAAAAAAAAGATATAAAAATTCTCTAATTTTATTTATTTATTTAACTTAATCTTTTTTTATGATTATGAAAACATATGAAATATGAAAAATAGTCTAAAAAAATTAATTAAAAAATAAAATAATCAAGCCCTGGTTTCTTCTGCTTTTAGATTTATTTATTTTTTATTAGTAGTAATATTATTCAGTCTTTTTAAACACTACTTGATTACTATGTTTGCACTCTGTTTAGATATTTTACTCTCATTCAGCAAAACAAATTGACGATTTAATTTAAAAATTAGATCCTTGTTAGTTTCTTCTGCACTTTGCAGCTTGTAATTGTTAAAGCTGCAAATTGATGACAGAAGACATTTCAGTCCTCTAAAACAAACCCAATAAAATATCATTTGTACACTGAAACTGGGACTTACTCTCTTCTGTACAAAAACAGCTCAATTACCAAATATTACTTATTCAATTTCAGTCTCTCCGAGCATCTGTAACTAATATAACACAAAGTCACCTGTGGCTCGTTAGAGAAGCACAGACTCAGAGAAACACGTTATATTTTGCCTAGGCTTTTAATTGAAAACACATGCAAACCGCAATTGATCGGCTAATGGGCTACAAGTGTGATATTTTAGTTAATGTCCTCTGCTAACCCTCAGTAAATCCATATTTCTGCTGAAAGAAAGAGTAATAGATATAGGCTTTCAGCAGATAGGAAAATGCCTTTTTGGCACAAGACAGAGTCAAGCTGTGAGTTGTGAAGGCAGACATAAAAGAGGAATGGCAAACTCATCTCCTGTGTGAATGTACTGTCCAATCTGCAACCCTCTCCACACTTCAGCGGCCCTTGCTTTAACAGGACACCAGAAAATACATCTTTGGCCCTACACACTTGCTCTCCCTCTTTCTATCTTTTTTTTATAATAATATATTGATTTTTTGGGAGGTGGAGCTATAGCCCTCCCTTCACATAGTTTATGAGAGCGGTTACAGAAGAATAGCTCTTGGTACAAGGTGAACTTGACTAGCCATGAGGGAAAGTATACTGTATCTTTCATTCTGTTTCTTTTTGAAATTCCCTTCTGTACGTCGACTACGACTGGGGTACGTAGAGTTCTGCCGACTTATCAACGCAAAGAATTGATTTATCTCCCTAATTAGCTTCTCCATGCTGATAACTAATGACATGATGACGATGATGTGTGTGTGTCCATGCAAAGTTTCTTATTATAGAATTGCCAATCTTCATATAATTAAACCCCAGTAAAGAGTACTACTCTTGTAGTGTGGTAGAGTGATAGTATCAGGTGCTCATTTACCATGGTGGTTATATTTTTCCTATGCGTACAATAAAAATGTATATGGTACTCCAAAATACTTTAGAATACCATGGTACAGTACCTTTATTTCTGTGTGAACATACCATTGCAAAAACGTACTATGGCAGTAACATCATACAGTAATAGTGTCAGATAGCATAGTAAAATATGCTTCTGTTTTGGGACATAGTAATTTCATGTTTTTGTTCAGTTTTAAAGAAATGACTTTCATTCAGCATGAATGCAATTGTGCTTTTGCAATTGTTTGTTTCATTCAGCATGAATTGTGTAATGTTAAAAAAATATTTCAAATAGATGTTCTTTTTTAAACTTTCTAGCCAATGAATCCAAAAAAAAAAAAAAAAGTATTAAAAACATTGAACAGCACAACCATTTTCAACATCGATAATAATAATAAAAAATATATATTTCTTGAGCACCAAATCAGCATATAAGAATGATTTCTGAAGCATTGTGTGACGACTAGGGTTGCCAACTTCAGAAAAGGAAAATAAGGTATAATCATGGGTTTTCATAGTAAAATAAGGGACAGAATAAGGGACACACACACACACACACGCATGCATATATACATATATATATTCTGTCTCTTATTTAAAATCCCAAATATGTATATATGTGTATATACATACATACATATATATATATATATATATATATATATATATATATATATATATATATTTTTTTTTTTTTTTTACTTGAGTCTTCTTATGCTCATCAAGGCTGTATTTATTTAATTAAAAATACAGAAAAAGACTACTGTGAAATATTGTTGCAATTTCTAATATTGGTGTCCTATCTTAATATACTTCAAAATATTATTTATTTCTGTGATGTAGCGCTAAATTTTCATCAGCCATTACTTGAATCTACAGTGTCACTTGATCCTTCAGAAATCATTCTAATATGCTGATTTATTATCAGTGTTGAAACAGTTGTGCTGCTTAATACTTTTTGAAACCTGTGATACTTTTTTCAGGATTAGGCTATTTGATAAATAAAAAGTGAAAAGGAACAGCATTAAAAAAAATATAACAATATAACAATATCACTTTTTATCCATTTAACACATCCTTGCTGAATAAAAGTGTTCATTTCTTTAAAAAAAAAAAAAAGAAAGAAAGAAAGAAACACATTACTGCTCCCAAACTTTTGAATAGTAGTATATATTGTAACACAAAAATTATATTTTGAATAAACAGTTTTTTTTGCTTTTTGTTTGTTTTTTTACTTTTTATTTATCAAATAATCCTGAAAAAATATCACAGGTCTCAAAAAGTATTAAGCAGCACAACTGTTTCCAACATTCATTATAAATCAGCATATTAGAATGATTTCTGAAGGATCATGTGTCACTGAAGACTGGAGTAATGATGCTGAAAATAAATTATATTTTAAATTATATTAAAATAGAAAGCTTATTTTAAATTGCAACAATATTTCACAAAATTACTTTTTTTCTGTATTTTTGATCAAATAAATGCAGCCTTCATGAGCATATGAAACTTCTTTAAAAAAACATTCAAAATCTTACTGATCCCAAACTAACGGCTGTGTGTGTCAGTCCTGTGTTGTGTGTTTTCCACCCTCTTGTGTCCTTATATGGTCTTTTTCCTGTCCTTGACTGGAAAGACTGTTTTTTGAGTTATTCCACGTCTCCGTGTTCCTCGTTCCTCCCCGCTGTGTGCACCGTGACAGAAGACCAGACCCTAAACCGAAAGTGAGCGGCACCTTTTTTCACGGTTTTGTTTTCCATTTTTTGAAAGTTTTTTGTTTGTTCCTGTTTGTGTTCCTCCGCGGCATGGAAGTCGCTGCTCTAGCCCGCTGAGAATTAGCGTGGGAGTTCGGCGGGATCACTGCGAGTCCGCTGGCCGCTCGTCAGTCAAGTTCGCCGTGCATCAGTCAAATCTGCCAGCCGTTCATCTGTCCAGCCCGCCGGCTGTGGCTAACCCTAGCCTGCCGGCCGCCCGTCAGTTAAGTTCTCCGGCCGTTCGTCTGTCTAGCTCACCGGCTGAGGCTAACCCAAGCCCGCCGGCCGCACATTAGTCAAGTTCGCCGGCCGCTCCAAAGTCAAGTTTGCAGGCTGTCGCTCGCTCAAATCCTCCTACAGGGTTCCGGCTGTAGTGGCCGGACCGAGGGAACCGAGGCCATGTCCATGAAGACCACCTGCCATGGCCTCCTGAGCTCCCGGATACGCAATGGCGCCCCGAACTGTCTGTTCCATCCTCCAGAGCACTCACCCTCCTTCCCCGGTGGTACTGTTACAGCACGGGACGTGCCTTCCGGGAGGGGGGAGTTATGTCAGTCCTGTGTAATGTGTTTCCCGCCCTCTTGTGTCCTTATATGGTCTTTTTCCTGTCCTTGTTTAGTTTGATTATGATTCTGTTCAGCTGTCTGTGTTTAATTATCCTGTGTATTTAGTTCCTGCCTGTTTAGTTCCTTTTTGTCTGGTCTACTCGTTACGTTCTTTGTGTTCGTGTGTCTCAGCCCTGCCTTGTCTTGCCCTTTTGGATTTTATTAAAGACTGTATTTTGAGTTATTCCACGTCTCCGTGTTCCTCGTTCCTCCCCGCTGTGTGCACCGTGACAGTGTGTGTGTGTGTGCGTATAGGCCCTACAGTAAAATGCGTATTTTTCAATTAAAGAGAACTTAGAGTTAAAATGGGCTGCTTTTGGTGCTTGACACTTCATTGGTCATTGTGTTTTAAGAATGAGATCCAAGGTTAAGAATACGCTGGAAGTTACTTAAATGTAAATTGTTTTATCTATTTAATATTACCTACAATAGAGAAAGACAACTTCCCTTATTGATCACGTCTTCCCTCAGGTAAAATGCATGTTTTATTGTGTGGCTGGATGTTGGACTCATGAAAAATAATCACGTTGTTTGCATTCGTCAAAAATTTGCTGAAGTCAAAACACTTACGTTAAAAAAAAAAAAAAAAACTCCAGTAGCGCGCTCGAGATGCGAAGCAGGAGCGACCAGCCGACAGAGGATTCCTCTTGGTCTTAAAGCCTTCCTCGGATATATATAAATCACACACTTGTCCAAAAAGAATGATAAATTCTCAATTTAGAGTTTGTTATTCGTATGGTTTATGGTCATACGGCATATGCCTTAAATACGGGACAAACTGCATTCCGTATGGCTTTCATAAGGAACGCTGCTTTGATGCCCTAAATACGGGACGATTCCGTATTATACGGAACGGTTGACAATCCTGCAATCACAGATATAAATTACATTTTTAAATATATTAAAATAATAATTATTTTAAATTGTAATGATATTTCACAATATTTCTATTTATACTCTATATTTAATTAAAATTATAGGAGACTTATTTTAAAAACATTCACAAATCTAACCGAACCCAACCTTCTGAATGGAAGTATAAATATTTATGTACCATGACATTACTGTCTGACATCATTACAGTGCCATGGTAACCCCACAAGAGTGTTTCATAATGTCTGTTTCTGTCCTAGAATACCCCTTATTTATATCAAACACACACACACACTGCATAAATCCAACTGCATTTAAAATATCAAACACATAAATGGAATCACACACACACAACCTTAGTGCAGTAACTCACAACATACACATTCAAAAATACACACACACTGTAGCTTATAGAAAAAAATACAATTAAAACAAATCCTTGATTTTGAGGAATAATTCCTTTTTTGTACTGAATATCATCAGAGGGTTCCATGAAGGTTGATCCTGTTTTGAACATTCTGAGGTTTCCAATTGAAAAGCATATATATGATTATCTCCCTTCTCCTCTCAGATGTTGGAGGCTGGTGTCAAAAAGGATGTCATGGGTTGCTATGAGAGACAGAAAGCCAGTCCAAACCTGATTTGGACCTTCCAGAACCACTGGGACTTCAATCTGTTTTCCTCTGTGTGGCTGGTAAAAATACCAGCTATCTTTAACTCTCTGGGGATGGTGCTGCTATATAACAGGCAAAAAATCTTGTTAACTGTCTATTTCTTGAAGCAACAAATAACATACTATTATTTATGGAGATTTTTATCATTTAACATAGATTTAGTTCTGATTATATGTAAAGACAATAAGAATAAGAAACCTAAAAAAAAAAAACACACACAAATGCAGGAATTCCTCACAGTATAAGAGGGATTTTCCCTCCCACGTAGAGAATATTAAGCTATGACTGCATTCAGCTGTCTGGATGTAAACACCATCTGACTGAAAAAATACAAAACATAAGGATTCCAATATGAATATGGTTCTTTGATATTGTGATGGACTGTTTTAATTTCAGTATACATGATAAAGAATTCCAATATGACACACATAAAATCTAAAGATAAAAAGAAATTAAGCTACGAAGCACACTGCCCACATTAAGGAAAGGGATTCTGAAGCAAATTCATAATAATTAATATCTAAACATTTTCAGTTCAGAAGCATCAACATTCGAGCACCTGCACAAAGACAATAACTCAGAACTTCCTGAAGAAAAGGTAATTCCAAAATGGAATCTAGAAACATGCTGCCTCCTAAAATACCTTCTGAAATATCCTAAAGCATGCGGAGATGGCAATCCCAAAATGCATTACAACCAGTTCAGCAACAAAATTAATCTAAGATGGTGAAAGGAGAGAAATTTTGATAATTTAATACCAAAAAATGTTGATTATACTGTAAATATCCTTCATTCGTAACCAGAAAGTACCAATAAAAAAGATTAAATATCATTTAAAACATACTATTTCACCCAAAATTAGTGCCTGTTGTGTATATTTTATGGTTACCCTAGTAAAAAAGTATATATATATATATATATATATATATATATATATAATAAATGTATTTCATACTAAGTATATTTCAAATCTATTAACATAAATATTACAATTAAACATTATTTGGAGTAATACTTGTGTACAATGCATATTTCTTAATATTAAGCCTAAAATGTGTTTTAATTAAATGTGTTTTAATAAAATGTGTTTTAAAGGGCATTAAGCACAAAATTAGTTATCCCAATTTAGCATACTTTAAGTATACTAGTTTGGTATACTAAAAGTACAATTGCAGGGTATTTTTATTGAGTACATGAATATGTAGGCTAAATGTATTTGTAGTATAGTTAGCATGAAATAAATTTGAGTATATTTATTTTTCACTAGGGTTTCAGAGTATCAAGTTACTAGCTTAGTAACCTTTAAAGAGTGCTGCAGAAATGACATATTTTTGTCATCAAAAAGCCAATAATATTTTTACATTGCCGTTTGAATTCTTGCCGAAAATAAGCTTTGTGACCAACAATCGTTTAATTCTTACTTTTTGTATATCAAGATCATTTTCACAAATGTAGACCATTTTGAAGCCCAAATACAACAGACAGAAGTAAACAGCTAAAATTGGGCTATAAACGAACAACACGACAGTTGCGTGACTTCAACGTCACGTCAAAAGTGTTGGATGGTAAGGATCCACTGTGCACTTTCTGTGGTACTGTGTATGAATCTGAGTGCATTATGATGTTGCATTACTTTTAAACATCATGGCGCCTTTCCCTCAAGTCCCAGAGGGCCACAGGGGTTCAGACGGTTGATCTTCCCAGCAGACGCCCAGCAGGGGTTGAAAATAAGTCGAGCGCAGGGTCAGAAAGGATGCGGCTCTGGAAAATCAGGCTGGATATTTAGGGAGTAATGCATGCGAGTGCTCCGATCAAAGTGACTGAATTAGGCCAGGTATCTGGTCGCCTGTCACTGGCCTACCCACACACACCCCCACTGGATATACACACTCAACAACCCCCTAATGACTGCCCATCTCTTTCCTGTCCTGCTCCATCACACAAAGACGTCTTGACCACTCTGTACCCACAGCACACACACCTGCCAAATCTGACAATTCACATATTTTAGTCTGAGTCTCTGGCCAGCGCTGGGTTCAATGTCTGTGTGTGAGAGACAGAAAGAAAATGAGAAAAAGAGAGACAGAGGGATACAGAAAACAAAAATTGGCAGTCCCAAAGAAGTGTGAGAGCACCTTACCCTGGCCTGTTTGAGGACATGCGGTCCAGCCGAATTGGATTAGTTGCTTTTAGTGTAAGTGCTGTGTTTGGGTGGACATGTAGCAAATAAAAACACTTTTTTAATCTCTTATGAGGATTTTAAATTCTTATCCAGCCACATAGAAGCCATTTACTGAATTCACCTGTACACAAACCACACCCAACGCTCCAGGAAAGAGAATAGACGGGCGGAGTGAGGTTGAGGAAGGCCGACAGCCATACGTCTCCGATCTGGCTCTTAAAATCAAATGAATTGACTAATTTAAGCACAAACTGAGATGCAGTTAAATTGGGGTCAGCGAGGATGGAAAAGTTTGGCGTAGGTTAAAAGCACACATTCCAGCAGAGGCTTCTGGGAATCAATGGAGGGTCTGATCTTTTAAGTGTTCGGGGACTGGATGGTCAGGGTTTGATGTTATTGGCGTGTGTGTGTGTGTGTGAGGGGGTATGGGATTGTGGGAATGGATGAGGAGAAGGAGAAAGAGGAAATGACATCAGAAAATGGACTGCTATAAGCAGTGGGACAGCCAATTCTCAGGGAAATAAAAATAAGTTAACATTACAATAAAAAAAAATTTGCCAAATGTTGGAAAAAGATAAAAGTAATTTTACAGTGCTTAAGATAATTACTGTATAATAAAAGGTACGGCAGTGACAAATAACAGATTCAAAAAATGAAATGATACCACTGGGATACGTCCATCAAGATGCTCTTAGCTAAAAACAAAACATAGCCAACTACACTCAAGTTACTTAAAAAGACAATATGGCTTGAAAAAACTCTCTAATCATTTAACTTATTTTAAAATGAAATGTAAACAACTATTTCAAATGAATAAAGGTCTCAGTTAGGATGATAGAATCAAATGTCAACTATAGTAGATTTATACTAAATACAACAAAAACATACACATTTACATAAGAGTCAAAAAACGATACATATCGAAGGGATTTGAATTTTTGCATCATTTGTTCATTTTTTTAAATGAATCATCTAAATGAAACAATTCACTAGAATTGACTTCAGACTGTGAAATCTGCCTCACTCCGTGTCTATTTATATATGCATTTAATATAGTTATTATTGCAATATTTAGCTTATTTAGTCTTTTAATAACCTCCATAATTTATTCCCCTTTTTATTAAATTTACTGATTAGGAAAAAGTTCACTAACCAAAAACTTATTATTATTAATTATCTCTGCAATTCCTATTATTTTTAATTTATCTTTTTAGGACTTTGTTGAACACCCACCAATGTTTAATTGAGTGTGTTTGATTAACCATGCTGACTTCAAAAGAGCAAAGGAGATGCTTGTGCAATTGTGTATTATGCAGTGCATCTTACCATACAGACGTGTGTGTGAGTGTGTTTAGGGGGTGATTTACGCTGATTTATATGGAGCAACAGAGGAACACAGAATGCTCATTTTCCCATAATGCCCCTAAAGGGACAACGTTTGCCCATATTCCTCTCTGGGAACACATCGCCCTCGCAGTGGGTAAATGGGTATCGATTAAACTTGGAGTTACTCTGAGGCCAGCATTTTTAATGAAAAAAGAATGGAAAAGAAAAGATCTTGATCCCTGGCTTGTCATCGGCAGCACAAGCCAAACCGCAAACGCAGTGAGCACATTACTCCAAACCACAACGCTGTTCATTGCTCCCAAACAGACCACACAGCACTAATAACCATTTGCTGAACAGTTTGGATTTTTAGCTGAATGAATTCACCACAATTGAGTGTTTTGCAACAATATCAATAGCCCTGCACCTATCCGCACCTCATAAGAAAGCTAAACATATTATGAGCTGGGTTACGCAAGCGGAGATTAAATTAGAAACAACCTAGTTTAGAGCAACCTTATGAAGATAAAGGAAAAGTAATAAATTATTTGAAAATGAGGCAACATGCCCACAAGCATATGAAACAGATGTTCAGACACATGCGCAATGAACAAGAATGTCTTTCTAAATTATCTATAAAGCATGCACATTGTGTGTACAAATAGGCAGCCATTGTTTGTTGACTTAAACTGTTTAAACATATGCATTTCAAAGCAATTAAAGTCCATGTGGTAAACAATGATAGACAGACAGACAGACAGACAGACAGACAGACAGACAGACAGACAGACAGACAGATAGACAGACAGACAGATAGACAGACAGACAGATAGATAGATAGATAGATAGATAGATAGATAGATAGATAGATAGATAGATAGATAGATACAAAATAAAATAATACAAAATAACTTAATAAGAAATACTTATTTCAGTAATATCAATAATACATTAAAATATCACAATTAACATTAATTACAAGATGAATACATGAATTCTGCAAAAGTATTGTTCATGACACTTAATGTTAATGATAATGTGTACAATTTAAAAAAAGGCAGAAGGAAAGGAGAGCATTTGTAGAAAGAAAGGAGAGAGAGGAGGGTGTCAGACTCAATTACATTAGATATGCGGCCTCTTCTAACACAGCTGAGGCATTTTTAACTACACAAACACGTCAGCCTGTACACTCACCCCTGATGCCAAACAAATTACGTTTCATCAAGCCGCAGATCAACGTGAAGAGATATTTCAACACAGTCCATCAGAACGCCAGCAGCAGCAGTCAGCCTCACCGCTCCGCTTCTGTACATGTTTACATGTTCCCATGTCTGGTTTGTGGAGGTTTGCTATTCACAGAGGCAGCGGAGTAGAGCTTCACAAACTTTTTAGCACAAAGGACACCAGGGTCGGACACCAAGGGGGGTATTCGCGGGCCTTGTCCCCCGAAACGAGTTACTGTGCCCCCTTCCCCTCATCTCCCCTCCCTACTGAATGTGATGGATTTCAAATGCGAAAGTGAAAGCGTAAAAACAGCGCACATACAAAAGCGATTCCATGCTTTTGTGAGCATCAGCATTTGCAGATTGTACGCTTCCCACCTGAAACAACTCAAGGTGGTTTCACCCCCAAATATAAATGCCCCCCTGATGTAGGTGCCCTGGAGCCAGCTCTGAAGGACACCTTTCTCACTCTAAATTGTTTAGAGACAAAACTGTTTCAGCAATAATGTATACATTTTTCAGGACAGACCTACAATGATGCTGGATGTAGAAGCTTTACAGTAAGACCTAAAACAAACTTGTGAACAACAAACATGTGTTCTGTTTTTGCTCCAATTATAATATCGTAATAATATGATTCATCTCAAAACTGTCTGGTTTATAGAAAGGTGTAAAACACCAAAAAACATTTTTTTAAACCAAGAAAATTAATAGGAACTGTATATATAGAACCCAGGCAACTGTACAAGCTGTTAGAACCTGCCGAAAAATATGTCTGATTTTGCCGAATGCACCAAAAAAATCCTATAGTGTTCCATAGATCTGCAGTGAGATTTTCGTTCACAATTCAAGAATTTTTCACGGATCCCCTGACTATTTGTCACAGAAACCTGAGGGGTGCACAGATTCCCATTTTTAAGAAATGCTCAAGCATTCAAGAGATGAAAGGGAATGGGATCACAATGAGATTTGAACCTGCTTTTCCTATACGACCACCATAGCTCAACATGTCTGGATAATATAGATTAAACACTAGGCCTGATCTCAACTAGAGCTAAAATTCACATTGCATGTTTTGTTTTTCTTATATTTCTTTACATACATTACTGTAGTGTGTTCATGGTTTCATGTAATATAAAAAAAAAATTAAATCACAGTAAAAGAAAATAATCTGTGAATCAGTTTCTACAATTTAACCGTAAAATAATATGGTAGCAACATTTTAAGTTTTAAAGATTTAAATTAATTTTAAGAAACTGTATGTTTCATTAACTGAAATAAATAATAATTAGCTTATCAAATTACTAAAATCTAAGCCTACCAAAATACTAAAAACACTGATGTAGCACAAGTAGCTTTTCCACAAGCAGGGATAAACAGTAATATATAAAGACTCATGGTGACATACATACAAATACAAAACACCATCATGGTAACACGCATGACACTAAAATAATGCAATAAACATTTATTTATGTAACATAATATGTAACATAAACACATATTATGTTACATAAATGTTACATAAAAGTGTACATAACTGGAAAAAAAAAAAAAAAAAAAAAAGTTATTTCGATGCAAAACCATTGAATGTGAGCTGTCACACAGAGAATTCCGGAAATGTCAATTTATGGTACCATTAGATCTATTAAATTTTTTCGCAGTTTTTACCGTTTACACCGTATATAAAGTCCAACTCACACTGCAGTGAAAAAACACAGACCAATGCCGACAGCCGATCCAAGTACAGTATGTCACTTCTCAGAAATTCCAAGACCTGATTCATCATGTTCAAATGGCAAAATCAAATGATGACCAATAGATGGTGACAAGGGTACTGAACCGACAAAACCTAAAGAACGTGTGAATTGGCCTTGAGGGAACTGGCCGTTAACCAATAAAGAGGTCTTTAGTGCAGGATTTTTACAGACTTTTACCGTTATGCTATGGCTTTGAACTCTAAATAATGAGTAATCTGTACTCTTACAAGAGCTCTGCAAATAAACACATACAGTAGTGGTCAGAATTATTGGCACCCTTGGTAAATATGATCAAAGAAGGCTGTGAAAATGAATCTGCATTGTTAATCCTTTTGATCCTTTCATTGGATAATAAGAATTTAAAATGAGGGGAAATATCATTATGAAATAAATGTTTTTCTCAAATATACGTTGGACACAATTATTGGTACCCCTAGAAATTCTTATGAGTAAAATATCTCTGAAGTATATTCCCATTCATATTCACAATTTTGAGCACTCCAGGGTGATTATGAACATGAAATTATCCAGCCATGGCTTCCTGTTTCACAGAAATATAAATAGGAGGGAAAACAAAGTCCAAATTCCCTTAATCATCCATCACAATGAGAAAAAACTAAGAATAGATTTCTGATGTGCAGCAAAAGATAATTGAACTTCACAAATTAGTGAAGTGGCTTTAAGAAAAGAGCTAGAGCAGTGAAAATTCCCATTTCCACCATCAGGGCAATAATTAAGAATTTCCAATCAACATAAAATGTTACGAAACTGCCTGGAAGAGGACGTGTGTCTATATCGTCCTAATGCACGGTGAGAAGGAGAGTTTGAGCGGCTAAAGACTCTCCAAGGACCACAGCTGGAGAATTGCAGAAAATAGTCTCGGGGTCAGAAAACCTTAAAAAAAAAAAAATTGTCAAACAGCACCTACATCACCACATGTTGATTGGGAGGGTTTCAAGAAAAATTATCCTCGCTCATCCAAAAACAAACTCCAGCATATTCAGTTATCAGATACGACTGGAACTTCAAATGGGACTGGCTTCTATGGTCAGATGAAACTAAAAAAAGAGCTTTTTAGCAGCAAACACTCAAGATGGGTTTGGTGAACACAGGGATAAAAAGTACCCCATGTGTACAATGATATATACTGCTGTATTTATGATGTTGTGGGCCTTTATTTCTGCTGGAGGTCCTGGACATCTTGTTTAGACACATGGCATCATGGATTCTATCAAATACCAACAGATAAAAAATCAACAAGTGAGTGACTCTGTTAGAAATCTTAACAGAATGATGAATAATGGGCCATGTTTGGATCTTCCAACCATACAATAATCCAAACACAAACGTCAAAAACAAAACAAAAATGGGTCACTGAGCACAAAACCAAGCTTCTGCTGGCCATTCCAGTCCTCTGACCTGAACCCTGTAGAAAATGAGTGAACTGAAGAGAAGCAGCACCAACATGGAGCTGGGAATCTAAAGGGTCTGGAGTGATTCTGGATGAAGGAATGGTCTCTGATCTCTTGTCAGGTGTTCTCTAACCTCATCAGGCATTATAGGAGAACATTTAGAGCTGTTAAACTGGCAAATGGAGGTTTCAAAAAGTATTGAATAAAAGGGTACTGTTAATTGTGGCCAATGTGTATTAGAGAAAAACATTTATTTCATGATGATATTTCCCCCCATTTTAAATTCTTATTATCCAATGAAAGGTTAGATTTTTGTGAATTTTTTTAATAAAAGATCAAAAGGATTAACAATGCAGATTAATTTTCACAGCCTTCTTTGATCATATTTACCAAGAGTGCCAATAATTCTGACCACTACTGTACATACATCAATGAAGTGTCGCGATATTAGATGTGAGAGCACTGCACACCACGATGGGAGGGGATGCAATCTATCCGTGTGTGAGTGGATGTATAACCTTGTGTTTACACTAAGTCCACGGCCGGATGATGCAACAGACAAAAGCATTTTACAAAGAAGTACTGCACAACACAATTGTTTCGTAGAAATCTGCATTATACAACTGACGGCCACATAAATGCCAAACCCGAGGCCAGTGTGAAATATGCCGCTCAGATAAACACAACAAAATTAAAGGGAACTGAAATAAATGAGGTACAAAAGGATGTTTACACCAAAATTTAGACATTTACAACTCTTTTAAATGTCACGCTGAATGGATTTTGAGGATGTGCATCCACTTCACCTCACTCTCCGCTTCGGCCTGGATTCGTCCACTCATATGCAAATTGTCAGTTTATCTCTCCTCGTGTCACACACACACTGGGTCTATGGCTTAGACTCACTACCGAAGGGGTCAATTGACCTTGTTAACTGCATAAAAACACATTAGAGTTATTTCCAGCACAGCTCTCTAGCTATCAGTACTCTTCACGTTCCGTGCCGCTTCCACCTGCTGCTTTCCACACCATTACGGACAAAAATCTACTGACCCTGAGATGAATAAATTTAGGCCATGGCTAATGTGTGCCAATGGCAGTGCAAATGTGTACGCGTAAGTGTAATCAATAATCAATAGTGCAGTTTTGACTGTAGCCATTGGTTCCCTTGTACATTAAATGACACTTATTGGCTCGGTGATCTGCATTTTGCCATTAGTGATTAGCAAACAGCCGCTAGGCCCATGCAGTTAAGTGGGTCTAATGCTCTCTGCATTTACTAGTAATGACAGCAGGGTGCAGACAGACTGCCAAACAGTCACAAAACATCTACGCGACCATTTGAGGTTTTTTTAGTTTCAACATGTTAAATGGCTACAGCTGTCAAAAAGAAACTATAAAACAGATAAAAGAATAAAGTGCCTTTGGCGTAGCCTTAAGTCACCATGCATGTGCATATTAAAAAACATTTAATTTTACATAAATGAAAACAAGGCTTTGAGAAAAGTGTTTTTCAATGTTTTGCTGGCTGGTATCAAGGTACAGTAACCACTGAATTACTACATTCTGTCCCTCAAGCCTTGTTTTTATTTGCATAAAATTAAGTATAAAAATAACAAAATTTAAAATAGTATTTTTTAAAGTGCCCCTATTATGGATTTTTGAAAATGACCTTTCATGCAGTGTGGAACACAGCTCTAAGTTAATGAAAACATCCTGCAAAGTTTTAAATCTGAAAGTGCACCGTGTATAAAGTTATTGTCTCTCAAAAGAAAGAGTCGACTCTGAATCGTTGAAACGAGTCGTTTTTAAAACGAATCTTAAGCGGTTTCATGTTGACATCAAAATGAAACATTAGCATATTGCCCGCCCACTATTTGCCACTAGGTGCCGCTATTGGGGCTTAAAAATAGCCATTTCCCCGGTAACGGCTGTACACAAATCAGCACTGCTCACAATCACAAACACTGCTTTAAATGAAATCGACCAATTGGACCAATCACCGCAGATTAGCATCACGCCAATAAGGGGTTTGGAAAAATTAATCATTGAGTGAATCGTTTGGGAGTCAAAAGGTAAAAATAAATGCATATTATAAGAAAATTAAAGTGTTTTTTGACCTTGCATGCATGTCAACCTGTTGTTGGGGACTCCCAAAACCAAAAAAAGAACCTTTCATAACCCATAATAGGGGCACTTTAAAATAATTTTTTCATAGAATTAAAAAAAAAAAATTGCAGTGCCTATTTTAGAAAAAATAAAGTATACATACATACATGCATACATATATATGCATATAAAATATATATTTTCTAAAATAGGCACTGCAAAAATAGTTTATTTTAAAAAGTTATTTTAAATTGTAATAATATTTTACAATATTACAGTTTTACTCTATTTTTGTTCAAATAAATGCGCCCTCCAAAAATTAAAAACATTTTTTTTGAAAACCTCTTACAAAGTCTAAACTTTTGAAGAGTAGTTTGTAGATACAAAAAACTTCATTTGAACAGACAAGATTTATTATAATATTTTTAAAATTAATTTTAATTGTCAGCGCCAATATCCTCGTGGGCAATGTGTCGACATGTAGCACCATTGTGCTTCGGGCGTCCCGTGTTTGAGTGCCGGCTCGTGGACATTTCCCGATTCCATCCCCCATCTCTCTCCAACTTTGCTTCCTGTCTAAATACTCTCCTATCAAAATAAAAATAAAAATAAAAAAGGTAAAAATGCAAAACATTTAAAAATAAATAATTTTAATTATGTTCAAATTAAACTTCATTTATTTAATAAATATAATTTAAATATAATAGTAAATAATACTACGATTGATATTTAAACTTTTGAACAGTGGTGTGTGTGTGTGTGTCTGTATATAGTTATTTGTTTAATAAGTGTGCTGTAAATATGAATTTATCAATAGTCTTTCAATACAATTCTGTTTTTTTAATTTATTTATTTATTTATTTATTTTTACATTTGTCCAGATAGTCTGGACAGGACTAGCCGGCCCCTCTGGTACCAAAATATGTTTCATACTCATCAGTAGAGACAGCGAACTTAAAAATAGCTGTGACATGGGAGGCCAGGGACTATTGTTTAACCATGAGCTGCTAAGGCGGTGGCTACTCATCTCATATTTTCTAATGAGTTTGGCAGTTAGCAGTAAGGCTAATGTCTTATGCTTCCTGATGAGGAGGGCTGCCACCACTGAGGCTAATGTTTAATGCCTCCTGATGACAGGGGCTGCTAACACTGGCTAATTTCATGCATGAAGACCCATCCGCATCTCATCCGCTCTACTGGCACACTGATGCTAATTACAGCCCAAAACGGCTTGATTCCTGCCATCATCCAGAGTTATTCTGCTATATTTTAACCAACGAAATCATCAAAATCACACGGCATGGGCTGAATAAGGAAGTATGTTTGTCAGTTTGCTTACACATGACCTATGACTATGAGCTAGGCACTCAGTGTTCCATTTGTATAGGCCTATCAGTTACATGATTTGAAAAAACAAATTGCACCCAATCATAATACGTTTTAAGCACAGTCTCTAATAACACAAAAAACAGTGAACGATTTGAATGTGGCCCAATGGAGGATTTGTCTTTCTGAGCCCATAAGTGTCCCCTTGAGGAAAACCCTTTTGTGTCTCAGTTATAAGTCAACAACATTTGCCGCCTAATGGAGCCTTTAAGACTAGATCTCTGAGCCAAAGAATTAAACGGAATTGTCTTCCTGAATGAGACGCAGATGTTTGATGGGAGGCTCAACAGGCCCAACAGCTTTACTAATGACATCATCTGTAATCAGCAATTTACATGATACATGAAAGCAATAGCTCAAAATAAAATTCTGTCATTATTTATCCTGATGTTGTTCCATACCTGAACACTTCTAATTTGTATTTGTACTGCAAAAGAATCTTTCTACAGCTGTTTTCCATACAATGGCAGTTCACAATGACCATGTTTGGGCTACAACACACACACACACACACACACACACAGTCTCTTATGCTCACCAAGGCTGAATTTATTTGATGAAAAATACAGTAAAAATAGTAATATTGTGAAATAATATAACAACTTACAATTTTATTTGTTGGTTCATTCATTCAAATCTAATTTACTGCTGTGATGGCAAAGCTGAATTTTCAATAGCCATTACTTCAGTTTTCAGTGTCACACAATCTTTCAGAAATCATTCTAATGCTGATTTGGAGCCCAAGAAACATTTATTATTATTATTATTATTATCAGTGTTAAAAACCTTTGTGCTGCATAATACCTGTCAAAACTATGACTATTTTTTAAGGATTCTTTTATAAGTTCAAATTTTTTGATGAGTTAAAGTTAAAAAAACAGCATATATTTGGGGGGTTCTCTTTTTGGAACAAAGTCTTTACTGTCTTTAATGTAATGAATCCTTGCTCAATAAAAGTAGCCTATCAGTTTCTATTAAGAATGACTGATCTTGGAGGATACATATACATAAACATACATGTGTTTGGAAAAACATGATGGTGAGTAAATAATGACAGAATTTTCATGTAGCTGTGAAAGTATTTACACCAAAGGCACCTGCACTTGCTCTACAGGAATGAGAACAAAACATCAGACCAGATGTTAAAAATACTCCAGAAACTGGGTTTAACACTTGCACACACAGACAAGTTTTTAAAAAAAAAATTGTCTATTGTCTCTATCGCTTTACACCACTCTCTAAGTGTAAATAAGTGTAAATAAAAAGTTTTCTGCATGTTAATGCCTTTCCTGCCCAGGTAAATAAAGTACTCCGAACTGATAATTAATCCAGAGAGTAAATAACAGTGTGTGATTCATTATGGATGATGTAAAGTGAATAAGTGGCATGGCGTGCAGATGCTGGGTGTCTGAGTCCCTTACGGTGTCTGTGTAACAGTGTGTGATCGAGAAACAAGCATGAAGACATTGGCCTTTGCATGTAAGTGATAATCAGACTAGTGAATCATGCGAGCAGGCAAAGGACTTGTGCTGATGGACAGAAGGAGGCAGAAAAAGAAAAGCAAAGAGAACTCTGAATCATTAAACCCAAAGGTAGGCATCTTAAGAGTGTACTGGTTGGAGAAGAACCAGAAAAGAGCACTAGAGTGTTCTGGGTTTCATGTATTCAATGTTAACCATAATAACATTGAAATTTGGTTGTTGTTTGTCCCACAAATTCAAGTTTACGGTTTGTAAAACCCAAATTAAGCTAGAGCAAGCACCATCCTACTGCTGTATGTGCTAGCACTGCTAATGAGGCTATGACGCTAGCAGCCGTTTAATTAATGAGACAGCGAATATTAGGCATGAAAAGTCCAAAACAATCATTTGGACGGAACCGAGCAACGGAAATGAGAGCGCACCTGTTCAATCAGTCTGATTCTCCTCCACATTTCTCTCCGAAAAGCACAAAGGGACTGCCTTGACAATGGGGCTTCAAAAGGACACTAATTAAAAGCCCTGCCACTTTTCAGACTGTGGATAAACACAGGATAACAGGCAAACAGAAATTTAGCCTTGATGACACCAGGTTGATTTATACGATTTGTCACAAAACGTTATCTATTATCTGACTGATAAAAATCTAAAAGACGTGTACGTCTTTCCCAATTAGCTTTTATTTGTAAAATATTTGAAAATCAATGATAAAATAAGAAATGTCATGTGACACTGAAGTTTAGTATAATATACTATATTTTATGAAACATACACACACATACTGTATATTATAGCAAGACAACATGAAGCCAGAATACCCTGTTCATTTTTGTCCTTTTTGTTCCCATGTTGACTAATGAAATGAATCATTTGCAGATCGTGTTGAATTTCTTGAAACTGCAATTCAGTAAATGACTCTTCACGTCATTCGAGTTACAATTCTTATTCAACTTCCTGTGACGCATGGCCAATTCAATTTAAATTCCAACTTGTTTACTGAAAGGCAGCTAATTCTTAAATTCAAAATTTTGTCCAACCCTGAAACACAGACATACTGTAGAATGAGAATAGTAGATTAATCACACAATGACAGAGAAAAAGAAATCGCGATTTTCCACTAAAATGGTTACTAGGTTTATGCTTTAGAAATACAACACTCATCTGTAATCATACAGTATCTGCATGTCCTTGTCTAACAAGAAATAAAACTCACAAGCGGACAGAGACTGGCTCTTTTTTCTCTTTTTCCCTTTGAGACTACAGGAGGCATTTATAATACTAATTGGTTCTAATATTATGAATGCAGGAGTAATATCCTTTACCTGCTCTGATTTCTCCTTATTCAACA
Organism: Onychostoma macrolepis; assembly: GCF_012432095.1. Lineage (NCBI taxonomy): Eukaryota > Metazoa > Chordata > Actinopteri > Cypriniformes > Cyprinidae > Onychostoma > Onychostoma macrolepis. Next base: position 3,453,201 of record NC_081159.1, read on the forward strand.
ACACTCAACTAAACACAAAACAGAAAAAGGAAGGCCATGTTTAAACACACACACCTTATCAAACACAGCTTTTTTCTTGTGTTAACATCTGCCTCCAGTGATCCGATCACAAGTGGTCAGCCGAGACAAATAACTGCTTACACCTGATCTCAATGTGCAGTCTCCAGCGACTGCTTGCGATTGGATTTCATCAAGGGGTGGATCTCTGATTTCCTGAGTACACAGATGCTGTCCAGGATGCATCAGAAAAACCCTGTCCCTGACTACCTCCAAATATATTTTGAGTGATGGGATCATAATATGTTTCTAAGACACACCAAAGCCCATTTACACCCTGTATTTAACACTGTTAGATTGCACTGGATGTCTCAGACTACCTGGGTGGTGTGCACCGCGGAAGATAAAAGTAGAAGTTCAATTGACATGCATTATAGAACGTTTATTTTTTATTTTTATGTCAAGTATCAAAATGCAGGCTCGTTTGCAATCATCACCTAGATACAGGGGCGTAGCAGCACTGTTAGAAACAGGAGATTCTGTCTCCTATATTATATATGTTATATATATATATATATATATATATATATATATATGAAGAGTTCAGATGCAAAAGCCTCTAAGTGCCATCTAACATTTTCACCTAAAATTAGCATTTTTATCAGGCTGCTATGTTTAGGTTCAGTTATTTTACTCTAATGGCAATATATAGGTCCTTTTCTATGCAATTAAAATGAAATAACTGAACATAAATATAGGAGCTTGAGAAAAATGCTCATTTTAGAAGAAAATTTCAGATGGCATTTAGAGGCTTTTGCATCTGAACTCTTCATATACATATACATACATATATATACATATACATATATATTTCCACCCCGTGTTCACTGATTTGTTACTTAGATTTGAGTGAACTAACATTCAGCCAATCACAAGGCGAGTCATATCTTGGGAGCGTCTGCCATGAGCTTCAAATCTCCCGTTGCTCTCGCCGTTTCATTCATTCACTGCTTTGCTCTTTGGCGGCCTGGTGTAAAATGCACCCCATAAAAAAGCTGAGGAAGATTACGTACTTTTTTTTTCCCCAAACACACACACTGTAAGTATGTGTTATGTCGCGATGACACGGTTCACGCGATCAAATTTCCATGTTATGTTTTAACCTACTGTAACGCCGCATCTAACCTACTGTAACGTCCGGAGTAGAATTATCCTTTCCCAAGTCCAACTGTTAAGAATTAAGATAAAAGTTATTGTTCATAGGGCTGTGACGGTCGCCATGACAACCGCATCACAACCGCACCACATTGTCTATTGCCACCGGCGGTAGTGCACATGACGTCACCAGTGATGGGAATAACGGCGTTATAAATAAACGGCGTTACTAACGGCGTTATTTTTTTCAGTAACGAGTAATCAAACGAATTACTGTTTCCCCCGTTATAACGCCGTTACCGTTACTGACAATAAAATGTGGCGTTACTATATTATATTATTAGAATTAAATTTTTCAGTTCATCTGAATGGATGCGCAGTGTAGCTGTATTTGACATAGGCTACCATAAACTCTAGTGTGAAGCGCACGACTTGCCGTCGCTTTCTCTCACATACACGCACGCAAAGAAATATACAGAGTGAGAGAGTCTTTCATAACAAGCAGAATTGACGCGCTACATGTAAACGATATTCTTTCTTGTATTTTCCTGTCAAAATAACGGAGTTCCTTTGGAATTCTTCAGCTTTTAAGAACTGCCGGGTTCTCTGGTAGTGGGCGGAACTAATGCGCAAACGACACACTCATTGGCTGGCGCTCACCTATTATCGTCCCTGTTTTGATTTCAGCAAATCAATTCGAGCGAACGCACACAACGTGATTAATATTCATGAACCCAGCAGCTCATTAATCCTTAGTGCGTTTTATATTGATGACAAATATGCATTCATACTTGGTTATTCTAATTACTAAAGTTCTATCATCATATAATATTAAATTATCATAATATTATATTATAATGCTTGACTGATACTAAGTGTCAGTAGATAAATAGTGTAGATTAATGCACAATGTTTTAAAATAATAATTTATTCTTTTTAGTGTCCATTTCATTAATTTAAAATATTTAATATTGGGGGCATCCAAAGTTATTTGACATTTGAACATTTTTTTAAAAGTAACGCAATAGTTACTTTCCCTGGTAATTAGTTACTTTTATAATGATGTAACTCAGTTACTAACTCAGTTACTATTTGTGAGAAGTAACTAGTAACTATAACTAATTACTTTTTTAAAGTAACGTGCCCAACACTGGACGTCACACACTCTATAACAAGCATAATACAAAGTTTTGTATACAAGTGTAATAATAGTAACAGTTGCAGATTGTTTTATTTAGACTATAAATCTATGCTAATTCACAAATTACCTCAAACGCCATGCACAGCATTTCCTTTAGATTGGCAGGTTTGAGTGTAGGAAAATACAGTTTATTCTGCATTCAGCAAATTTATTTCGTGACGAGCGATGGACCTTGTTGGGAAACCAAATACTACATCGCCAATCTGGAATCATTTCCATTCATGTCACCATTCCGTGTTTGTACAAATGTGTCTTCAAGTTCACGTGATCGCAAACGCCCAGCTGGTCAGGTTTGTATCGGTGAGGCTTTCTCCAAACTGGCCAAATACGAATGAGACAGCGGTAAATGGAAGATGCTAACAAGAAATGTGGCAACATACGCCGCGATTCCTGTTCCACAGAGAGCGCGTGCAGACGAGGAGTTAATGGGCGCAACAGGTTGAGTCTGTCTACACAGGACATTTGAACTTTGTGTCAGTACGTCATAAATAGGACGAGGCAGTTTACTGTGAGGGATTTGTCATGTCATATTATAATGATATGTATTTTCCCATTATAACACTGATTATAATGGGTTCTCGCCGCACCACTCGCGTGAGGTAGACAGGGTGTATTTAACTTTCTTATTTAAGGCTACTTTCCTATTTAACTGTATTATTTCTTTGATATTTATTTTCGTGTTTTGCAAAATTGCAACTAGAGTGCTCTAAAACGCCAATTGGTATTCTATTTAGAATTTATTATATGAACATGAATGTACTTACTTTGTACATTATGTACATAACTTCTCTGCCTTTGAGGGTTACATCACCTGACAGCTGCCCCCACCCCCACACTTTTAAAATGGCTGCTATGCCCCTGCCTAGATAGCTTACATAAGCATGCAAACTAGCGTTCAAAAGTTTAGAGTCAGTAAAGATATAAGATTTCGATTTAGAATAAATGTTGTTCTTTTAAAATGTCTATTAATCAAAGAATCCTAAAACTATCAACAAAAAGCAGAACAATTAGAATGAACTTGAACTATATAACTTATAAAAGTATATTAAAATAAAATACAGCCATTCTGAATTGTAAATTAATTTCACAATATTACAGGGTTTACTGTATTTTTATCAAATAAAAGCAACCATGGTGAGCCTTCTTCCAAAAAACAAATAAATAAAAAGAAAAATTCCACCAACCCTAAACTTCTGAACAGTATAGTGTATACAAACATGCTGATTTGAAAATATATTTTTACTTAATTTTAAATAAGTTCAAATCAAACTTGACATAATCTGTTATAATGTATGTATAAATATATAATGTATAAAGTATGAAATAGAAAACAATTAGGGATGCAGGCAGCACATGTTTTGTGGGCTAGATTTAAGGATGAAAAAAAAAAAACTTCTGTCTCCATTGGAGTGGTGGTTTAAGACCCCTGTAATATATGAATTATTTGACCAGTGGGCAATTTCTGAAAGCAGCATGTCCATGGCTCCTGTTTTGACAAATCCTGCTCAGTTTTGCCAGCTCTAAAGCCTGAGACAAATCTACTGGAGAGCTGGAAAATGTGTGCCCAAGCCTGAGCCATGAACAAACTCTCAAGCATAATTCCTAAAATTACTGTTCCTGTATTACATATCTATCCTGCTTATCCCATTTTAAGCCGAGAGCTCTTCCTCACAGACCTGTTCAAGCCCTTCTGCACACAAACAGAACAAAATTAACTTAACTTTCTCATTTGGAAGTACAAACTGTATGGGTTCCGTTTTGTCAGATATTAATATAATGAAAAGAACGGTTCATTTAAAATTTAAATTCTGTCATCATTTACTTACCTTCATGCAATTCTAAACTTAGCAATATGTCCTTTCTCCTATGAAACACAAAAGGCGTTTAACAGAATGCTGATGCAATGCCAATGAACGTGAATGACTATTGAGATCCAACACTGATGCCATATGAAAAAGGCCTAAATTTAGGATGTATTTTTTTGAATTACATATGAAAGAAAATCCTATCCATTACACAGATGTAACAAAGTAATAAGCTTAATATGATGCATTGTAAGTCATAAATAAATGAAACAGGTAAGATTTCTGTAATAGCAATAAAAAACGTAATGTTTTAAATACACAATAATCCAGTTAAACACCAATCAATCTGTTTTGTTCCAGTCGCATAGGCCTATATTTTCTAACCATGTTCATAGATTTTAACTGAATAAATGTAATTTTCACAATGAACACATTTATGCTGTGGTAGAATATTTAGTTAGTAAAATGTCCCCTAAAATTTTGATAAACTCAATTAGTTTATCTTTCTTCCATCTATAGTTTGGCCAAACCAAGTGTGAGGCTAAAGGATGAGGGGGAGTTTTCTTTGTGTAATCTATGAAAGGTTTTCCTCAGGGTATTCACATCTGAAATCAGCCACGTATGAAACCAAAGTCTCAGGGGCACCGAAGAAATTAGCCGCTGTTTACTTGTGTTCATCCAAAAAAAAGGCACTTTAGGAGAAAATTAGTGGAGTGAGGTGATGCGATGCGCTTCAGAAGTTTGCAGCTCAAATGTTCTGCGTATATGTGTCTGTGTACTGTTAAGAAGTGAGGTGGTGCTGGAGGGAGGCCCAGAGGTATTTCTTTCTCTGTCCTTAATAAAGAGTGGGATTAAAAAAAAGACACACCTGTGTTCACATGTAGCCCCTAAGCAAACACACGTATACAAACAAATAAGACAAACAGGCCCCTCAGCAGATTCAGTTCTGAAGACACATCTGCGGCCACACTCCTGCAGGGATTTTCACGCTGCTGCACATCCGTGGCCTAAGAATAAAACAACATGTAACCCCCCCTGGACACAAGTACCAATTATATTCCCAAAAAACAGGCTGCATATCTATACTATGCACTTTAAGATTATAGGAAACAACATACTGCGTGTACTAGCATCAGCATTTAGCGAAATGCCCTACCTTTAAATTCATCATTATTTCTAAGTTCATAGATTTAAAATGGATTTGATTATGGAATTACCACTCAGGTGAAATGCAGGTATTTCCAAAAAAAAAAAAAAATTACATGTGCACTTCCATTCAAAATTTGTTTTTTTTTTTAAAGAAGTCTCTTATGCTCAATTTCTATATCTATGCCCATTTTGTACTCAAGAAACAATTGTTATTATTATTATTATTCTCATTATTATCAGTGTTGAAAACTGTTGTACTGCTTAATATTTTTGTAGAAACTGTGATACATTTTCAGGATTCTTTGATCAACAGAAAGTTTATAAAAAGGAACTGTAGAAATCTTTGGTAACATTAGAAATATTATACTGTAACATTTGATCAATTTAATAAGTCTCGTCTGAATAAAAGTACAATTTTCTTTAAAAAAAAAAAAAAAACTTTGAATGCAAACTTTTAAAAACGTTTTGGTAATTCCTGCATATACAAAGAAACTGCTATTGAGATAAATATGAATGTCCTACAGTCCTTCTTGCAGTTACCTTTGATATAACCTACTTATTTCCAAAGGGCTGAGAAAATGGGCCGCACTAATCCAAATTTTGCATACTATATATTTAATATACATACTGTATATTAAATTAAACCAGTATGAAAGCAAGGACACAGCCTCATTCTTTAAGCACACTATTATACAGTGTGTGTGTGTGTCTGAAAGAGCTCTGAGCCTTTGAATGCATATACTACCGTGTGTAAGATTATTTATTCTTTCTTTGTGTCTGTAAGCCTCACTGTGCACAGTTCTCTGTGGAGCTATTTTGTAGTAAAATATTAAACTGTACACAGCTCACAGACACACACACAGACTGCTAGTGTATGTTGTAAGTCAGTGTTAGTTCTCCCAGGGCCTTTCCTAATGTTTCATCTCGCTTCTACTCACACTCACAAATCTACCAGGACAATTGGTGATTTAACCCTGGAGAGCTGTAAAGCGTTTCAAAGAGCAATTTATGACCAGAGTAAGACTATGAATGGACTTTATAAACACACAGCAGAGCTGCTCTTGATTCAGAATCACTTGCATAGTGGCAGATGGTCAACAATAATCAAATTACCTAAATGAAAACCATAAACATTTCATTACACTCTTTGTTTACTATTATTTCAACTACATTAAGGAATAATTTTCATACATCATTCTACAGTGAGGCTCCAGATACTAAGCCTTTTTTGCAATTCTCCATAAGTCATCACATGGCATTTTTATTTGTTAAAATCGTTTAGTAAACCATTTACACAAAAGATATTAGATTGCAAATAAAGCATAGAATATATAGCCATATTTATACTTGTTAAGGGACTGAAAAGCTAAAGGCGTTTTTCTGCAGAAATGGCACACATCATGTTGTACAGCAAACGCTGAAAAGAAGAAACTTCAAAAGAGTGTAACTAATTCCCCGTGCTGTACGAGTGGCTTTAGCCTTGTGTCTAAAAGCATTTGGCTAGTGTGCATTGAGATGTAGCTGTAAACTTCTGTGGGGTCATGGGTTTCCCGTTCCACAGCATTATGCTTCAATGGAGCACACTGGTATACAAGCCATTACCTCTGTCTTTCTCTCTCTCCGACACTCACACACAGAATCACTAGCCACTCGCCTGTCCTGTTGCCCCTGTCCTATTAACCTCGTTCCTCTCTCTCGCTCTCCCCTTCAGACTGTAGCCTTCAGCATACAAATACATTGAGTTTTTAGAAACGTGATGCATTAGTCATGTGGTATGTGGCCTGAACTGACCAGCTCTCTGCCCCACAGTTTACCACAGTTGCTTAAGCACTTACATGTGAAAGGAAGAAGCTAGCGAGCAAGAAAGAGAAAGTAAGTAAAAATAAAAAATAAAGAAAATTCTAAATGGATGCCAAAGCAGTGCTATCTACAGTATCTATCATTACATTTTTTAATTTTATTTTATGATTGTTGTTGGTGAGGTTTGAGGGATTGTTGAACTTGATTTATACTGAAAAACAAGAAAGAAAGAAAGAAAGAAAGAAAGAAAGAAAAACAAATAAAGTTTCAGAATAACGATGGGAAAAAAGATTAAACCCAAGATTAGCAACAGACTTTTGTTAAGATTCAAAAATTCTATTAAAAAAAAACATAAATTTGTTGAACTCCAAAAATTCAGGAGCAAAATATCTGTCATGAATCCGGTCTGTGGCCTTACATCCGATTGCCACCAGAGGTCACCCTTCCATTATATAGAACAATTTCGTGTAGACGTCACAGTCACGTCACTCGCAGCTGCGAGCGCATTGTGGTGTCAGAAACACATGGTAACAAGTGGAGTGAAACGGGAAAAATCCACGGAATGAGAGACAAAATGTACTGTTGTGCCTTTGGATGTCAGAATCGGAATGCAAATTATTTTTATAGAATATTGTCGTCAAAAACGCCATTTGAAGCTAAACGCAGACGTTTAAACGGACAGACTAATGAATAAAACCTGCTATGATTACTCTACTTTTAAAGCTTTTAATTTGATTGAAACAATTGGTCTACATAATATTCACACATGCAGTTCATAGGGAATATATTACATTTGCCCTACAGTTACAGCATGAAATACTAACCTGTAACGTTTTACATTTAACGTTACCTATTTTGTCTCACAATTCTTTTTTGAGACTCTTTTTTCTCTCGCAAATGCAACTTTATATTTCATATATTTCGGACTTTATAACTCGATTTAACAATGGCTCAACAATGGCGAGTTTGTCCATTCTGGGGGGGTATAACTCAAAAGAGAGAATGACGAGTTGATTTTTCTTATCAGAATTGTGAGATATAATCTCGGAATTTGCGAGAATAAAGTCAGAATTTTGAAATATTGAAAATGAAATTTTAACGCATACCTGCTGCCACTGCCAGACAAAAAAAAACGATGACAGCTGTGGTCAAACAGGATAAAACGAGCGAACTGGACAGAAACAATCGTCAGAAATGTTCGCGTTTGCAGCGCACGCTTCTTATCAGAAAAGGTTCAATAAAGTATTGTCTTTTGTTGTTATGGGTGCGTCTAAAGATTTCTTATGGATCTCATGTCGGGTATGAAATAATGTCTGTGTGCATGTGTGTAAAACAACAAACTGACAATTTATATGCTTAATCATGTGTAATTGTATATACATTGTTATGAGTAATTGTGGCTGTAATAATAATGTAGCTGTAAAAATAGTTGCCTGCTGAAATTGAAATATATATATTACATCTTCGTGACTAGATACACAGTGAGTTTGTCTTTACTATACAGATGTGAGTCACTCAGCTGGAGGTAATCCTGTCAGATCGTCCATCCTTTGAGAGAGTACAGGTCGGCCAATCTGGTTTCATCCGTTAAAGTTAACCTTTTCAAATAACGCAGTCCCGGACAGTGAGTGACCTTACATATGCAGGTACAATCGGAATTTCTCCAGTTATTGTTAAAAAAACAAGCTAACAGACTTCATAGCTAGCGTTAGTTAAGCAGTCAGTGGAATCTTTCTGCCACCACCTAAGCTCCGCCCACAGAAAAACGTCACAATGTTTACTAACAAGAAAGGGTCTATTGACTCTCACACTGCACAGACTGTTTCACTTTACCTTGGACTACATTTCCCATGTGCCATTTCACTAATCACACGCTCACCTGCAGCCAATTACACACACTATATAACACTCACTCAGGTCCTTCTCAAATCGCAGAGTATTGTTTAGCGTTTATCGCTCTCCTAGTGATAGCTACATTACGGAGCCATTCCGAGTTTCCTGATTCTAGTTTAGTCTTGTTCATAGTCTGGTTACCTGAGTCTTGTATTCTAGTCTGTTTATCTTGCCCTGTCTGTCTACTGCCTGCCCTGGAATTATAATCTGTCTTGGATTATCTCTTTATATTGCCGTTTTAGACTCTGTATGCACCTCATCTGGACTATTGTCTGTCTGTTTGGATTATCCATTTGCCTCGCCCCCTGGATTATGTTCACCGTCGATTGACCCTCACCTGTTTACTGGACTGCTCTTGTGTCTTGCCCACGATATACCTGTTTGCCATTGTCTGACTCTTGCCTGTTTCATGACCACGTCTTTAAATAAAGCTTGCATATGGATCCGCACACCTCTCGTCCCTTTCGCTCCATTACAATATCAAAAAGGTACATTAAAATAAGGCAAAACAAACAATAATTAAGATGTTTCTATTTTTTCCCTTTATTCATCAACAATCTTGAAAAAAAACTTAAGACATATGAGGAAAAACCATAATAAAAATATAATAAAAATATAGACCTGGAAAACTCCATGGGGATAATTATAATGAATATAGATTTTCTAGTTATGTGAAGATCTAAAATATTTCACGGGGTAGAAATTAAATAATAATTTTTTTTTTTTTAAATCCTTACCCAGTAAATCACAAAGAATTGGTATCATGCGGTTACTGAATAATGTTGTGGAAAAATCACTACCATAAAAGTATCTTAAAAGTAGTCCATATGGCTTGTGTGCAATTTTCCAAGCAGAGCTGTCAGTTTAATGCGTGTTTAATTTATTGACAGCCCTAATTCCAAGTCTTCTAAAGCTTGACAATCTTATTATTGTGCTTTTTTGTCGTATCCAGAGCTTAAAAGTGTCTGCCATTCAATTTCTTTGAAAAACCTCAGAAATTCTGCTAAACTTCTTTTGTGTTCAGTGGAAGACAGAAAATCACTTTGGAATCCATGAGTGAGTGAACTATTGCTTTAAGTGATTGAGAAAGTATTTGTGTTTTCATTATCACATTTACTCACATTATCATATTTAGGCCAAAACCCAGCGTGTGAGTGTCTACTATTCTGTGCTCCACTCTCTCTCTATTTCTGCTCTCAATGACCCATAGACTTCTCTAATTTTATTTCCCCGTATTTTCATTAGCTATGGCTTGGAAATACATTCTGCCTGCTTGTGTGTGGCAGTAAATCAATACGGTGAGCGTTAGTCTTCTCTCCTCTTTCTGTAAGACTGTCATCCCTCACTTCCCTCTCGCTCTCTCCCTGTTTAGATTTCTTCAAGTTGGACTGATAACGCCTGACCCGAAGGTCACCTGCCGCAAACATCCAAAGCTATTTCAACATTCTGAAGAAAAACAGTCAACAACACAAGAAGGGAGGAGTGTGTCGTGATGGATGACACAAAGGATCTAATGGCTTAACTAACTCTGAAAACATGAGGGACAGAGGAGAGCTTTAAATGCAGTGGACCATTTCTACAAATAGAGTACAGATTTATTTCTGTGATGGCAAAGCAGCTATTACTTCAGTGTCACATGATCCGTCAGAATTCATTCTGATTTGGTGCTTAATTATTATCAGTTACTACTGGTGCTTAATTATTAAAATGGTTCCTATAGTCCAATAGTTCCGATATCAATGTTGAAAATATTTTATATTTGACATTATTTTTAGTGCTGTCAAATGATTAATTGTGATTAATACCATCCAAAATAAAAGTTTTTGTTTACATAATATATGTAAATATTTGTATATTTATTATGTATATATAAATACACACACTTGCATGTATGTATTTAAGAAAAATATGTTATATTTGTATATTAAATATATTTATATATAATATAAATTATATAAATATATACATGTAAAATCATGTAAACATTTTCAAAATATATACTGTATGTGTGTGTATTTATATATACATAAAATACACATTACACACACATATATTACATAAACAACAACTTTTATTTTGGATGTGATTAGTCGCAATTAATCATTTGACAGCACTAATTATTTTACCTAATATTTATGTGGAAACCGTGATATGTTTTTTCAAGATTATTTGATGAATATAAAGTTCAGAAGAACTTTCAGAAGTTATTTGAAACAGAAATCATTTGTAACATTATAAATGTCTTTAATGTATCCTTGCTGAATAAAACTATTAATTTCTGTTTTCAACTTTTATATCTTTCTTACACCAAACTTTCAAATGGTACATCATGGTTATAAAAATTATTTTAAAAAAATTATAGCAATTATAAAAATTTAGGACACGTCTAAATCTAGTTTAAATTCGGATACAAAATAGACTACTAATACTAAAAAATAGACAAGCCAAAACTAAAACAAGACAAAAGATAAAAAAAAAAAAAAACAATTAAATTAAACTAACACAAAAATAACAGGTTTACATAAAAAGAGTCCAAGTTAAAATTAATTAATTAATTATTAAAATAGTATTTTACAACATTTAATTCAATAGTCATGAAAGACTCAAAATCCTTTCTTGCAACATTTGACATGTTTTAAACTAGCTACTTTTGATATGAAAAACAGCATATGTTTTCTAACATATAGTTCTCACAACAACAACACATCGGCCTCTAAGGCCTACGCCTATCTAAGGCTCTACGCATCTAAGGCTTTAGAAAAAGGGACACCTAAGTTTACTGTATTCATGGAACCTGCCACCGAACAGTGGGATATAAAGGGAAGGAGTGTCGCCCTTCTGTTTACTCAACGGCAAAAACACAACTTTTCTCTTTGCTTCTCACTAGGTGCTGCTATGTGCGACAGCCGAACGTGTGATCAGAATAAACTAATAAAGCATCTCTTTTTTCTCTTATTATTCATCTTCTCTCCCTCCATCTCTCCTGTCAGCGTGTGACTCACAGCAACAACTGAATCAGAGAAGCATTTAAGTGCAGGAACCAATTTTCCCCACCGTATAAAAACCACATGAGTACGAGAGCCGAGCAATTACCGGCGACGATGACAGCTTTAGGGTGACGCTCGGGTCGTAAATTTCTCACTCCGCATGCCGTTGGGAGATTTCTACATGCTTTGGATATCAGGACAGACTCCCATAAATCGCAGAAACGTCTATTAGAATTCCCATTCCAGCGTTCCTCTCTCCTAACCCATCTCCTCGTGCTGCCTGGGGAGCTAACCCAGAGCGGTGCTAACGGCGCCGCCGTCATCGGGGTGACTGCTACGGTAAGACGAGAGGGACTGCGAGGAGCTAATTTGCACAGGAGGAGGACAGCGGGGCTGAGGAGATGCCGACAAATTGCTGAATGGCCGAGAAAGTAGAGGAGATGTCGGAGACGCGGTGAACGCGCTGGAAATCCATGGAGAAGGACTCGCGTGGCCTAATCAATCAAAGAGTGTGTGCGGTGATTAAAAAGCACTCAGGTGGAATTTGTTACACTGAAGAGTTTTCACTCCTCAAAGGAAGAAATAGAGCCAGTGAGTGGCAGAAACTGAAATAGGAGCCCAGATTAAGAAGCCTTGGAGCTAATCATTTCTCCTACAATGCTCTTCCACACTCCAACCTCATTGAGCAAACCGAAAAAAGTTCACAGAATGAAAAAGCAATAAGACCTCTAAACGCTGTGAAATGTTTTAATTTCTCATGGAAACATGTCCAAGTCGCATTTCTCCCCAAAATAACTATATATTAAAGGGGTGCACATAAGTGGTCCGCAGGTGCGCATGTGCAACCGAAATAAAAAATGTGCTGTGTAAGTTCAGACCCCCACCAAAATATTCATCCAAAACATAGACCTCTATATAAACTGAATGAATAATAAATTGTAAATGTGTTCAGCATTCTGCAACACATATTTTTTGGATTTTCTTACTATTTTAAGTCGTAAAGTAAGCAGTATATGTTAAAATCCCGTGCATGGCTTTAGCAGGCATGTATGCATGATACTAAGTGGGGCAGACGGTGCCTGAGACCTCCCGAGCTCAACAGCACCCCACAATTTTGCAACGTAAATCTGTGGTGAAAAGGGGAACTGCAGCGCACTATGATTGAGAGCCATTGGGGCAGATTTGAGACTGCCCCGCTTATTTTCACGTTACCTCGCTCCACCAAGACGATATCAATCCGCTTCAGCTATGTGTCTGCATCAGGTCAGTAACTAGTTGGCATGTCTGTTTTTGTTTTTTTCTATGTGGAGTAGTGCAGAGGTCCCCAACCACCGGGTTGCGACCCACTACCGGGCCGTGGAAGAATTCCTACCGGGTCGCGACAAAGTTCTGGGGAAAATGTGTATAGATATGACGCTCTGTTATTTATTGTGCGTAAATGATTTTTCTAATTACTCTTTATTTTCGTTGTATGCGATTGATATCGAGTAGCAATTTGACAATGGTTAAATTAGTAAATAAAAGATTGCTCTGATCTGTCATATGGCTTAAACGGATCGCAGTTGATCCGTGATACGGACCAGGTCCAGACCCCACCGTTCGGCATGTGATTCGCACATTAATTTGCCAATTTACACTTTCAATCTATTTAAAACCACAAGAAGAAACGAAACAGAACTCAATTCGTTACTTGCGCGCTGTACTCGCACACACCCGAAGCGTGCACAAGAGACGTTTCAGACACTGCGGCAAACCGAATTGATTCCTCTTTCATGTATTCATGTAGTTTATGCAGTAGAAGGCGAGCCAATGAATACCACACAAGCAACGTGCAAACTTTGCGCAATAGTTATGCCAGTGAACATCTTAACTTCAGTCATACAGAAAGTGAAAGTAAAAAAACTGACTGAGTTTTCTAAAGCTGCATTAACAGCGCATATTATCTCAGAGACAAGAGACGAATCTACTTCAACATGTGCTGATAACAGTATAAATGAATAGAGCTGTTTTAAAGACCCTATCCACAACAACCCCCCCCCCCACCCCCCACCCCGGTCCGCAAGATTTTTTTCAAACCGTAATCGGTCCGCGGTGTAAAAAAGGTTGGGGACCCCTGGAGTAGTGGATCAAATTAACAAAGTAGGTTATATCAAAAGTATACGTTATATCCTTCAGTTTAAATGTGCTCACATGAATAGCCTTTATATGGTTCTGTTGTGTTTGTTTTGTTTATTCTGAGAATAGACATATGATCTTCTTTCCTGACCCGTATTGCTCCACAACTTGTAACATTCTAAATTAACATCTGGAGGTGATAAATACTATATTAAGGCAATTATTATACAGCATTTTATGCGTTTAACATTATTTCGAGCCTGTCAATCAGTATAACGCAAGTATATCTCTGCCAAAATTTTGTGTTCAGAGATTAGAATATAAAGTTTACAAAATTATCTGCCCCACCTAAATTTGTGGTCAGGAGCCGCTACTGCATTTTAGATCAACAAACTGTACAGTATAAGATTTCTATTCAAACTGAAAGCATAAATCTAGGCTACCTTTTCAAAGCACAAGGCAAAACTGTGACATTTCATTCACTTATGCTCTTCGATCGACAGCACTAAACCCAGAAGGGGATATACTTACTTGCCGGCAACCCGCCAAAATAATAGCTTGCTGATTTTAATTTTGAAAATAATGAAAGTTCATATTTAAAAAAGTAAATATTAGCATTTTATCTTGAAGTTTACTATAAAATAATTGTATTTGTACTTAATACTCCCTTTTTCGTTTTAAAATATAAAAGTATTATCACACTTTATTATTTTTCTTATTGTGTGCAATTATGTTATTATCACTAATTATTCATTTATTTTTATATTTATATAAAACGTATTTATATATATATATATATATATGTGTGTGTGTGTATTACATATATATATATATATATATATATATATATATATATATATATAAAACAAACAGAAACAATTTTTTAAATATATAATATATTACATATAATATATAGAGCCCGCCCGATATATCGTTTTGCCAATTTTATCGGCCGATATGAGCCTGTCGTTGATATATCGGTATCGGCGAATATGCCGCACATATGAACTTTTTTTTTTTTTTACAGAACATATAAACCTTTTGCCTGAGTAAATGATAAGCGCTGCCATTACGCAGATGAAATCCTTCTAAATGGTGTAATTACTTAGTTTGTCCAGCAGAGCACGCTCCATTGTTTGCTACTGGCGACCCAGGTCACTGTAGTTTGGAGATGCGCAGATGAGCTCAAACTTCTCCCGAGTCCTCTGCTTCAAATTATCCGCCTGCCACCCACCCGCACCTATATTTGATCGTCACATTACACTGATTCTAATTCTTAGTTTTGCATGATGATATGATGAATGGATGGTTAATTTTTAACAGCTGACGTTAGAGCTGAGCTGATCGCTGCAGTCAATGCTTGTGTTTATATCAGCCACGTCGGGTCCCAGAACTCATGCTTGTCACATCACATTTCCTAATTCAGCATAGTTCGTCAGTAGCGTAGCAGATTAGTTAGAAAAGTTTGTATCTTTCTGCAGTCCAACAGATGGCAGTGCGGTGATGGCTTGAGTCTGTTGAATGGTGATTTAACACTACGTTGTCACCTAGTTGGTGAGATGCAATGCTATAAAGTAAATAAACAAAGTTCCCATCTTTTACTCTCACAATGAGCTTATCATACTCATTTACTACATTAGTAGGGCCCTATGATTTCCGCGATGCAGAAAACACAGACGAAAGCGTGGAATCCAGTCATACAAACAGAATTTAGTGTATAATTTCACGGAATCCGTCATATTTTTGATGAATAAATAAAAAACAGGTCAGTACACTTAAAGCAAATCGAGATATAGACTAGTGTCTGTGAATATAAAACTATTAAATACGACTATTTAAATATGAATCCTAGGAATATTATTCATTATTATTATTTATTCATTTTAGATGTTTACATTTGGAAATGTGCTTCCTGCATAAACCTGCCCCTGTTGGATTGGCAGTAACTTGTTCCTCTAGTTACCTTGTTTATTTTCTTAATTCAAGCTATACTATAATATAAACACAAAGAATATCGGCCGATATATCGATATCAGTCTTTTTTTACTCCCTTAATATCGGTATCGGCCCTAAAAAAAACATATAGGTCGGACTCTAATAATATACAATTTTAATTTTATTTTCCGTGCCATTATTTTACATGTGACATCTTCATGACAATTAAGCATGTTTTCACTCAACAATTATTCTCATTACTGTTGTAGCATTTTTAAACTGTAATTATACAATTATTATTATTTCCATTTATCAACGTTTATTTTAAGCATGCTAAGAGCGTACATAATTTATTGATTTAAATGTTTAATTGAAATATTTGTGACCCTGGACCACAAAACCAGTCTTAAGTCGCTGGGGTGTATTTGTAGCAATAGCCAAAAATACATTGTATGGGTCAAAATTATAAATTTTTCTTTTATGCCAAAAATAGTTCATGTAAAAAGTAAAGATCATGTTCCATGAAGATATTTTGTAAATTTCTTACCGTAAATATATCAAAACTTCATTTTTGATTAGTAATATGCATTGCTAAGAACTTAATTTGAACAACTTTAAAGTCGATTTTCTCAATATTTAGATTTTTTTCACCCTCAGATTCCAGATTTTCAAATAGTTGTATCTCGGCCAAATATTGTCCAATCGAAACAAACCATACATCAATGGAAAGCGTATTTATTCAGCTTTCAGATGATTTATAAATCTCAATTTCGAAAAATTGACACTTAAGACTGGTTTTGTGGTCCAGGGTCACATTTGGTTTCACTTCACAGTAATGAGAACAAAATTGTGCAATATGGTAATGAGAACTGAAGTGGTATGTGCGGAATTATGACAATCACCTTCTTAAAAAAAAAAAAAAAAAATACACTTTCTTATTTCTTTCTTTTAATTTCTGCATGAAATACACTAAAAAAATAAAAAAATAAAAATTGTGGAAACAATTTCTCTGAAAACATACTCAAATAATTTTTTTAATTTTTTTTCAGTTCATGATATGGTGTTGTTAACAGGTTTTGTGAAATTCATCCAAATGTACATTGCATCTGAATTGGTAAACATATAAAACAATACAGTAATACACAGACAAAAAACACTTGATCTGGTGGAGTAAGCAGTGAGTGACATCATAACGATACTTACTTCCCATTGGTGGAGCTGGCCTTCCTTTGGCAGAACATGGACAGGGTGGAGGAGCCAGGCACTAGTTCTTGCTTGATTTCCCACGCTACCAGATTACTGGGTTTCAACACCATGAAATGAATGCCTTCCCCAAACTGGACTCTAAGGAAATCAAGAGTACAGGATTTGAACACACAAACCAACACACTCATAAACGTATTCACTTAACTTCATACAAATTATGCTCAAACACACATTTTTGTTTTTAATTTAGAAAATGCAGCCCCTTAACGATAACATATTGCTTTTTTATTACCTGTTTAATAAATAATCAGCTACTACCAGGTATAAAATCCCTAGCAGATGACTCACATTAATATTTAGTGTTAATTCTACATCCAAATTTAGAAAAGCAACCACATGGGGGTGTATATCACACTTTTTCAAAGAGTTTTAAACTGTTAGTACAGCTCTATGGAATAAAATGGCTAATACATTAGTTAGCTAATGCATTGTAAACAATACTTGTGTACATTTATGTACTTTAAAAAGTATACAGTATACAAGTAGCTATCTACTGTAGTAATATGTGGATGAGAATATGTGCATTTTTTATTGATAAACCTCTGTCCTCTGGACTTGTCTGCTGACTCATCTATTCCTCACCTTGGCAAGACACTGCAGACTTTATTAACACACACACACACACACACACACCCCACTATATCTGCCATTCAATGGCCTTGGAAACATCAGAGGTGAGATTTCCTAACTTATACAATGCTGCCAACTTTCCTCAGTTGCCCTCTCACTTTATTTTCAAGGTCTGGCATTACTATTTCTTCAGAGTCTGTTGTCAGTGCTTTGGCTAAGGACTGTAAGGATTTTCAAATCAAAATGCAAACAAGAGAAAGATCTTGATTCACGATTACTGTGTGATTATTTCTAAAATGATCAGTTCTCTTTTTTCTGAGTTTGGCTTCTTCAGACTTTAGTTTATAAGCTAAATGGAGGAGGAGCAAAAGTAAGCAAAACAGTTGGCCATGTTGTGTCTAAAATGTAAGTGACTTATACCTGAACAACAAAGAACATTACAAAGTACAGTATATCTGTCTTTTTCTTACGCAGTTCAGATTTATGTTGCCTAGCCAGCTCATATTCGTGAGCAGAAAGGTGATGTAAACAGGTTGCTGTGGTAAAAGAACATGACCTTTAATGCCCAGAGACAGAGATCCATTAGAAGTAAACGTATGACTCTGTTCTGTTCTCCACATAATTACACTTCTCTATTCATGAATTAAAGGAGGAATAGAACAATAAAGTGTCTTTCTTCCAAACATTGAAAAACAGCTTGTTGAAAGGAAAACATTTCTACTGGCACATGTACACATAAATAGCAAAACTAACAGAACAAAACAAGCACAAAAAATAAATCCAGTAGGGCTATTTCTGTTATTATTCCTCTGACGTAGCAGACAGATGAACCCATCATTCTGTACACAATCGAAATATATTACAACATACAAAACTGTAGAAATAGGCCTATTCCTAAGAAGTTCATTCAGAAGCATCGAAGCAACTGCCATTTTCTCCAAACAACGTGAGTGGTAAAAAGCTGTATGCAAGTTACAAGCTTATAATGGTTCCGTGTCATATTCTTATTGTAAAATAACCTTGAGAAATATATAAATGCAACTACTCATTCACTACAATATATATGGATTAGTCATTGAGCTGCATTTGAGTTCTTTATTCCAACAAAGAATTGATTCCATGCTTCCCGAGACACTGGGGATCGAGAGTCAACTTCAAATGTTCAGTGTGAAAATGACTAAGAGATTATCTTCATTATCAAACTACCACACATCCCAGAAGAGATTTATTAGCTAGCTGTGCAGATTCTGATTTACTCCAGGAACTCAAATCGCTTGATTCTACTCAACAAGAAGACTCATTTACTGATTTATTTAGTTACTCTTACCGCATCTTACATCATTACAACAGCAGGAGGCGCCCACCTAAGTGTGGAATATTTTAAGTCGATGAATCATACACTCAAAGGACCATCAATTTTGTTGAATGGAATGGTTCACCCAAAAATGAGAACATGATGAATATTTACTCACCCTCAGGCCATCCAAGACTGAGTTGTTTTTTTCATCTGAACAGATTTGGAGAAATGTTGCATTGCATCACTTGCGCACTAATGGATCCTCAACAGTGAATGGGTGCCGTCATATTGAGTCCAAACAGCTGATAAAAACATCACAATAGTCCACAAGTAATCCACACCGCTCCACTCCAACAATTAATGTCTTGTGTGTTCATAAGAAACAAAAAAAAAGGCATTTTGCTTTAAACCATCACTTCTGGAAAACTACAAGTCCATAATCCATAAGAACACTTCCTCCAGAAAAAAGACCATCCCCTGTTGTCCTCTCACATTAAAATCCACCAACAAATTTGTTTAGAACTGTTTGAGAAAGCAATGTTACAGATAGAGGACTCTTATTTTATCCATAATGATGGATTTGTTTCTTACTAACACAGCTTTTCACTTCACAAAACATCAGTCGATGGACTGGAGTGGTGTGGATTACTTGTGGATTATTGTGATGTTTTTATCGGCTGTTTGGGCTCTCATTCTGACGGCACCCATTCTCTGCAGAGGATCCATTGGTGAGCAAGTGATGGAATGCTAAGTTTCCCCAAATCTGTTCTGATAAAGAAACATTTGGGATGGCCTTAGGGTGAGTAAATTAAAATGTTTATTTTTGTGTGAACTCTTCCTTTTAAAAAAAATCTTACAATGCCTCCTATTTTTCTTAAGGAATCAAGGAAATGTATTTGGAATCAACTATTTAAATTCTGAAAACCTGGAATCAGAGTAATTTCCAAACATTCTATAAACAAACAAGAAGCATATTTTTCTGTTTTTAAACCTCTTGTTTTGGGATCTTTTGAGAACAGGAACATCTGGGTAAAACAGATTATGTAATTAATCAAATCAGATTCTAAATGTTCCTATAATCAGTTAGGGAAGATCAGAGTTGGTAACTAAAAGGTTGTAGGTTCAAACTCCAAAAACCGGTGAATTATCCACCATTTGTCCTTGAACAAAGCACCAGGATGCTCCAGGGGGTGTCTGTCAAATGAATAAATGTTAATGTAATATATCTCAGGCCAGTAATCACATGGCTTCTAATATAGAAGTCACATGGCATGTTCTGCCAGAGTCATATTATCATTATAATCACGGCCATAGTAAAGCTGCATTACTAAAGAACAGAAACCGACCGCCACTGCATCATTTACCAGAAAACACACACGCGCATAAACATGGTGGTGCTGCCAATTGATATTTTGCTTCTCAAGACCACAATGGAAAAGCACTGTGGTGATGAGCATGACAGCGAGAAAGGTCATGTATCTGTGTGTGTGTAAGAGTGGACACCGCACAGGAAGCATTCAGGTCTGCAGGCCAATCCAATTGGCATTTAATTAACTGGGGACTCAGATCAGGGAGTTTACCCTTCTAAATCAATCCCCTATCCCGAGACTAAACGCTCACACACGAACAAACACACATGGTGGATTACACAGGTGGATTAGCAGGGTTTGTCTGGCAACGTCTCGGTTGGAGATGAGTTTGCAGATCGTGGCGTAAAGGGCGACGCAACCTTTGCGCCAAAAACAAACAGCCATGTTATTGCATGTGTGCGAGTGTGTGATAGAGAATAGTGCACTGACACTGAGGACGGGCCGCATAAACATGGCAAACAGTGGGACACAATCAAACATTAAATGACACATACTAAGCATCTGAGTTTTTCAACATAATATCTGTCGATGTTGATGTCTAGCAGCTGATGCGCACCTTCATTTGCTCTGTTCCAAAACCTAGTCAGCTGCCTACAGAGGTAGCACTACTGAGGAACACAAGTGCTTGCCTGACTGTTTCCAAAAAGGCAACCTACTTATTATTATGCCTTCTAAGCCAAAAATGGAATGAAGCATTGTATACTTCACAAAAAAAAATTATAATTTTATAAATTGCACTGCAATAAGCTTGGTGAATAAATCTATTACAAAGCATTTCATTTCTTCCAACACCGAAAGGTATTGATTTAAAAAAAAAAAGTTCAGTGCATTTTAAAATGGATTATTTTACCCAGTATTTGTGGGCAATGTATTCTGATGCTTATAAGGGAACCATTAGCTTTTGCAACATGCTAACAAAGTCTAGTAAAATCAACCGTGAGTCTCCCGTGTTAAGTGCTGTTTGTGTGCTGTGCTGGGTAGAGCAGGGCTGCACGATGTATCGAAATAAAATCAGTTTCACGATATGGCTTAGTGTGATTTAAGTAAATAAATATATGCGCTGCAGATTTGCGAATGATGCATGGCACTGTGTTTGTTTATACTGTAAGTGTGCAACTCATGATACTGTTTTTAAATGAACACAGTGCCCTGCTGGATGTATGTACAGTATATATATATATATATATATATATATATAGTACATATGTATATACTGTGTATATATATATACTGTGTGTGTGTGTGTGTATATTAGGGGTGTCCCCGAATAGTCGACGATTCGATGCTTCGACTCGAGGAGCCTGATTCGAGCCTGTTCATGTGCATTCGGGGCATTTTGTGCAGATAGCCTATAAGTGGTAATATTAACGTTATGTTATATAAATAACGAAGCGTATTCTATGTGCGATAAATGAGTTAAATCCCATTGATTAAAAACCGGCTATCATATGCTTCATTCTATGGTCATCTTCAGCGCGCGCAGCTCAAAACAGAAATGCAGAACGTATACATAACGTTATGAGAGCACTATTGTAAGAAAAAAAAAAAGTGAATTCTTAAGGGTTTCGCTGACGTTTAATGTTAAATATCTTTTAATCAAAACATAAAACATTATTTACCTCGTTTGTATCTGCGAGGCGTCCGTTACACATTTTCCCTGTGTATTTATGACTGTAGAATGTCTTGACTTGATTCTTGGTAATGTATTTTGCCCCGCCCCCAAATATGTGATTCGACTATCAGTCGACTATCAGCATGATTCAAAATTCGATTCGACTATGAAAATCCTTATATATATATATATATATATATATATATATATATATATATTTACAATAGAATTCTATTATTACAATATATTTCTTAATATAATATTTAATTTAATAGGAATTACAATTAATATTATTATTTTATAGTCCTATTCAATGGGTCAAAAAAAACTGTAGAAATGTGGTCTATGAAAATTGAAGGGTTTTTTTAACACCCAAAGTTTTTCCCAAATTGTTCGGCCCTAAAAGCATATTTTTCCATTAAAAAAGTCTCCAGAGTAAAAAAAGCCATTTTTAAACTACTTTTTAAATCTACTTTTCAAATTATTTTTATTCTACGCAGATGCACTCCCTCACAAAATCACCCCAATCATTCTAGAATGATTCATTCTTTCCAAACCGTTTTGGAATAATATAATTTTTTTTCCTATCACAACATGCAGCAATAAAGTAGAGTGAGGCCAGCATATTCCCATTCATAAGAAAAATACTCTTATGAATTGGTTATTTTTAGTGATTCAAAGACAGACATAATTCCTTAAACAAATTACGAGCTGTTTCTTTTAATGAACTGTTCAAAAAGATGAGTTAACAGTTTGAATAACAGTCTGCACTGTATTATTTACAGCACTGGCAGAGAGAGAATTTCTTTTATACTTCACCAAAATGGAAGTTTTAACAGAAATACAGCCAAATGATTCAGAGTCAAGTCAATAGCTTGTGATTCAAATTGAATCTTCATTGATACCCAGCTCTATTACAGACCACTCCAAATCAGTCACTGGTTAGGACACTGGCTATGTAGGCAGCGGGCAGCAAGTTGGTCACTAGGTTTTGGCACAGAGCTGTTGTGTTGATCTGATGATGCTGATACATATGGACTTAAAGCGCAGAGCTACATATCCAGGGCCATCGGCTGCCCAGCGTCAACATGGGGACGGTCTCCGAGAGAGCATGTCAAGAGCAGCCCAGCGTAAAAGTGTCCCTGAGCCTCAAACCCCTGTCTGGACCAGTGTTTGAGTGACAGGAGCAGGACAGGAGCTCTGAGAGGCGCCTAGGCAACCCTCATGGTCCCTGTGGCAACCTCCTATTCCAAAGGATTCTTATTGGCTGGCTGTGACAGTTCCAAATGCCACAGGAGCCGGTCTGAGATGCCAGGTCTTTATCACTCATTCTTCAGGGAGAGAGAGAAAGAGGATGTCAAAGATATATATATTTTTTCTCCTTTTATATATATATTTTTTTATAACAGTACAACTATACCCCAACTATACCCCATCCAATCTTTCTTCTCACTTTCTTTCTCTCTCTTTACACACACAGAGACTGTCATCGCTGGTCCATCTCTGTTCCTCCCAGAGGGAAGGCAGGAGTATTTAGAGATCTCTACATCGTCTTAAGAGCACGATCATTTTGACATAAGCACACACAGACATCCTGAATTCATTACACTCCTAAATTATGCATGGCCGTCTTCTATGCTCTGACAAACTCACAGTGTCACACTCATTCACAACTCTCTCCTGAATAGAGGCTAATCCAACCAATCAGAGCCAAACTTCCAAAAAAAGATGCACCTCACACACTGCCCATTACAGTGATGTTGCTATACAGATAGCGGTTAAAAGCTGTACAAATAAGCTGTCTTCATAAAGACATGCAGCATTTTATTAAACGACTAAGTAGAGAGGAGGCCAGAAATTATTGGAGAGGAGGGGAATGCAAACCCCACCTAAGCACCAAAGCTTAATGCCTCTAAAGCAACAGCTCAAACTGTTCAAGTAATTTGTAAGTGCAATTTATTACAGTGTCAACACAGCCTAAAACAACAGTTTCAAACATCAGTTTTTATATAACTCATTGACTAAGGTTGATTTCGAACTGAAACTGAACTGAAATGATGAAATACAGGCTATATATTTTTTTTTTTTTATGCTGCATTTATTTGTTTAAAAATACAGTAAAATAAAATAGTAACAATTTTAATATATTTCGTTCCTGTGATGTCAAAGCTGAATTTTCAGCATACAGTAATTACTCCAGTCTCCAGTGTCACATGATCCTTCAGAAATAATTTCTAATGTGCTAACCTGGTGCTTACGAAACATTTTTTATCATCAATGTTGACCACAGTTGTGTTGCTTATTATTTTTCTGAAAACCGTGATATTACAATTTTTTCAGGATTATTATGATATTATAATTAATAAAAATCTCAAAATAACAGCATTTATTATAAATAATATTTTCTTGTGAAAATGTAAGTCTTTTCTGTCACTTTTTCTTTTTGGTTAAATTGAATGCATCCTTTACTGACCCCAAACTTTTGAATGGTAGTGTATATACTGTGAAAATGCAAAAAAATAATTTGCAGTTTGAATTCAGGGTCAGCTCCCTGTGGACAGACACCCAAGGACTGAGGCTTGCTTTTAATTCTGCTTGAGAAATCTAATGTTCCCCCCAACAGCGTATTGTTCTTGTACGTCCGTTTCATTTGTGAACTACTGCAACGCTAAATTAATGTTTGCTGAAAAAGGAAAATGAACCATATTAACCTTTTTGGCAGTCATGTGAAAAAAAAAAAAAAAAAAAAGAAAGAAAGAAAAAAAAACTCAGTATAAAACACTGTGAGGATGAAATAGGAAAAGTACACATGAAACACATTTCCTCCAGTAAATGAAAATAAATTTCCATCAAATTAACTTCACACCCACACTCCCATTTCTCATCTCCAAACCACCAGGTGATCCCTATTCAGATAGACCCAAAGGCCCTTTCACTGTGTGTTTGGTTGTGCATGTGATTCCTCTACTTTTTAATTGTATGAAACAGAGTGAGTGTGTGTCTGCCCCAATCAAAGATCTCTGTAGGGAACTCCCATTAGCAGTAATATTAAAATATGCCAGCTTAGTTGTGTATATATAAATCTTTAATTTCAGGCATGGTGCAAACTCCATGCTGTGGATGATCTAAAAAACTTTTTGTGTCCTAACTAATGGCAGCTCACTGAGAAATGACTTCTTTTCTGTTCAGAGAAACATGCCTCAACCATTACCTATCTAAAGGCTGGTAGTAATAATAAAACAAACTAATTAAAAACTGCACATATTAAGTAGGAAAAAAAACATAAAAATTAAAATATATATACACTGATAAAAATGCTAAATACTAAGTAAATACTACAGAAATACAAATGTAATTTCTACATTAAATAATTTAGTTCAGGCAAGAATTTAAATAAAAGAGTAAATTCAATATTAGTACTCAATTTAAGCTTGTAGAATTTAAAGTTTGAACTTATAAGTATATTTTACTTGGAATTGTTTGTTATTTTTACAAATATTGTTTAAGTAAAATCAACGTCATGATCCCATTGTTCCCATCATGCACTTGGGCATAAATAATTAATAAGGTAATTTTTTTTTGCTGTTTTCGAGATGTATTTACACTGTTTTGTGGTTGCTTTTGTTGTTAGGTGAAGTAACTTGCTGTTTTGTGACATCTGGAGTTCATTTTTTACTCAAAATGACCCGTTCATACTCGAACACTATTCACTGATTGTCACCGTCATTGTGTATCAAGTGCCAAGTATTCAGGTCTCTGTGTTCATCTAGTTAATAATTATATTGAGTCAACATATTACCTTAAAAACGAATAACGAGTAGTCTACTTGCTTACATGCTTGTAACTTAACCACATGCTTTATAGCCATTTTTTTCAGTGCCATGTTGTTTGAGTAAAGTTTACAAACTGTGACTGAGTGAAATGTACTTGAGTATTGTAGGGTAAACTTCAAATAATTAAGTAGAAATTACTCATCAAACTCTACCTGGCCACGTTAAATTTACTTAATTTCCTTTACTAATTTTAGATAACTTAGTTAAGTAATGCATTTTAGTAGTTTTAGTAGAAGCAAGTAGATTTTACTTAATTCCGCATTTAAATTTTACTTAAAAAATATGCGTGCAAAAACTTCAACTTCTTTTTTCTTTTTCAGTGTATGATGAGTTTGGTTCCAAAACGCTATAAATCCATTTTGAGTAATTTGAGTAAAAATGTGTTTTCTTTACCAAGAAAATGGCAAGATGAACACCACTATTTTCTGTTTCAAACTTTCACATAGCATCTTTAGGTTATAATAACATTAAAAATTCAAATCTAGATTTTGATTTTCAAACATTTATTTAAAAAACTGACTTTTTCTTTCCCAAAATGCAATAAATCCATGACACGTTTTTTTTTTTTGTTTGTTTGTTTGATTTTTCCAAAATGCAATAAATCCTTTGAATCAATATAAAAGTTATTTTTCATATTGAAACTGTTGAAAATACACAACAAAGTAAGTTGATCCACATATGACAGCCTCTGAACTTGGTCAATACTAATCTTATATATAGGCACTGGACTAAAAATACAATCAACCAGTCATCGCTCCCAAAATGAATTCAATGGGTCATCTTGTTAATGCTATAAATTAATTACAACAATAAAAAAAATTCATTATGAACAAGAACATGAACAACAATATCACATTACACCACAGAAATTCCAAAATGACATTTCCCTTACATTCAACTTCCAAAAGTGCATTCATCTTTGCCATGTTACATTCATTTAGTTGACTAGTGCTATACGCTATATTAACAAAAACATTAATGGCATTAATAAAAACACTTACACTGACAAGCTACGCAATGTTGCGTTCATAATCGAATGCGATTCATCTGCGACTATGAGCGTAATATTGCGTAGCTTGTCAGTGATCTACGGCTCTGTGTATTAAATGCCGCTCCATCTGAAAGCACGTGATGGAGATTTACTACTAATCACAGAACCGGCTTTACAGACAAGATGTGCATGAAAATCACATGCGATTTCTCGTGCAGCCCTATTTTATTTGTTTGTTTGTTGGTCACAAAGTACAAAGTAGATGAGGAAAACTAGGATATCGGGTGTATTCAAAGCGCTGCCATTACTGTCTACAATGCGTGGAATGGTGCGCTGTGATTGGTTGAGCGGATGTATCGCATTCTGCAGAAAGGGGAGACTGGCGTTTGTCGCGGTTTGGAAAGATAGGGAGAAAACAAGACAGAATAACACGGTGGACATCGCATTTTGCGTAAAATTAAAAATGGACTTTTCAATACAGACCAGATACAACACTGATTTTGGTGGAAAAATTTTCACAGTTCGGTAAGATTTCGGTACAGCAGGGGGAAAAACTAACTTTTTTTTTTTAATAAACAGTGGTTTACTGAACAAGTTTTTTTGTTTAAATATTCAGTTTTCAGTTATAGTTTATATTTTCTTAGTGATAAAAATCTATTTCAGTTTACGCTTAAAACTATAGGGAGCCCTTTTATATTACAAGGTTGCAATTAGGCTGCACATAATGCAGTTTTAAAACTTATAAATAATAAAAATTTCTAGGCTATTTGTTAAAATATATTCAATTACACACTGGCTGTCATAGCATGTTTCATAACAGAATAATTGAAACAAATTAAATAAGACTAACAGGTTTAGTAAAATATAATGAGTATATGGCGTAATATTTCGCGAAATGCTCCTCTCTAGACTTCATTTCTCTAGTGAACTAACGAGCTGTGGACACTGATGACTTGCTAAGGTAAATAAAATGCATGTAAGCGATTACATGAGGCATGAGATGTTCAGTCATGTTTATTCACGTTAAAACTAGTAGTACAGAGGAAGGAATGATCGCGTTTCGCTCTGCACAAGTCTGCGGCACATCACGGCTCAGACACGGGAACTGGAGCTGATCGTAGCCGCTCTAGTCAATGCTTGTGTTGGGTTTATACCAGCACGTTTTTGATACCAGCACGGCTCTCCAAGGCATTTAGATACAGCAATCTGTCATGCCACATCAAAGACCGTCAAAACACCATTTTATTATTTGAATTTCCTGAAAAAATAAAATAAAATACTGTATTCGTTCGGTACACATGCATACTGAAACGGTTCGGTATGAATACGTGTACCTACATATTATTATTATTATTATTATTATTATTATTATAGTGCATGACATGCTTGAAATTGTCAAATTATTAATTACAATTTTTGTTATTTTTATTTATTATATTACATTCATTTTACATTGCATAACTGTAATCTGTAATACATTAAAAAAATTTTACAAACACACACATATGGCGGACATATATATGTCATGGCGGACGCTCAAATCCACTTTAATTTTATAAATAATACTGTTTTTGTGTCACAGAATGTAATTTAAAGAGTTTTTTAGGCGAGAATATACTTGTTTAGACTTCAAATATGTGGTTTGTTAATAAAGATAATTATTTATAATTATAAAGATAATAATAAAGTCTATTTGAAAATGTTCATAATGTTAACAAACTGAACCTTTAGTTTTACCTATCAAGTCCTCACAAAATGTACTAAATTGCTGAACATCATCTCTCCTTCTGGCCAACAAACTGTTTGTTCTGCAACTTTATGACAAGGATTAGTCAATGAGAAAATACGACGGCATTTTAAAGAGAGCAGCGTTAATGATGGCACTAACAAGGAGAGGTGGAGAGCTCAGCTCAGAGCAGGACGATTAGCCCTCAGAGGAAGTGCACAGGCATAATTATGCATTCTATTATGCAAAAAGTAGTTACAGGGGACTTTAACACCAATTAGGGAATCATTGTTGCTGAGTGGATGACTCCCATCTGAGGATAAACTGGAGTGCGAAGGGAAGAAATAATCAGAGTGGATGGATGAAACTGGAGTTGGTGGAGAGTTCAGTACTGCACCAAACACAGTCCTGTGGTCAAGGAGAACTGCAAATGAGGTGCAGGAATGAGCACAAGTGAACATTATTCACTGATGTCGCTGTTAGAAAGTGTCACCTAAGAAAAATTCATATAATGTTTAATCTCACATTTCCAATATTTCCCTTTTTTTAAATCACCTCCTCTGAAAAAAAAAAACCCACCCCTTTTGTTGTATTTTGTGTGTGGGAATGTACGTTTCCAAACTTTTAGTAAGGAAAGTAGTGAAGGAATCTAAAAAAAAATAGGTATTGGACAGAGAGACAAGAGTGAAAAAAGCAGGAGGAGGGCTGAAGTGAAGAGACGTGGCCACACGCAGGGGAAGAATGAATGTCATCCAAGGCTTTGACCTTTTTGAATATCATAACACACAAACAAACTAACTCATGAGAATTTGCATAAGAGCGGAGGAGGGCTTCTCTCAGCTGTAACGCAGGGCTCGTTAAGGAGACAGGTGGTTTGCTCACTCTGACACACACACACGGACACACACATCTGTCCAATATGCTGTTGACAGATAACAGCACGCTCACCTCCTCTGTAAATACCTCACAACACCTCTTTGCTGCTCATGTTCAGAAGAAACTATAACAGTAACATCATCACAGCAGTGCTGAGGAAACTGCCCTTTGAGTTTTTGGTCTGAAATGTAAAAAATGCATCGCAATGAATGTGGCCACAGATACGTTATTATTCATAAATTGAAGGTCAATACGATTTTTTTTTTTTTTTTAATTGAATGAAATTAATACATGTATTCAATAAGCACAATAAAATGTTACAAAGATGTCTATTTTAAATAAATGAAGTTTTTACTTATTATTCATAATAAATCTTGAAAAATGTATCAGTTTCCACAAAAATATCAAGCAACTGTTATTTGATAAGACAAAACATCTTGAGCAGCAAATCAGCATATTAGAATGATTTCTGTAAGATCATGTGACACAAAAGATTTGAGTAATGATGCTGAAAATTTTTCATCACAGGACTTTTTTTTAATTTTTTTTTTTTTTAAACACGAGAATAGAAAACGGTTATAAATAGGAAATATGATCAAAACAATTAATTAAAAATTTATTTAAAAAAATCTAACCATTCCCAAACTTTTGAACAGTAATATATATTTTTCAAAAGGAATGAAAAAAATAAAAAATTAAATAAATTTATATTGATTGATTGATTTACAAATTGATTAATTCATTTATTTAACATTTTTGGCTCAAATAAAATATCTACAAAATAGAAAGCAATAAATCAGTAAGTCTTAATACAATACAATTTTGCTTTTCAAGAAAATATATATTTTAAAAATGTTTAGATAATTTTACTAGAAATTAAGACTTATGAAACAATTGAAAAAAAAAATAGCAGTTTAACAATTAACGGAAAGATAAGTTTAGCCTTGCAATGTTTCTGATTCTCAGTAAACACCACTGCATTAGAAAGAAAGCTACTTATTTGTATATAAAATATGTTTTGTACATGCACAGAATGCATGGAATGTTCCTTCAAACCACACGGCTGTCAAATATCTCTTAACTCCATGAAAATGTAAAAAAAAAAAAAAAAAATGCATTCTGCCCTTTCATTTAAAATTCAACATAAAACCACACTCCTACTGCATGTGTTTGTGTCTGAAAACACGACATAATCAGAGCATCTTACTACTGTACTTCACTTCCTTCCTCTATTGAGCTCAACATGGCAGCATTTAAATTCAATATAAAGTTTCAAAAAAACATCCTCAAAATTGACGGACTCCCTAGCGCCCCCTTGCGGTCTTTATCATACTAGAGGAAGTGGTTCATTCTGTCAATACAAAGAAGTATGCAAATTACAATGTATTCTGGAACAAAAAGCAGCTATTAGATAATTGTTTTTATTTATTTATTTTTTTAATGTGGGAAACCTATTGTAAAGGTACCCCAATGGTTATGATCTAAGTCATAAAATTTTCATTTCATTCGCCTCAACAAGTGGTTTATTCTCTAAATGATATTGGTAAAAAAATAATATCTCAAAATTATAGCACAAGACCGCTTTTAAGAAAATGGCTACTCTGGTTTTGCCAAAAACATAATTTCCTCTCTCTCTCACGTGCTCTGAGTTAGCAGCAAAGCCCAGCGTGTGTTTGACGACAGGGTGACAGCGGGATCCCGTCTCCTCTTCGTGCAAATTCCTCTCTCGCAGTCTGCGTCCTGGCATCCATGTACCATCAATCCACGCCACTGACATGCACACACACCGCAGATGTCCATCAAATGCCAGTCACAGATGTGCTCCTGCCCACACACCCTCCAGGACACACCCCCTGCCAAGCAACGTGAGCGTCGATGCTAGCCGAGCCTATATGTGTGTGTGTGTGTCCTTTAAAGTGTGCATGCGAGTGTGTGTGTTCATGCACTGCGACAGCCCTGCTGGATCTGAGCTGGATGTCGTCGAGTTTTGAAACACACTCGCTCTCTCATTCTACCCTCGCGCTTGGGAGTTTGGAGTTTACAGAATCTTTTTCAACAAGACTTCCCCCCTCCAAACTTGTACCTGTATTTTTCTGGATTTGACAGAATTTATAGTGCCAGGCCTCATGAGCCCATTGTCAGCTTCTGGAGGAACGGCTAAGTGTGTGCGTCTAAGTTTAGAATAGCTCCCTAGGAAGCTGTAGTATTTACCATCTTTTTGCTGTACTTTTACCTGTCCCCTCTGAACAGAATATGGGCCACGCCGCATCCTAAATACACACTGCTTGAAGAACAAATTTAGCATTTGGAAAGGCCAAATGCTATTCCTGACTTAACCAACTGAGATACGTTGATCTGAAGCAGGTATTTAATAAGAGAGTGCGGGTGGTATCACCAAAATCTAACATCACGGTGTGTGTAATATAAAAATGGTGATAACGGTCATGATACAGCTGGAAATTAAACCTCAAAATCAATTATATATTACATAACCATGTAGCAATGTCTATTTTTTGATAATCTAGTGACTTGAATGAACAGTTCACCCAAAAATGAAACTTTTGTCATTATTTACTCACCCTCATGTCATTTTAAACCTCTAAGATGTTCTTTTCTTTTGAGGGAAAATAAAAAAAGAAACATTTTTGTCCATACAATGAACTTTGTTGGAGTCCATATTGACTTTCAACTTTGGAACCCAATGACTTTTATTGAAATGGATCAAAACTAATCACTTTGATTATGAATAACGCTATAAGCCCATCTGTGACACTGTTTGGCCAACAGACCAATCAGAAGTTTTAAAAATCTAACATACGATCCACCTTTTTTTAATGCGGGAATAAGCTATTTTCTTTGAAAGTGCAAATCTTCCCATTCCGATGCTAAATAATGAAGTGCAGGAAAAAACTATTTGCACTGCAAACCAGGGTGTTTATGATTATGATAATGAATTAAAATAATACGATATCAAATACCAGTTTGCAATATCAACCAGCATAACAGCCGTTTTCATACAGGTAAAATAACTGGAGGTGAATGACATTGACCATTCAAGTTACAAATGACATGTATTGAAAGGACATGTATTGACATGAAAGGATATGTCTTGGAAATCATCATGAAGTCACTGCAGAGGATGACAATGACAGGAACAGAAGTTGCGTCACTTCTCAGAACCCTGACTCACAATCTCGACCATGTGAGCTGAACTAATGTGACAGAGCATATGCTGGATAAACCATCATCCGGTGTCTGTTTTAACAGGTTTAGTGTTCTGACCTTGTCTGTTTTTATCTCTTTTCTCTATCCATTCTTACTTCAGTGATGGAGGATTTGCTTCGATCTTCTAAGTGGTTGAGAACGTAGGCAAGATGAGTGGGCACAACATTGCAGACATACTGTACAGACTTCACTTTCTCTTATGTGGCTAAGAGCATGGACTCGGGAACAGTGGTGCTTATTATACCTCCTAACTGCTGATAGTGTTTCTTGACATCTAGAAGCTTTATAGAATAAGGCATAACATCTAGTCATTGCTGTAGCGGACCCCTGCCAAGCTGATAAGTGAAAGTGAAAGTGATGTGACATATGGCCAAGTATGGTAACCCATACTCGGAATTAGTGCTCTGCATTTATCCCATCCAAAGTGCACACACACAGCAGTGAGCAGCCATTTATGCTGCGGCACCCGGGGAGCAGTTGGGGGTTCAGTGTCTTGCTCAAGGGCACCTCAGTCGTGGTATACTTAGATAACTGTCTAGTTCTGTGCCTTTAGTAGCTGTAAGTTCTCCCCCCTTTCTACTGTCCATCCTCACTTTCCACAATAGCACAACAGATAGAGCTAAGGTCTGTAATAAAAAGTTAAGTTTTTTGTAATTAAAAAAAGTTTTAAGCAAGCATTGGTGAATGAGGTACGGAAATCATGTTCTTGAATGAAAGCATAAATCAAAGATGCAAAAATGTGAAAGTGAAATGTGTCTTAAACCCTATTCGGACGGTAACTGTTTCTCAGGGGGACGCAAGTGATTTTCACCATTTACAGGGGGTAGATCACATTTGGTGATTTTAATGCCGTCCGAATCCAGGATGTCGGTGTTTTTCTCTCACCACCCCCGTAAAAATCCCCGGCCGAATTACCTACTGTTTTTTGACAAACACCAAGGTCATGTGGTAATTTAATTGCCGTCCGAATCCACATCTCTGAGTTTACGAGAAGAAATCGAATCAAAATTCACTGTTTAAACCCTTTTTGAGCACTCCCGAACACCGTAAAGTAACGTTGTACTTCAGTGTAATTTTCTTACATATTTATTTCTGAAATGCTGGAAAGTATTTAAAAGAACAATACTTCATGACTGTTCAACCACAGCGACTGGGAGCAGAAAGAGAAGAAAAGCACGTAAACATTCAAAATGGGTCTTACAATTTTAAAATGTGTATTATAAATAGATATATATCGTGTATAATTATATACAACTATAGCGCGTCTATTTTCCTATATTCCTATTCCTATGTAAGGGATAATCAACGGCTAGCTGTGCATTAAACGATACAATATTTGACCGGAATGATAAAAATGACGGTTATTTTCGTCTGTATTACTATTCAACTGTAACTGTATGTTACTATGGTTACCAATTAATATAGAACGCATTAATATAGAACGTGATTAAACTGACCTGGAACTACCTGTGCAGTTAAACTAATTTAATCAACACCTGCCAGCCAATCAGAATCGAGTATTCAGATAGACCATGGCATAATATTCAAATAATAAATAGGATTATACATTATAAAATATGCTTGGAATAATAAGAATACATTTTACATAATAATAAGTATTTTTAAATACATTTTACACAATAATAAGAATAAATTTGTAAATAAAATTCATTTTATTTACAGCAGACAATCATGTGACTGGCCACGTGAGCAGTGCGTTACCGGGTTCGTAGGATCACAGAACTCGCTCCTCCACTGTGAATAAATCGCCATCCGAATCCATTAATTTTATCACTGAGGTGATAAGTAAATTTATTTTTACAGATGTCCATATGAGAAACAATTACTGTCCGAATCGGGCTTTAAGCGATTTAACTAAAGCCTGTGATTTGTGTGATTTGTGAATCAGTTTAATGGGTTCATTGAAAAGAATCAACTCAATAGAATGAAAAATGTTCAATTAAAAACATTTAAGTTCTAAAACATAGTAAAAAGTCAAATATAAAATGCATTGAAATGTAGAAGTAAAACAAAGTACTACAAATGCACTTAAATACTGTAACAAAGTACAAATACTGCCAGCATCTACCATTGAGAGCAAAACATCAAATATCACTATTCTGTCCTTGAGCAAGGCATTTACTTTGGATAAACGAGTCAGCCAAATGACTACTTGCTTCAACTTTGCCTGTCTACACCTCACAAACAATGTTTTTAGCAATACCCAAACGTCCCTTCTACGAATGACATTGATACTCTGAAGTATCAAAGTCAATTAATGCCCAAGCAACAGGATCCTACTGCATCCGCTCCCGCTGGCACATCCGAAACGGATCAGTGCCGACACCCCCGACCGCTCCGGGAAACAGATCTCACCATATGGGATTGCAGGTCTACAGGAGACCCTTTGAATTTCACGTCACCACAACCGTATCTAAGTAATTGGGCCTCAAAATTACATAAACAGCAGGCCGAAAGAGAATCTAGACACTAAAACGAGACTTCACGGGAGTGAAAGAGATACCACTTGGCTTTTAAGATGTTTGCCTTTTAGTTCACATCGACTTAATTCAACCTCTGATTAATTTATAGTGTCCTCTGCACAATAGCTTGGCTCAGCTCTCCTGCTGGCTGAACGCAGTACTAGGGTGATGCAGGAAGTTGTTCTGGGTCACCGGTCTTGTCATTCCTCCATTTGCCTTTTCCTATCATTTTCCTGTTGCACTGCAGCATGTCACGTGTTGCGTGTGTGTAGGTGTGTGCGTGTTTGTCAGGCTAACCTTCCATTGTAATATCTCAAACCCTCCGCTTTGTTGTCTGGTCTGAAAAGAGTTTGATAGTTGTCTGGCTGACAGCCTTTATTCAGAAACGTGACACATACCTCTCTTTATTTTTCTTTTCGGAGGCAATTTTCCCCTTCTGTGTGAACCTTTTCAAGTCTTATTTTCTTTTTGTGTTTAAAACAAAGGTGGCACATCATGACATGCAGGTAAGAACATGAAGAGAGAGAGAGGCACGAAGGGAGGTAGAGTGCGAGGGAAAAAGGGGGAATACGGGGGAAGAACATAAAAGATAAGCCTTACATCCAGCCAGGGAGCTTGGACCTCTTTTAAACGATGGAGATAAAAACAGATTTTTAGTATACGTGTGGTGCTGCCTTTTAAACCTGGTTTGAAACAGAATCCTGATTTTGACACAGAGACAAAGAGACAGACAGATCTATATCCATGTGCAGTGATCTAAAGTCAACTGAGACAAAGATGATAACAGGTACCATGTAGCAGACACACAGTATAACCTCATATCATTATCAAGGGTCGTATCATGAAAACTCAATTTGATTGTTGAAAATACATACATATATTAAATATATAAAAACATATTAATATATATTTTAAAACATTTATTATTAACGACAATTTAATAATAGCATCATGAAAATGAACCTAGCATTGTTTCTAACTGTGTGTAGCAACAAAAAAAAAAAAACTATTTTAGTATCTTTTAAATGTAATTTATTCATGTGATGGCAAAGCTGAATTTTCAGCAGCCATTACTCCAGTCTTTAGTGTCACATGATCCTTCAGAAATCATTCTAGTATATGCTGCTAATTAGCTGCTCAAGAATTTTTTTCTTATCAATGTTTTTTTCAGGATTCTTTGATGAATATCAAGTTCAAAAGAACAGCATTTATGTGAATTACATTTTCTGCAAGCCTCAATTTAATGCATTCTTGCTAAATAAAAGTAATAACTTATTACTTATTAAAATCTTTCTGACTCCCATAGTTTGAACAGTAGTGTGCCATGTAACAATCTACATAGGATCTGATAATCTTAGTTGCTTGCTCTCTCAATCTGTCTATTCTATCTTGACCAAGGGAGCAAATTAAAACTTAGAACTGATGCTGTCAGGCAGAGTCACGTTTAACTTGACAGCTGTCCATTCTCAACAAAACACACACTGAACATCCACCCACACACACAGGCTATAACATATTTGATGTAAAAGCACACTGTCATGTGTGTGTGTGAGAGACAGAGACAGTGAGAGAGAGTTGATGTAACCAGTTAACTTGCAACACCACTGATTTCTTTTCACTAGGTGTGTGAGTGTGCGTTCCTGACTGACATGACAATAAAAATGACTGCAATAAAACTCCTTCACCAACGCACGCACACAATTTTTTGCACATCTTAATTGTTGCTTGTTTGAGTGATGGCAGCATTTAGCATTTAAGAAAGAAAAAAAAGTTAAATCTTCTGTCTGTGGGGAACACACTCTTTTCTCTTCAGTCTTTCACACAAACATAAACTTGTTGAACCTTTTTTCATCTGCATAAATAGAATAGCAACAGAAAAGCTTTACAAAACATCTCTGCTAGCAGAATAGACAAACAGATATTCACTCCTCTCTTTCTTACTTATCTTTGCCTCTTCCAGTAATAATGTTTAGAACACATTGCTATATGCTAATCTGAGATCTATAAATAAATAAACAAATATATTTTACACCTTTATTATTAATGGTATTTTATTAACATTTAGCTTGGCAGACTTTATTGTCTTTCATTACCACCGCTTGACTTTTTATTGTTCGTTGCTGTAATAATTTAACACATGAATATCCTGATTTCAGCACGCTTATTTGCATTTAGCATTATTTCTTCTCACTCATTCCGTAACGTTCCAGTGACCCCATTTTCAGCTGTAAACTACTAGCTAATTATAACCACTAGTAACATCCAGCTAATTTTAAAAACTATAAACTAAAGCCACACACAAACCCTAAAAGAAAATGTTTTGTCATTTTATTATATTCAATATTTAATAACAATAATTAAAAAAGAAAAAAATTATATTATCTAATATTATAAAACACATCCCTAGAGCTACAGAATATGGGAAATAAGAATCTAGGAGACTCCACGTATACTTACGCACACACATTCACGCTGCTGTCTTTTCCTTTTGTGTGCTCTTCCGGTTGCAAATAATGCAAATAATGCTTTTACATGCATATTCATGAGCGCACAGAGGCATGCTGGGATGCTGGACAAAGGAAAGAAGAAAACTAGAGAACAGAAGGAGCTGTCAAAGCAAAAGACAGAGAGAAAGAGAGACAGGCCTGGGTGACACTCATTCATTCGTCCTGGAAATATTAGTAAATGCCTTTTAATGACACACACACTCAGAGCATTCAGACTTACAACACCAAATGCCAGAAGTGGCACAGTGGATGTTAAGATCTTTGGCACTGGACTAGATAAAGACGGTAAGAGTATTAGACTCAGTATCCACTGCTGAACTGTATTTCCAATCCTTACAGTGAACAAAAGGTCACCCAAACTATAAGAGATGAGCATGATTGGCACACACAATAAAAACTACAGCAGCTGTCATTTTCAAAGCTAAACAAAGTTCACTTTTTAGATTGGCTGCTTATTTAGACTTATTTTGTTTGTTTGGTTAATTTAGTAAGTATATTATTTGGTTTATATATATTATAGTCTACATATATTGAATTATTATTATTTTTTTTTTTTTTTGCATAATGGTACTGTTATTATTGACAGTATTTTGATTCCCAAGTCCCTTTATCTTGTTTTAACAGCCTGGTCTCATTGTTTATACACAGGTATTAGTACGTAACGTTTACACGCACAAAACATATACATTTTTGTACGTTTAGATTGAAACTACGTATTTGCTACTTAAAAAAAAAAATATTGAACAATCTTTTATATCATTGAGATCAATGCATTTTTGTCATTTTATCAATAAACTATTGAGATTTTTATACCGTTTAACCTACCACCCTAACTAAACATGCCCGTTTCATAAGGAATATAAAATATATAAAACATATTAGACCAAAATATGTAGGGAATAATTAGTATTAGTAATAATAAAGCATTAAAAAGATATGGTTCTTAAAAATTTGATGGTTCTATTGTCAGTTACAGCATATCAGAGAAAACTTCATTTAATAAATGCAATTGAAAACATGTTAATACCACGATTGCAATATTCATTAGGATTCATTTGTAAGTCTGTAAAGCTGTTCATATGTAAATATTTAACATTTCTGGTGTTGTCAGTACGTCAGCAGTGTATGTTTCAGTGTCTGTGCAAAGGTAAGTAAATGTATCTTTTATGTAAAACTATTTTACATAAAATGCATTCGAATTCTTATGAGATCACGTTGGTTTTAAATGGGGTGGTTGATTGAAATTTCACTTTTTTAACATTAGTTA
Organism: Onychostoma macrolepis; assembly: GCF_012432095.1. NCBI lineage: Eukaryota > Metazoa > Chordata > Actinopteri > Cypriniformes > Cyprinidae > Onychostoma > Onychostoma macrolepis. The sequence continues at coordinate 3,492,261 of NC_081159.1, forward strand.
GTGTGTAATGTTGCTGTTTGAGCATAAACAATATCTGCAAAGTTGCGGCGCTGAAAGTTCAATGCAAACAGAGATATTGTCTTTTAAAATTCTGGCAGTTTAATGCCTACAAAAACGGCTCGTAGGGACAACAACGAGCTACTTCCTGGGTCCGTTACGTCACGAACCCAGATAATCCCCGTCCCCAGGAACATGCAGCAAAGAGGCGAGGCCATGCTGCGCTGCTTTAGAGAAGAGGAAGAGAAAACTAGGGGTGCACGTAAAAATCTATTCATATATGAATCGCGATTCTGTCTTCCGACGATTCTAATGGATTCACAAGTTTCAAAATCAATGTTCTAAAGCAGCGGTTCTCAATCCTGTTCCTCGTGTCCCCTTGCTTTGCACAGGCTCTGCATCTCTCTCTCTCTCACACAGATCATCAGCTCGGCTGAATGAACTGTTCCATTTATATACTTATTTTCACACAGCTACGAGAAGTGTTATACATAGATGCGCGTGCGGTTGCCGTGCTGTATTAAAGCTTTAATCAGGATAAAACCGTATATTAAACGCTAACAGAAGCAGTAGCATTTACAAATAACAGCATATCTAAAAGTATGAGACAACAACAGACAACAGCGCTATCCTCTTCACTAATATTCTCTGGGACTCAATCGGGCTCAAATTAATAAGCAATATAGACTACGCCATTGTTTACAATACAACCGGAGCACATGCCGCTGAGGTGAGGGGCTGGATGTTCAGACGCGCACTAGAGGTGGTTTAGCCAATCACAACACACTGGACCAGCTAACCAATCAGAGCCCATCACGTATTTCTGAGGGAGGGGCTTTATAAAAGCAGGAAATGATCAGCGCGTTTAATTATGTGAAAAATAATGTTTTTTTTTTTGTTTTTTTTACGAAGCATTAACACATGTTAGACTGCACTCCATAAACACAATCAAGCCTAGAAAAAAAAAAAAAAACAGTCAACAACCCCTTTAAGGATGTTTAGATGCAGTTACTGGGGAAATGATTAAGCAAACTTTTTTGCATTGCAGAGGAGTCAAGGGAACACTGGCTTTGGTCTTGGCTGAATACTGAAAACAGTGTATGCTGTTTGTTTTCTACTGGAACCAATCCAGCATCGTCTTTGCTCTTAAACTGCCTATCCAGAGATCTGTGTGTCCTGTACACACAGTATTGAAAGTGCTGATACTGTGGATCCGAGGAGAAATGGATCGGAATTGCTTGACTTTGGGTTCACCCATCAGGGGGGCAAAACGTAGAGAGAACTTTACGAGATCTTTCAATGAATGTCTTTGAAGAGAAAGCACAGAGTGCTACGTACAGTGGCCGGTTATGGTCTCATTCGGTTCAGAGTGAACTCATCAGTCAAACAGCCAAAGTGCCAAAGCACCAATTCTCATGAAAAATAAACAAGCAGGAAATGAAAGAGTATCTGTATCTGATGGTGCCGCAGAGAGAAGCAAGATTGGGGGAGTGAAAAAGGGCCACAAAACTGACATATGTTATTTGTATTACCGTTAACTGTGGGAAAGGGAGAAAGATATAAAGAAAGAAATACTGAGAAAAATCAGGATGATAGAGAGAAAGAGAGAGACCCTGAATAACAAGAACCTTTCAGCAGTGCACATATAAATATTGAAGGTATGTGAGGATAATAAGCCATTCAAAAAAAACCCATCTGTTTCAATCTGCTGAGATGAGCGGAATGCTCAAACTTTGTTCTAGCATGAACCATTTAATGAGAAATACTCATTTTATTAACAATCAAAACATGTTCAATTGAAGATTGTGATCAACAACATGACCGAAAACTTACTAGAGATCTCTGTATTGATGGGATAAACATAAAAGACAATGTGCATGTGTACTGGAAATGGGTCACGACGGTCAACTATACGTTCCACAACCAACTAGTCAATTAAAAATATATGTCTGTCTGTATATTCAGAAATCATTCTAATATGCTGACTTGGTGCTCAAGAAACATTTCTTATTATTATCAATAAATTAAAATAAAAAAATAAATAAATGAGGAAAATTACAGTGTGCACCTGATTAAACTAGTCAATTTTGAAAAAAAAAAAATAGCGTGTGCATGTATGTGTGTTTCATTCTATTCACGGAAATACTTTAATTGCAAACCATCAAAAAATATTAACATATTCATAAAGTATAATACAAAAGCCAAAATCCTGCTTTACAGACCAGTCCATAAAGCCAAAAATGGGAAAGTCACACCTGAGCAGAACTGTACAACAGAAATAGGAATCTCTGACTAAAGCTATTCTCTACTGAGATGAAGGACATTTTCTTGTTCAGAGAGGTCAGAAGACCTCCACCTACTTGACTCGTTCTGCCTCAACATTCACAACATGCCCGCGGTTTTGTACATGGATTCTAATGACCAAAACTGAGACACATCAAACAACATTAGCATTGGAGACATAACTTATTTAAACATTCATGCATTTATTTTAAACAGGCTGTATTTTTACAGACTTTTCTTAGTGTGTAGACACTATTGCACTTTGGGTGTGCTGTTAACAGTTATATTGCAGGTCCCAAATGTTCAAACTGAAAACATTTCCAAAAACCAATTTTGATTGGATTTCAAACCACATACGGGTTCATGAAAAACAGATTTCATAGTTTTATTTTAGTCAGATACACTAAAAAGAAATAAATGCAGTTTTCACTCCCAAAACTCTGCTTTGTGTATGTGGCCATATATAGACCACATATACAGGAAGTGGAGAAGTGACAATTATCAAGTAATCCTGCAATTATTGCAATTAAGCAACGTTTAAAATAAAGGGCACGGTGGCACGATTATATGTCCCCTTTCCTTTTCTGGAAAATTCTAAACAATACAGCTGTTCAGTCACACATACAACCGTAAGGCCACCATCAGCATTACAATTTGATTAGAGTAGTCATTTTAACAGACATTCACTGTTTCTGAAAAGGATGCATGCTAAACTCTCGCACTCACGTACGTCTAGAGTCACACATGACTGACTAATAACAGCCAAGAGAAATCCTCCAGAATGACTAGTGTTTGTAAATATTATCATTGGGATTCATTGCTGAGGAAAAAAAAAAGGAAGGGCTGTTGTAAATCTCACATGGATTTTGTTGTTATGTTGAGGACTCACTCTAAATTGACTAAATTGTTTGCTGAGAATTTACTCACCCTTAGGCCATCCACGATGTAGATGAGTTTGTTTGTTTCTTCATCTGAACCAACAAATTCATATTTTTGCTGGGAACAATGGTTTGGAGTTTTAAAAAAATAATAATAATAATAATAAAAAGATTTTTTTTTTTGCACAAAAATTCATTTTATTTTTTTTCACTTCAAAAGATCTTAGTTGATGGGATGTTTTTATCAGCTGTTTGGACTCTCATTCTGACGGCACCCATTCACTGCAGAGGATCCATTGGTGAGCAAGTGATGTAATGCTAAATTTCTCCAAATCTTTTCCAATGCAGAAACGAATCTACATTTTAGATGGCCTGAGGGTGAGTACATACTCAACAAATTTTCATATTTGGGGAAACTATTCCTTAAATTATATATTTTATATCCTTTAAATCTACCTCCAAACTAAAAAGATATCTTTCAGCAATTAACTACTATGTACTTACACCAAAGAATAAATACAATGTACTTTTTGTGTTCATACTGTATTGAAAAACACTTTTGCTGCTATTGAGGGGGGATACGGGTAAGGTTAGGGACAGGTTTGGTGGTATGGGTAGGTTTAAGGGTGGGTTAAGGTGTAAGGGATGGGTCAACAGTGTAATTATAAATGTAAGTACAAAAATGTATTACAGATGTAATTACATATAGGTATTTTGTAAATATATAAGTACAATGTAAAAACATGTATGAACACAATAATTTGTACCAAATGATTAATTTAAATGTAAGTACATAGTAGTTAAGGCCACCTAATATAAAGTGGGACCAAAACCTTTAACTAAAACATTTGTGTATTTGTTTATTAGGCCATTTCCCTCATGGGGGCAACTGTAGGTGAGTTTTAGCATCACTGTAGGAGCATTTCATCCTACAACATATGCACAACCTGACCTACACACACAAACACACACCAGGAGGGAAAGACATGAGGTGTTATGCGAACTGTGGTATTAAACAGTGAAAACAGTGCATAAAAGCAGAGCATAATCTCTCTGTCTCTAATCTTGCATGAGGCAGTGATAAAAGTTGACGTGTATATTGATGTTCAGTGATCTTCTAAAAGCTTCCTGACTTCCCTGACTGTAATTACACAGGCACTTTGATTTTGTTTGTTTCTCCTTATTGAAGTTTCCCTCTAGAGGTTCTTTTTGTGATCTTATTCATTCATATCTGCCAAAAAACTCCCCCAAGCAACTCTCTGTCTTTTTGAAGCCTCCTACATCAATACGGGTTTTTATTGGACGTTACCTGTGGCTACATCTCATTTAGCAGAGATGATTTATCCAAAGCAACTTAAAGTACACCAACCACACGCTCGGTTCTGCTGGAGCAACCCGGGGTTAAGTGTCCTCCTCAAAGACGCAATGCTGAACTCCCCTCATAACTCTTCTATTGTTTTCCTTTTCATGTGTAGCACCCTTAATCCATCAAAGCACAGTTTGTAACATTTTATTTTATTTTTTTTATCACTGTATGATATCCAATCAACGTCCTATTTGTTGGGCTTTTCTAAATTTCTGCTCAGTTAATTTGCAATAAAAAGAAATTGCACAATAAATACCGACATGTTGCCATAAATGAATCCATTCAACTCCTTAAATGCGCCGCTGTATGTCGTCTACAAAAATAACTAGTTCATTCTCACCGCTGTCTCCATCCACCTGAGGGGAAGTTAATTTGGGCTCTTGTGCCGGAAGATTTACCTTGACTCTGACAGCAAAACAGCACCGTTTAAATATCACCCCCTCTTCCTCTCACATTGTCCCCTGTCAAAACAAATGCAAATGCAGACTTCAGAGAAAAAAATACGTATCACACTCCGACTCTATCAAATCCTCAGTTTCAGCTGCTATGCTTCTCTCAAGGGCAGAGCAGGTTTGATGACTGTCCTTAGAGGAGGACATCACCAGCGAGTCGTCAGACGGAAACCTTCGCAATGCTGTTACAAAGAGGAAGGGCATTCATAACTGCCAACAGACCCACTTATACAGCTTGGGAAATTTAAAAATAACATGTATCAAATGTGTTCATGGGTCTTCGAGTTTCATTTTTCACTCCAAGCCAAAGAAATGCATTCAATTATCGGAGAATATTACCTGCATATTACTTTTTCACTATCAATATTAGATCCGTAAAGAAAGAAATGTTCGATTCAATCGACATTTACACTTAACCGTTCAAAAGTTTGGGGTCAGGTTGGTACTTCCAATACTTTTAATCTGTATTTAATCTGTACTTTTACTGTATTAAAAAAATATTTTAAACAAATGTTGATTTCTTTTCTATTGATCACAGTTGAGGCATTAAAGACTGGAACAATGGCTGCTGAAAATTCAGCTTTGCTATCACAGATTTTTATAAACATACATATAAAAATCTGGAAAATATGAACCATATTACTTTTTAAGAAATTATATTACATGTATAAACTAAGAATTTTTTTTAAAAATTCAGTCCAGATTTGTATGTCAATCACTTTTCACAGTAAATATTAGGAGTGTCCTCGACTAAGGATTTTCATAGTCGAATCGGAATTTTCAAATCTTGCTGATAGTCGACTGATAGTCGAATCATACGTTTGGGGGCAGGGCAAAATACATTACCAAGAGTCAAGTCAGACATTGGACACTGACAGTCACAAATACTGATGTTGACACACAGGGAAAATGTGTTACGGGCGCCTCACAGATACAAACGGGGTAAATAATGTTTTATGTTTTGATTAAAAGATAGTTAACAGTAAACGTCAGCGAAACCCTAAGAATTCACAACATTTTTTACAATAGTGCTCTCGTTATAACGTTATGTATATGACAGTAGTTATTAATGTTCTGCATTTCTGTTTTGAGCTGCTCGCGCTGAAGATGACCAGTAAAATGAAGCATAGCATTTTTTTAATCAATGGGATTTAACTCATTTATCTCATATAGAATACACTTTGTTATTTATACAACATAACGTTAATATTACGACTTATAGGCTATCTGCACAAAATGCCCCGAATACATGAACGTGTCTGCGCAGCTCTGAATGAACGCCTTTTGTGGATGCGTTCTTTACGCAACAACGTGCAGAAACACGGCAACTAAACCCTAAACATTCACAGCGTTTTATTATAATAGTGTTCTCATTATAATGTTATGTATATGACAGTCCCAGTCATAGTTATTAATATTCTGCATTGTTGTTGTTTGTCCTGCTCGCGCTGCGTGCTGAAGAGATAATCACCGTAGTACTACAATGAAGCGTTTTACTGCAGCGCAACTCAGCCAAATGCATCTTATAAGAGATAAATAATATACACGATATATATAAACTGGCCAAAATGTTTTGAAATCACTTGTACCCTACCTGATCGAAAAAAAATCCAGTCTTTCACTGTATCAGTTTGAGTCTTGTTAAAGATTTAAATCCCTGCTGCCAAGATGCTCCTCTGTCGGTCATGATTATGGAAAGTGAAACTTAAATCTATAGGGGTGGTTGGATTTATTCATGCATGTTAAAATATTTATTTAAAGATTCTTATTTACTGCATTATCATAATAGGCTGTATATTAACTTATTGGGAGAAAACCGGTAGTTCTAAGTGAAATCAGACATTTGAGCACCCCCGTATAACCAAAATGGCATGATCATAACACGTCAGCGAATATTCGACTGTGAGATTGGGAGTCGAATCAGTCTCCTCCTATCGAAGCATCGAATTGTCGACTATTCGGGGTCACCCCTAGTAAATATATTTCAAAAAAAGGTGTTGCATTAGACTTTTAACAAATATAAACACGTTAGGCCTTAAAAATACACTTATACACTTGTAAAATATTCTTCTTTTTTTTCTCAAATTTTCCAGCACCACATTGCAGCCCCACGGTGACCCCAATCTGAAAGCCCCTGTGTTCACATGTTTAATGGTTGTGATAGAGCAGTATCAGAGTAATCTTGGATAGAGAAATAACCACAGATGCTCAGAAATAAAAAAAAATGGCTCCTCACTCCAGGCCAAATCACATAACTCGGCTCAAACACTGTGGCCCAGAGCAGCCTACCTGAGCTTCACAGCAAGCTGATGCTCACACACACTCGGATCAGCTTGCTGTGCTCTCATACTTAGAAGAGGGGTGAAATTTCATTGTACAGAGTGACAGAGCATGGCTGGAGAAGAAAGGGATGACTGAACGGATTCATTCACTTTCCACACACACACACCTTCATGAAGCTCAGGAGTGCACGGAGGTGGTGCGACAAGTTACACAGCCCTGGTTCAAACTGTCAAAGCGGTTAGAGCAGGAAGAACAAGTTAGCTAGGTTTTTTTTTATTACACTTAAGGTTAAAGCAGAGCTGGACTTAGGCTGAAGTTAAAGCAAACCTGAGGTTAAAAAGAGATGTGAATCGATGCTGTCCCACATAGTCCTGAGCAGGAAAGTACTGGCAGCCTCCAAAATGGAGTTTCTTTTGAGTTGTGACTAGTTAAGGATCTCCTGTCAGGTAGAGGATTAGTCAAGCCACAGAATCTCCGCTGTCATCACGCTGTCGGATAAACAAGGGGACCGTCAGGAGCTCGTGTGTACGACGACTACTCTTTCAGGCTCTGATCGTCACACTGATGGATGTGATGGCTGTCTCTCTCTCTATGAATAGTCCTGCCACGTGCAATACATAGATTTAAACCTGCTAACCAGTATGACATGCAAAACAGTCAGATTGATAGACAGACAGACAGAGATAGACAGAAATCTGGGCAGACAGATTCAGTTTAGTAGACTGAAAAGCAGGCCTGTAACTGAAATAAGATGTATCTTTTTTAGTCCTAACTTTGCTCATTTATGGTTTCACATGCTTTATTACAGATATATATTTCCTTGGTGAACGATTTATACAATTGTTTTTAAAACAGCAGTAAGTCAATTTAAAGTTTAAATTAAATTAAATTAAATTAAATTAAATTAAATTAAATTAAATTAAATTAAATTAAATTAAATTAAATTAAATTAAATTAAATTAAATTAAATTAAATTATCAGCCTGCATAAGGAAATGATTAGTCAAATGTCTTAAAATGAGTTTAACACCTCAGTGTTTTTGTCTTGTTTTACAGATTAAAAAGTAAGGGTTCATAAAAAATAAAAAAAATAGCTTTATCAGATACAAAGACTTCTTAATATCTTAATATCAGTATATTTCTCATTTAAGCATAAAAGTAACAAAATATAGTAAGGTTTACAAGTATACATAAAATGTATTACATTTTATTTAAATATAAATTTTCTTTTTTATTGCATTTATTTTTAATATAAGAATATTTAGGGTTTTTTTTTTTTTTCTTGCAATGCACAACTTTAAGAAATACTCTTTCCTGATTTTGTTAGCATGTGAGAGTGGAAACGAGAGAGAAGATATGAAGACTTTCTCAGAATATATCTTGAAATGAGTACTTTATTTTGCAGAGGATCATAACCTGTGTTGAGGCTCATAAATAAAATAAACTTCAATAAACATTATAAATAAACCATATAACTAAATAAATAAATAATGCCAGTGGTGAGGAAAATTAACAGAATTCAAATTATATTCTGAAAAGTACAAATTATATATATATTAGAAATATATTTTCTTATTTAATGTTTAATTAATACAATCTCGTAGAAATGTTTAGATGTTTTCATAATTAAACAAGGACACTGCTAAAAATACAATTTGCATTTAATAAAAAAAAAAATTCTTATTTAATATAATCTTGTAAGAATTGTTTCACTGCAAAGTAAAAATGCATACTGCTTATACTCCAGGGTACAACCCTAAAATCCTCTTTGTGACTCTGTATGTTAGCGTGCGAGAGGAGAAAAGGTAGAGAGAAGCACAGTGGGTCAGTGAGAGAAGAAAACAGCAAGAGATGGCTAGAGAGAGAGAGATACTGCGGATCACAGGGCTTTAGTCAGGATCAGATAGTGGTTGCAGAGCTCTTAAAACATCTGCGTTATCTTGACCTCCTCCAACTACACAGACCTACACATACACACGCTCAGACCCTTCTGCACTGTGTGTGTGTGTGCTGCAAAGAGTCCTGCTAAGATCCTTCATTCCCCGGCTTTAAACAACACACACCAGCTCAACACCTACAGGCATGCACACTTCAGCCTCTCAGAGCAACATGCTCATTATTCCATAGCCTATAATATACTCTAAAACAATGTTATCATTCTATTTTACATCCATTGTACCCTTGCATGAGAGTGACAACATAGGAGTTTGCATGTTAATATGTATTTTGCATTACAGTAAGAAACCTGTGTAAAAAAGCAAGTAAAATTTGTCGTGTCAGATGGGTTATATTGTGCATTAAAGAAAATGGCATCTGTATTGTCAGTTTGGCTGAACAATGCATGAAAGGCGGCACATAAATGACCAGAGCACGATTTCTTGTCTTTCAGCTATGCAAAATTTTTGCTCAGCTCAACAAAAATTTGCTTTGCAAATTATTTTCGGGGGGAATCGTTGAACATATTTTGCAACTCGTAGTGTGAATAGGCATTTAGAGGTATTTAACTAGAACTAAAACAAGCAACCCCCACACACACACACACACACACACACACAAATATTATTGGAGTATGTTTTACAAGACAATATTATTTCAGTCTATTTCAACATTTCACATTTAATTCAATGTGTTACAGGTCATTTCTTTGTAATTATTTGTGAAATTTACTAGCAATTTCTAAGTGAAAATATTTTCTACATCATTTTTTTTTCAGTGTGACTCAAAATCAAGCTGTGAGACCACCCGTTTTAACCAGCGAACCACTTTTTGTTTTCTTTTTAATAGTGCATCTATACTTTCTGGAGATTATCTGATTTCGACTTAAATTCCTGATGGTTTGTCCATTGTGGAAAGAAAAGTTGTGCAGGTTTGGCTACAAGTCGTGTTTCTACCTCTTTTTATGTGCGAAAAGAGCACAGCCTGTTTTCTTTTGGTAGCCAGGCCTGTCTGTGTTGCATCTGAGGTCATGGAAACCAGGCTTTATGGAACATCATTATTTTTGTCTTTTTGAGGTTAACTGCCAGGGCCCATGTCCGACCGAAATTGTTCAAGGGGTCAAGATCTCCCTCTGAAGGGAGAAACCATGTGCAGACAGGATACATTTGACTTGAGACTGTTCTAGGCACCTGTGCTCCTTCATTAACGTGTATATCGAGAAGTGTGGGACTCCCGACTGACCTGCTTTCAACTCCAGGGACGAAATCTGTGTGTTTTCTGCCAGCTTTACCTGCACACTTGTTCTTAGGCTATATTGATTTGATGATGTATGTTTTTACTCTCGCACGCTCAATCAATTTAAGTAGGAGACCCTCTCTGCAAATTGAACCTCTTGTTATGTTTGCTCAAAACAAATGCAATGAAAATCAAGTCCTGTCTTGTCTTTAACTAGAGTGGAGAGAAGGTTTTCAATCTGCGCAATCCGTACCTATTACTCTTTTTGCGACCCACAGAGAGCTGGTGCCAAAGCCAAAAACTCAAAAAGTTAACCAGCCCATTAAACCAGAAACTATTAATGTCAGTGTCCAATGTCCTCACCATAAAGTTTTCAACAACAACAACAACAACTCAGTCTGGCTAGACAGACTCAGAAAATAAGGCTAGAAAGGCACGAAACTAGATTGTTTCCATTACAATGTCTACTGGAAATGGCACACATTCCGCTCATGAAGACATCCTATTTTTGTCCCTCTGCACAGTTATTCCAGATGCATTATTTTTCCTGTCCATCTGAAAATAAAATATCACAAGAATAAAATACATATTTAAATAGCAACATGAAGCCCAGCTCATGATGAAGTGTGAAGCATAAAAATCACTGAATTAAATTACAATGGTTATTAAGTAAATGAAATGGACATTTTAGTAAATGAAATTGCTACCATAAAAAAACAATTAACTTTGACAGCATTTAATTATTTTACATTTATGCATTTTGCAGTTGCTTTTATCCAAAGCAATATATATTGCATTCAATGTATACATTAATTCATTTAGATTAATATGTTTTAAACATAAATTAAGGCATAGTTTTAATATACCACTAAGTTTGGGGTTAGTAAGATTTTTTCATGTTTCCAAAAGAAGCTCACCATTGTTAAAACAATAATATTGTGAAATATTTTTACAATTTAAAATAACTGTTTCCATTTTAATAATATTTTAAAATGTAATATATTCTTGTGATGACAAGGCTTTAATGTACATTTTAACATTTTAGACAATGTTAACTATTTAATAATAAATGCTGCAAAAAATTTGAATTGTTTGTTCAGGATACCTCATGCATTAATTAATGTTACCTATTTGAATCTTATTGCAAAGAGTAACCCACTCATTTTTACTAGCATTTGGTTTATTAGGTGGGTCGTTTCTGCAAGGGTTTTGCTATTCTTTGCTTTTCACACTGTGCTTAAGACTGGGTTATATTGGTCATTTTAAACCCTGTTTTTAACGCTGGGTAATGGTATGTTTTACATGTAGTTTACAAACAGGGTTAGCAACGCGTTTTACTCGAAACCATGCTCCTGAGCAGTGTTAGCACCGCTTTTGCAGTGACAACTCCACACTGCGGCCTCAATGCATTTGTAAAATGATACAACTATCCAACAATCACATGCCTCATTTTCACAGGCTTTGAACAATCACAGAAACACAGTGCGTCAATTTAGCGTTTGAGGGGAAAATATTAAAAAAATGGTGATGGAAAGCAGAGGAATTGACTATTTTATTCTTTTTCTTCAGGAAAAACTTGAATGAATGAATGAATGAATGAATGAATGAATGAATGAATTCATTCATTCATTCATTCATTCATTCATTCATTCATTCATTCATTCATTCAGGAAAAACTTGATAGTAGATTCGGCAATGAGAATGTGCAATACTAGAGCCTTTATGAAAAGCAGTCACATGCTGCGTTTGACCAATGACAACGACACAGCAAATATGCAAAAAGAACATTAACCCAGGGTTTAGGAATGTACAGTGTGCAGCTCACGAACATCCCAGATTAATTGTTAACCCCGGGTAAAGAATAAGCCGTGTAAACAGTGAATCAAGATAACCCAGGATTCGGTTTACCCGGGCTTTAGGATGAACAATTCCTTACATTACTGCCATCAGAATTAAATTGCTGTTACAGAGCTTTTGAAAAAGCATCCACATAATCGTGACCCATTCCTTGCGCACGCAAGATTTAGATACTGTAGGTCTTCAGGGAACGAGATAAAGGGGTTTTACCTCTGGATGAACAATATACGAGCCCTCAGGGACCGCTTACCTTTCCATACGTTTGTACTGAACCCACTCAATGCTGCTATCAGAAGTCAGCTAGATCAAGAAATAAGCTCCCAGCCTCTTCTGGGAGTTCGATATGTGTGTGTTTGTGTTTGTTAGACGTGTAAGAGGGGGGAAAAAAAAGAATAGAGTTGCAAGAGAGATTGTTGCAGACATTCTCTCTCCACAGGCCTTGCCCTCTGTGTTCAAAAGCACCACGCTAAGTGCTTTTGAGATTAGAACGATACGAAATGAGACCAGACGGGTAATAAGACAAGCTCCAGCACAGGTGGGGAGCCACAAGTGCTCATGACCCTCCATCTACTTCGCAGTTTAATGTAATCATGCGCATACACACACACGTTTAGCTTCCTATCACCTCTCCTGTTGAACGTAATTACCCAGCAGTCCTGTACTTATCACGTCTACGGGCCAGCTTAACTACACAGTCACGCACATTTACAGAGATAGAGAGGGAGCCAAGTGCTTTTTGTAGATCTAAATGGATGAACAGGTCATTCCAACCACACACACACACATATATACTGTACAGATATATACAGTGGGGCAAAAAAGTATTTAGTCAGCCACCAATTGTGCAAGTTCTCCCACTTAAAAAGATGAGAGAGGCCTGTAATTTTCATCATAGGTATACCTCAACTATGAGAGACAAAATGAGAAAAAAAATCCAGAAAATCACATTGTAGGATTTTTAAAGAATTTATTTGCAAATTATGGTGGAAAATAAGTATTTGGTCAATAACAAAATTTCATCTCAATACTTTGTTATATACCCTTTGTTGGCAATGACAGAGGTCAAACGTTTTCTGTAAGTCTTCACAAGGTTTTCACACACTGTTGCTGGTATTTTGGCCCATTCCTCCATGCAGATCTCCTCTAGAGCAGTAATGTTTTGGGGCTGTCGCTGGGCAACACGGACTCCAAAGATTTTCGATGGGGTTGAGATCTGGAGACGGGCTAGGCCACTCCAGGACCTTGAAATGCTTCTTCTGAAGCCACTCCTTCGTTGCCAGGCGGTGTGTTTGGGATCATTGTCATGCTGAAAGACCCAGCCACGTTTCATCTTCAATGCCCTTGCTGATGGAAGGAGGTTTTCACTCAAAATCTCACGATACATGGCCCCATTCATTCTTTCGTTTACACGGATCAGTCGTCCTGGTCCCTTTGCAGAAAAACAGCCCCAAAGCATGATGTTTCCACCCCCATGCTTCACAGTAGGTATGGTGTTCTTTGGATGCAACTCAGCATTCTTTCTCCTCCAAACACGACAAGTTGAGTTTTTACCAAAAAGTTCTATTTTGGTTTCATCTGACCATATGACATTCTCCCAATCCTCTTCTGGATCATCCAAATGCTCTCTAGCAAACTTCAGACGGGCTGGACATGTACTGGCTTAAGCAGGGGACACGCCTGGCACTGCAGGATTTGAGTCCCTGGCGGTGCAGTGTGTTACTGATGGTAGCCTTTGTTACTTTGGTCCCAGCTCTCTGCAGGTCATTCACTAGGTCCCCGTGTGGTTCTGGGATTTTTGCTCACAGTTCTTGTGATCATTTTGACCCCACGGGTGAGATCTTGCGTGGAGCCCCAGATCGAGGGAGATTATCAGTGGTCTTGTATGTCTTCCATTTTCTAATAATTGCTCCCACAGTTGATTTCTTCACACCAAGCTGCTTACCTATTGCAGATTCAGTCTTCCCAGCCTGGTGCAGGTCTACAATTTTGTTTCTGGTGTCCTTTGACAGCTCTTTGGTCTTGGCCATGGTGGAGTTTGGAGTTGGACTGTTTGAGGTTGTGGACAGGTGTCTTTTATACTGATAACGAGTTCAAACAGATGCCATTAATACACGTAACGAGTGGAGGACAGAGGAGCCTCTTAAAGAAGAAGTTACAGGTCTGTGAGAGCCAGAAATCTTGCTTGTTTGTAGGTGACCAAATACTTATTTTACCGAGGAATTTACCAATTAATTCTTTAAAAATCCTACAATGTGATTTTATGGATTTTCTTTTCTCATTTTGTCTCTCATAGTTGAGGTATACCTATGATGAAAATTACAGGCCTCTCTCATCTTTTTAAGTGGGAGAACTTGCACAATTGGTGGCTGACTAAATACTTTTTTGCCCCACTGTATATATATATATATATATATATATATATATATATGAGCCATCAACACAATTGTCTGTGTATGGCTGAGCAGAATAAAAGAAAAAAAAACCCTGAGTAGGATTTCATTTTCATTAAGACCAATTCCCTTGAGATCCTGTAGGTCTGGGTCTTTTTCCTTTTCTTATACATCATGTCTTCTAACAGGGACTAATGATGCTCAGTGCCTGTTCAAATGAATATTTTAGAGTCGGCTAATGAGGATGAGAGAGAAGGCGCACTATTGGAGAGAAAAAGAGCGAGAGAGAAAGAGAGATTTATGGAGGTAAAGTGGTTGGCGCTTGAACATTAGGCCACACTAGTAGGCAGCCGCAGCACTGATGCACTGTGGGACACCGGACGACAGACATTAACACAATGGCTGGGTGCAGACCCGAAGACTGACACTCATTCCTTATTAAATGAGTGTGTGTGTGTGTGTGTGTGTGTGTCTCTGTGTGTGTGTGTGTGTGTGTGTGTGTGTGTGTTTGTGCACATATTTAACTGGGGACAAACTGTCCAAAAATGATCTAAATCTGACAAAACTTATCGTGGACGTCCTCAGGCAAAATTATTCATAAAGATAACACAATTTAGTTTTTCCATTTTAAAATGTAAATAAATATTATATTAAATCTATAAAATTATACACACACTGACTTACACATACACACACACAAATATATATTAATTTCAGATTTATATATTT
This sequence comes from Onychostoma macrolepis, assembly GCF_012432095.1. NCBI lineage: Eukaryota > Metazoa > Chordata > Actinopteri > Cypriniformes > Cyprinidae > Onychostoma > Onychostoma macrolepis. Next base: position 3,507,666 of record NC_081159.1, read on the forward strand.
TACTTGTTTTAGTAATTTTAGTACTTCAACTTAAACTAAAAAAAAAAAAAGAGAATGTTGGCAACTAGCTGAAATAAAATAGGTTTTTATGTATAAAAATATATATATATACATAAGACAGAAAATAAAAAATGTTCACTCAGAAATTGCTAGTAAATTTCACAATTAATTATAACAATACATCATGAAATAAAAAATAAATAAATACAGAAACGCAAATAACACATTGAAGTAGAGTGACTTGGTAGTTTAAAGTAGTATTTTCTTGTAACAAGTAATAAAAATGTTTTTTTATGGTTTTAGATTTAGTTAACAATAACAACTTCACGAATAGTTTTTAGATATTAAAAGTTTTATTTTTAATTAACAAAAATATCCTAACAAATGTAATAAAAAGTCAAAAATTTACTTGTGAGGACATTTGAGTATCTGGCATTCTCATTCACCAAATCATGTTTTGCAATTTGAATAATGTTATCAGGTTTGTGTGAGGTTCAGGGCTTGTACATAGTAAATATCATTATCTTATTCCTAATTAGCACAGCTTCTGAGGTCTGTGTGTGAGTGTGTGCATGTGCGTGCTATAGTGGCTTTTGTTTTGTCTAAAGCACAGATCTGTGAGGGTGCATACAATTTGAAGATTTGTGGAATTAGCTTCGCAATACCAGGACTAAAAATATCTTTGGCACCTAAAACTCAAGTAAAGTCTGTCATTGACCAACCTCTGTCATTGAAATTCGCATTACTGATGTACTGACCTACAGAATCCCAGCAGAGATGACTTCAAAGATGTTAGGAAAAGATGATGAAAAGGTAACTATTTCTTATGTCTTTTTTGGGGGGTTGGGGGGGCAAATGACTTTCAAAATATTTTATTAAATCATATGGAAATACAGAGTGAGTAAACGATGATAAAATTTACATTTTGGGGTGAACTACTCCTTTAACTACTGACACACTTCTCACCAGGCACATCAGTTAGTGACACTGATTGCACAGATCTTTGCAAAAACAATGTGATGCAAATTATACTTCATAAATTTGTTTACAAGTATGTTTACTTTTGCCTCACACCAATGTTCTGAGGACAAGCACAGAAACAACAAGTTTTTCAGCTGAATGTAATTGCATATTCCAGATAGTGATGACAACAAAACTTGATAAATCCCAGAATATTCTTCTCAAATTTTGTTTTCTTATTCCATTTTGATTTGCTAACCATGGACAAAGTGTATAAGCAGATGAAATCCAAAGCAGGTCCAATCCAAAGACCTTTGATTGCGTTATGCATTCAGGAAGAATGAAAATGCAGATTGTTTTTTTAAGATGAAGGACGAAGAGGGAAAACAGTAGGGAGAAGATAGAGGAACAGTTAAAGAACAGCAGAAAAAAGAGGGATAGAAGAATACAGACATGTGCTTGTGACTGTCCCATGGACTGCCAAGTAAATAACAATGTCAAGGCCCAGAAAAGTATGAAAGACATCGCCAAAATAGTCCATCTGCCATGAGTGGTTCAACCGTAACGTTATGAAGCTACGAGAATACTTTTTGTACGCAAAGAAAACAAAAATACAAAAATAACTACTTTATTCAAATATTCGTCTCCTTCGCGTCAGCGTAGCGCCATTTTGGAGAGTACCCGCTGGACGCAAACTGCGTACGCTGTTCTGTGTCAACCGCACCACAGGGATACGCTGTTTTCATGCGAATCAAAGTGTAAATAAACGTAGAAGACGTATCCGTGTAGCGCAGCTGACACAGAACAGTGTACGCAGTTTGCAAAATGGCACTATGCTGACGCAAGAATTGTTGAATAAAGTGATTATTTTTGTTTTCTTTACGTACAAAAAGTATTCTTGTAGCTTCATAACATTACGGTTGATCCACTGATGGCAGATGGACTATTTTGCGATGTCTTTTGTACTTTTCTGGGCCTTGACAGTGTTATTTACTTGGCAGTCAATGGGACAGTCACAAGCCTCCTGGTTTTCATACAAAATATCTTAAATTGCGTTCCGAAGACGAACGAAGCTTTTACAGGTTTGGAACGACATTTTGGGGTGGAGTATCCCTTTAACAAATGAGACTATATTGTAAAGGGTTACCAGAATACTATGCTATTTTATGCTCACCAAGGCTGCATTTATTTGATCAAAAATACGGCAAATAATAAAGTACACAAACTGTATTTTTTATTTGAGGTTTTTGTTTAGTTTCTGTCTTTTTACTCTTCAGCTGAAGTTCTCGAAATAAATGAACCTAGCCTTGCAAATTAGGTGAAAAGAGCACAAATCTGTTAAACAGAAAGATATGCAAAACAGTTTAGACACTTTGCTTACTGATTTGAGAACAAGTATTAAAATTGGAAAATGTGGCAAATCATCTGAGAAATCCACCGTGTTTTGTTCACCAAGCATCACATTACGCAGTGTAAATGTTTCCACTTGAAACATTGTTTGACAGCTGCGCGGCACACATGATGGAACAGGACAGACAGAAGAATTATTTCCAAAACTGTGATCAAATGAGATATTCTAATTCATCTAAACTCATAACTTCATACTAGATGCACAAAACAAAATGCAGTTTGTCTACAGCAGGGGTTGGCAAGTAAGTTTGGCATTGGGACAAAAAAGAATTTCACCACTAGATGGCGAGCCAGAACATAGTCAAAGCATAATTTAATTGATGAAAAATGCAACAAGAATTGCCTGTGACAGACTGTTACAGAGTCTTTTGTAACTGGTAGTGAGCTTTTACTCTGTGTTAAATCCTGTAGTAGGACAGTCATTAACAAAAAGCCACATTTGTGTGGCGGAATCCGGCAGATTATGTGAGCCGAGTGGAGCGTCAACAATTTCCCCTCCACGCTCTGAGCATTTAATAATCACTCCGCTCCAGGTTCACCATTTCCCGGTTCACTCCTCGCTCACTAATATCAGAAAAACCGCTCCACATCTAAAGTATTTCAGTATGTTTGAAATATCACAGTTCTGTTCATAATGTATATTAAAAAATAAAATAAATAAAATAACAGGAGAGTTTCAAAGTGGCTTATTGGAACACTAGTGTGCAAACTTTTTTCCTACCACATGACAAGCTAATAACATGGTTGTCAGCATTAAAAGGTATAATTGCTGCTTTTTGCAGTGCAAATTTTGTTTGTGATGAAAATAACAGTACGTTTTCGTCAGTTATTTTACCTACGGATCGATGCATTTCTTACAGATTTCTGCTCATTCGAAATCAGATACAGATGAAGTACTGTAAGATTACATTTGTTTGAATGCATTATTGAGAGAGCGATTGCATGTGAATAAGTGTTATAGTACTTGTTTAAATCATGCTTTCAGCTGAAAATATTCAGTATCTAGAAGGAACAAACAAATTCCTTGAGAAGTATAACTTCCCGCTCATGTCCATTGCCGTCATCATAGCCTTCACATTCTTTCTGATTTGAGTGATCCTTCTCTATCAAGCTAGCTAAATAAGTTTAACATGTGAATTCTTGCTAAATATGCAGTTATATTACAGGTTGTTGGCATGAATTGTACTCGTGATGGAGCGGTGGTGGAGCGCGTGAAAACCACGATGCTCCGACTTTTAAAAAATCCGCTCCTCGCTCCAGTCAAAATTACACCACTCTGCTCACATACTCTGATTGTGAGTAACTGTTGCGCTGTCATGACAGATCTATTTCAGAACCAGCCGCTATCAAAATAATCTTGCTGCGGGCGCGGGCCAGATATTGTTGCTGGCGGGCCACCTGTTGCCGACCGCTGGTCTACAGCTTGTTGCAATATGTAACCCTGGACCACAAAAACAGTCATAAGTGTCAATTTTTCAAAATTGAGATTTATACATCATCTGAAAGCTGAATAAATAAGCTTTCCATTGATGTATGGTTTGTTATGATAGGATATTTGGCTATATTTGGCTGAGATACAACTATTTTGAAAATCTGGAATCTGAGGGTGAAATTAAGTTCTTAGCAATGCATATTACTAATCAAAAAACAAGTTTTGATATATTTACAGTAGGAAATTTACAAAATATCTTCATGAAACATGATCTTTACTTAATGTCCTAATGATTTTTGGCATAAAAGAAAAATCAATAATTTTGACCCATACAATGTATTTTTGGCTATTGCTACAAATATACCCCAGCGACTTAAGACTGGTTTTGAGGTCCAGGGTCACATATACGATGTAATATAAGAAATAATGACTTACAGTAAACAAGCCATTAGAGGTGCTAATGTTAACCCAGAGAAAAATAATACTTAAATATTTAGCTAATCAAATCACATCTGCCTCAATATAAAAAATAGGCTAATTTAAAAAGAATTTAAATTATAATCTTATGGTAATAATAATATTAATTTAATAATTTAAATAATAATAAATAATAATCTTAATCTAAATCATTTCAATAATAATGTTATGTTCGCAGCTCCATTTGGTGGTCACAAGAGATGCAGAAAGAGTATTAAATAGAAAATATTTCTATGAATTGAAGTTTCAAATAATACTGACTGAAAATTAAAATTGCTATTCTTAAGAAAATGAGTTGATAATTTTAAATATGTGTTAATTGCTACACTTTAGAAAGTGGATTTTGGAACAACAAAGTTGGTCTAAACTTCTTTGAAACCCTTGGCTGTAAACGTTTTTAACAAATCAAATCAAATATTAATTTAATTTTAATTATACAAATTATTAAATATTTTTAATATTTTCCAATTTAATGCAAAATAATAACTAAGATATAAATAACTGCTTATCTTAACTAGTCAAAGAAAAAAAATGCCAAAACCTTTTTTTTCTGTTAATGTACAGGTACAGTCAAACCAAAAATTATTCAGAAACCAGATATAATTTTTTATTTTTTTACTAGTGGGTGCAGGACACTATAGTTCATTTATGTAAGTGAGGATAGCAAAATAAAGTAAACTGTGACATATTATGTTCAAAAATTCTTCATACAGTGGACTACCAGTAAAATTTATACAAATCTGGAAGCAAAAATTTTTCAGACACTTTGACCTGACCGTGTTTTTTTTAACTGTTTTTCTTTAATTGCTAATGTGACCTTTTTACACCACATACTGAACAAACTTAAGCATTGCTTGGTAATTGGTTGACCTGAATTGGCTATTATCTAATTGTGTACTTAAATTTAACACCTGAATAATTTTTGGTTGATTGTAATCCATTACATACTTCTAATCAAAGTAATCTGACATTATCAAGATGAATTTGTTCTGACACAGTTTAACTCTTGAGTTCTTGTCATATTTTACTACCATTTTCTAAACTATAGCGAATAAACTGTGATAATGTGAGAAATGTTGAAAGTGTCTGAATTAATTTTGGTTTGACTGTATACACAAGTAAAAACTCAAGGCCACCGATCTAGAATCTTTAAACGGCGTCTAGACTGTGACAGAAGACATAGAATATATAAACGTTTTGGCTTTGTTAGGTCGATTCAAGCGTCTGTAGAGGAGCGCGTTCAAAGACCTGTGTCTTTCCATATGTATGGCACACAAACAAGTAAAAATACCAACTCCGTTTTGATTTGAGAGGGAACAAATGAAACTATTTTTAGCTATTTCAATCTCCTCCTCGGCAACAATGAGGGCAGAAATTTGTGATTTTCAAGACAAACAAACAAACAACGGCTGGCAGACTTTTCCCATCATCGGTAGGAGGAAAACATTTTGATTTTCTCCATCTAAACAGATAGCAGGTGGTGAAATGAAAGACATCACACATCTTTTATAGACCCAAACGACACCAGCAGGAGTGGCTTTGATGTCGCAGCATCGTTCAACTAGCAGAAACAATAGCATCTTCCTCTGCCAGCATGCATCTGTCTCTCTGCTGACGGAAGTTAATTGAGATTGGAGAGACGTTTTCCATAGTGACTCTCCTGCAGATAATGGCGATCCCAGACATAAATACACTTCCATGCCACCACACTAAACTAAAATATGTCTCTTAGCTTAAGTAGTAAAGTAGTGCATGTTGCCCTCCTAAATCAGTAATAATGACTGTGTCAAGATGCAAATATCCACCTAAAATTTTGTCAGTGACTATACGAGAGACTCGGTTGTTATACCCCCTGAAACAACCTCAACGTAGTGCTCCTTCATCCATTTTAATGATCCTTACGTGCTGATGGCGAAGACTAATTATTGCCCATTATAAAACTCAACAGCAGTGATAGAGAGGCGCGGAGCTGGCGGGACGTGTGTGGCGGTAGTCTGGAGCTCTGCTTTATCTGCGCACTGATGAATAAGTCTAATCTATCATATGTCTGGGAAAGCCCCAAGGCCTCCAGACTGAAAAGCTGCCAGCGAGTACGCGAGCAGCGGTGTGTTCATGTGTGAACTGTGACTATAAGGATCACCAAACTGCATGCATGTGTGTTGTTAGCACTGAATTATGGGAGTTCTATGGGCCTAAAATTAGCACTCGCCAAGCACCCAATGCGAGTAAGGAAAAAGAAAACTGGAGTTGGCAAGTATATGAAACAGTATTACTCATCAGTCGGCCGGTAGCTTTTTTTTAAATTAATTCTAACAATTGCATTGTCGCATTGCATACACCATTGTAATTATATAAATATGCAACCAGCTCATAATAACAGTGTTTTCAGTGTCTCAGAGCGTTTTCAGTGAATGCTGCTCCACACAAACTCCATCTTTGCAAGTCTTGTGATTTTGAGTGGCATATGCATTTGAAAATGCAACTTGCGCAAAACATCTTCCCAAATATGTAATGAGAATCATTCATAAATCTGTTGTCAGCAAATGAGAAGCATTTCATAAGAGGTTTCCTGCATTTTCCCACCAAAATATAAGCTCTGTCACTTAATGTTTGAAAGCAAAAACAACTCCAAATATTAGTATTGCAATTTTACCATTATATAAAACAATAATAATTATTATTATTGTTATTATTAATTATTAATTAAATAATTGTATTAATTATTATATCAATTTAATCATATTTATTATTTATTAATTAATTCAATCTATATTTATATTTAATTTATATATTTTAATTTATGCTTTATTTCATTATATTTAATGTATATCTATTAATATAACTATGACTATTATTACTATATTAATTACAATTATTATTATAAAAATACTTATATTTTTTAAAATATTACTGCAATATTTCTTTAGTGATTTGTTTAATTTTTATAATTTGATTAAATAACACCAATAAATAAACAAACAATCTACCTGATAGGGCAGCGAGGCTACAAGTCAGCTGCCTGAGCTTTCAGACTCAGCTTTTGTGTTCATAAACAAGCTGTAAGCAAGCTAAGATGGTGAGGGTTCATTAAGAGCAAAGGAGTCCAGTCCTGCTCCTGAAGGGCCGCCATCCTGCAGAGTTCAGCTCCAGTTCTAATTAAACACCTGAACCAGCTAATCAAAATCTTCAGAATTACTAGAAACTTCCAGGCAGGTTTGTTGGAGCTAAACTCTGCAGGAAGCTGGTCCTCCAGGAGCAGGACTGGACACCCCTGATTTAGAGTGTTGACATACAAAGCTACAATTCTCGCAAACAGCCTTGAAACAAATCCAGCCGCTAACAGAAACCATTTATGACAATGCGATCAACATGAATCTGCAATGGAGCCATGCACACTTTCATTTCTCATCCATATCGACTCGGATGCACAGACACACTCTCCCTGACACTATAGACTTGCCAAAGTAAAACTGCACTCAATATTCTTAGGGATGCACAAGATAGCGATGCCATTTTGTTTACATGCCAATATTTTTACAATTATCCATATCATTTGATATTGTGTATATATATATATATATATATATATATATATATATATATATATATATATATATATATATATATATATATATATATATATATATATATATATATATATATTTTATATATACAGGGCCTAAAACTTACTTTTTGCCACACCTGCCAATGGCCAGTGACGTGATTAAATTTACCTGTCATGAAACTCTAACATTTAATAAGCTCTGAAATATTAAGTGATTTTAAAACAATCTTCACATAAACTATAAATTGTATATGCATAAACTATACAAATTAATCTTTATTAATCAGCCACTAGAGCAGTCGAGTGGTTTCTCTTTTTCTTTTGTTCTTTGAGTTACATCAATGACAGACTTCAGCAGGTTTCACTTTAAAAGCAGCGCTGTCTCTTTAAAACCTGATGCACACAACGCGGATCTGACACATATCCTATTTTCTCCAAACTCCGTCATTTAAGACTTTATTACTCATTTAAGACTACGTTTACGATGTAACTCACCAAAACCGAGTATTTTGACATAATTGTATGTTTTCAGTCTGGTGCGCCGTCTAAGCGGCTCGGTGTATGTGTTCAGCCGAACGAGCAACCTTTCAAACTTCACTGCACCGTTTAGGCGGCATAAGCCCAGGTATGTGTCGCCACATTCTTGGGTTATGAAGAATGAAGAAGGGAAAAGTTAATCTTCCGAAATGAAGCAGCAATATCTTCTCAGGTAAATGTTATTAGAACCGTGTCTAGGGACAAGCTGGCCATTACACTGCTCTGACCTTATCAGTCCGTTAGTATCCTATTATTTGATTCGCTCTTGTCGCTTATGACAGAACAGGTAATCACGATGATTTTATTAGCTTACGTCAGACACAGCGAATCCCTTTTAAAACTGTCTGTTGTTCCCACTACATTGCATTGTTATATTTTGGAAAAGTTTTACCCGCCAACTGGCGACTGACATTGTTACATATACTCGCCAACACAGATTTTTACGCGCATTTGGAGCTTGGCAAGTGTTCATTTTAGGCCCTGTATATATATATATATATATTTGCAGATACTAGGCATATCGTTTTGAAAGCTCATTTCCTCTGTTTTAGATTACCTTTGCAGTCGTCTAACGCTCTTTTAAAGTTAATCTTTTAAATAAAAAAACACTGTTAAAAACCCTTTTCATATAATGGGTTAATGCCTAAATGCACTTGTAGCTTTTACAACTATTTTCTAATGTTTTGTTTTATTTTTCATTAATTTAGGTAAAAATAGTAAAGAATTTTAATATTGCCCATTACATGAAAATAATTGTTGGATTGTTGATACTGGCCAGTAGCTTTAAATTTTTTTTTGGTTTTTTTGTTTAACATTTGATTATTCGTTTTCTGCATTTTATTCATAACTTTCTTTTATTGTATTTGTCTTATTGTTTGTTATGTGCATCTTTGCTCTAATTTTCATATTGCTTTATATTGTAAAATATAGGCAACTGTTATGATGAAATAAAATTGCTTTCATAGTGAAATAAGATTTTGGTCATACAGTGCATCCCTACAATGATATCATAAACAATATTATGAAATTAAAATATCGGCCTAAATATTGTAATTAATTTACATAAGGTTGGTTACTATTTGATTACTTTTCTGTAAAACAAATGTAAGACAAGTAAAAATTAGCAGTCAGACAAATCCTGCACCGCAGTAGATTTGGTGGATTCAACAGTAATTAAGAACTAATTATTGCCTGATTGATGCATTAATGTATTTACAGTATGAGCACAAGACGTTCAACCTCTATGCAAGTGTGTGCATGCACTTCGTCCTACCTCAGTGTGAACTGCTCAGTGGCGGCAGCAGAATTCATTAGTACTTGAAATCCCACCGTCTGTCCCTGTTTAACTGGGCTGGGGGGCGCCAGTATCTCGACGTCTCCGTCCAGTCTAAGTCGGATTCTGGGCGCTCTGTTGTCCCCAGTGGAGAGAGTCACAGTCCCAATCCTCTGCATATCCCCTTCCTGCCCTGCAGCCTTTCCTTGCACCCTACCCGCCACGCACTCTTTTCCCAGGGCCTCTGGAGGGAGAATGGAGTAGTGCAACTCCACCGTGACTGGAATGGGCTCCTGCGTGCGCCTACGTGGCGGAGGAACGCTGAACCAGGTTGTAGGAATGCCAAGCTGGGCTACACAGATCCCCAGGTTTCCCTCCAGTCGGCAGGCGCTCGATACAGAACCTTCCCCCGGATCGCGGATCCCAACGACACGGATACACGGCAGCAGTTCCGCTGGAGGATCCGCATCCTCCCACCTGCGGCCCGCCAGATAAAACAACACCTGGATTTGAGGCCGATCGACTCCTATCCTCCTGCTCACCAGGTGCGCTCTCACCTTCCAGCCCACTGTCAGGTGTGTAGAGGTGTGGAAAGAACGTGGCAGCGCCCCCGGGAGGAGCTCTGGTGGTACCGGCGCCTCTGCGGTGAGATTGCCATAGCTACAGTTGACCGACAAGAGGGGAGCAGGGCCAGATTCGGGCAAGTGGAGAAAGAGAGGCTCGCTGCGTGTCTGCAAGCTCCCGTTACGCATCACTTCCTGTGTGGCCTCCCGGAGAAAGAAGGATGACTCTGCACCCTGCAGTTGGCAGGACACGGGGAGGTACGTGGGCAAGGATGAGGAGAACCTGGGCACGAGATCGCTGCCTCCGCCCCTGCTCTCGCACACTGCGGAGAGACAAAGAGAAAGAGATTTATCTGTATGTTTATTTCATTTCAGAGACACTACAGATGTTATTAAAAGGAAAATTGCTTTCAGTTATAATTTAAAGTGTCCCCTGGTTTTTGTTTGATCTCATTTAACGAGAGCATTTATTTACAGAGAAACAAATGAAATTAAGGCCAAGGGTCTTTGGAAAGATCATTTTATGAGTGTGTGTAGAGCGTAAGTGAATAGAGTAGAATAAACCAAGAAAAAAGACTGTTGTTGACAAAAATGTTTGTTATATGTACAGTACACGATCAAAATTAAAAAATTTGGGGTCAGTAAGATTTTCAGAAAATTGTGAAAAGGCTGCATTTGTTTGATCTCGAAAATACAAGAAAAACAGGAATGTTGTGAAATATTATTATAATTTAAAATAACTGTTTTCCAATTTAATTTATTTTTAAAATGTAATCTATTCCTGATGGCAAAGCAAATTTTCAGCAGCCATTTTTCACTTTTCTCATATATAGATTTGGTGATGCTTATTATTATCAGTGTTGAAAATTGGTGTTTCCTAGTATTTTTGTGGAAATTGTGATACTTTTTCAGGATTCTTTGATGAACAGAAAGCTTAATTGTTAAACACATTTTCTAGACATAGAAATTTTTTTGTAACAAATGTAAGTCTTAACCTTTACTTTTGATACATTTTATTGCATATGCTGTGTATATATATATATATATATATATATAAAATTGTTTTTTAATTATTCATTTTTATTAATTCACCTGCAGAAAATGATGTAAATGCACTTGTAAATACATAAAAAAGTTCTACAAACAAACTTTAAAGTAAAGGATCTCAAGCATGAATATGAAAAATAGTTGTGATATATCTATATAGTGTATGAGTGTATTATCACAACACCACTTTTATCCAAAGTGATTTCTACTGTCTTCTTTTCATCATTATGTTGAACCCGTGACCTTGGCATTGCTAACACCATGGTCTACCAGTTAAGCAACAGGAATCATCCTCAGGCTCACATTCACACAACTGCTTCCACCTCCTCTGGACAGGACACGACAACGACAAAGTGGCTTTGTGAGTACGTGTCTCTTTGTGAGTGTCAGGGTGTAATAGCCATGGTGGAAAGGCCTCTTTTTGTGCTCAGGGACGACTTGTGAACTCCTCTCAAAACATGACCCAAAAAGTCAACAAGTCATCACTGAAATTGAAATCTGTCATTTAGCAGACATTTTTATCCAATGCAAAAGGTCCCACAGGAACAACTCAGGGCTAAATGCCTTGCTCAAGGGCAGAATGGCACTACAGCGGGACTGTGACCTCAGTAAAATCCCATCCCAGAACAACTACAGGATCAGACACTAAACTTCAGCTGCAAGACCACAACTTTACTCCACTACAACTATGCTATGCTTGACCAAGGTGATGCAGTCATAATAGGCAAACTTTGAGCTGCAACACAAAGTCCGAAAGGTCAGAAAGTTTGTACTACTCTAGTACACAATTAATTAGTATCTCAAATGCACAAAGAAACTTGGTATGGCAGCACGATTTTGTTGCTAACTGAAACCTGTGTGCCATAAATCCCACAATTTGCACTGGTCATGCAATCTGATTGAAGCAAATGACTTTTTCTTTTTTTGAGAAAAGGTATTTATGCTACATTTGGAAGCATCTGTACTCACTCATGGTTAACTGAAGCATAAAGTCAATCCGTCACCTTTCTCTATGGATACCTCTATCATTGTAAAAGCCCTCAGCACATGTTCGTATTTTCCGTTAAGTCTGTGATGGAGCTTATCAGATCACTCTGCCAATCAAATGCAAGACAGTCTGCCAAACAGACGGAGTGTGCCAAATGCTTCAATGAATCAGACCCTAAATTTACAGTTCTTTCCTGTTATAATTTTAGATCTGTACTGATAGAGGCAAAATGATGCTCTAACAGACAAGCGCACACATGCCATGTGCCGCATTTGCAACATAAAGGAAGCTAAAGATGATTAAGTGAATGGGAGACCAAGCACAATTTAGTATGCAAATAAATGCAAAAAAGAAAACCAACTGCAATGCAAATATAACAATGACAACTCTGACGGCGAAACATTCTTACAATCTGAACTAAAAACAAAAAAAATAGCCCACACAGTTGAAATTGGTCTGTTTTAAGTGATTTGAACTGAAATAATCACAGACAATAGTAGAGAAAAGGAAGAAAAATCTTACAAAATTCAATACAGTGCTGGCTTATAAATTTCTTCCCACATTTGTTTCTTTAGCTTCATATAAGTTCAGAAAAACCTGATAAATCAGAGAGCAGGAGCAATATCACACATTTTATACAGCAAGAGTTTTCGACCTCAGCTCATTATAAGCCAATATAAGATGATGCAACACACAATCCCAATTTTCCAATCATTCTTACTTTAGTATTTCTTGTTTGTTTTCTCTCTTCTTTTTTATAGTGATACAACAGATTTCGTGCTGATTCAGAGAGTCTCATTTGCATGTTTTGAAACAGTGACAGAATGGAGAGCAACAGAATCTCAAGCAGCTGCCTGGAATAGAACCGGAGGTTTATTGTGTTACTTTATCTCTCTCGCTCTCTCTCTCTCCTCAGGTAGCGGGAGTGAAGCATAGTAAAGGTGTGAAAATATAATGAAGATTTGGTATGGCGCTGCGTCTCACAACAAGAGTTTAAACACATAATAATCCCTTCAGAGAGAGATACACCTTCAGCGATTCATTTCAAATCAACACCGAAACAAAACACACGTGAGGCCTTGTGGACCCAGTGTCTTGAGGAAGAAGAGAGGCTGGTGATGAGAAAGAGAATGAATGAATGATACAACAAACAAAGGAAACTTTCCGGGTTCAAAAGCTGATTTCAACTCGTGCCTTAGTTTAAAAACAAACTGCAGGAACAGAAAAGTACTTGCAATATTGAGAGCAAGGCAGGCATCATTCAATATCTCAAAACCAGAATTCTTTTTTTTTTTTTTTATGAAATGTAGAAATGAATAAATTCACATACAAAAAAATAAATATATGTGCTAATAAAATAACATTAAATAAAAAAACAGAGGTCGGTGCCAATAGCCTCACGCTTAGTGCGCCGACATACTGTGCTCACGGTGACCAGAGTTCGAATCCCGGCTCGTGGTCCTTTGCTGATCCCGCTGCCCTCTCTCTTCACCCAAAGCTTTCCTGTTTACTCTACACTGTCCTGTCTAATTAAAAGCCCATAAATAAATCTTTAAAAAAAAATTGAGAAATAAATAAGGAAAAAGTGCAAAAAATTTAATAAAAAACATAAGTCAGCAATGTCATCCATAACTTTTTAAAAGAAACTGAGGGACAAGTCAAAGCTATTTTCAGGGGTAATCAATAGTATATCACAAATAAAGCTTAAATTGTATTGAAACCACTATTATATTAATGCTGTGATATATTGCGATTCTCTTATCAGGAAATTATAGATGAATAAACTCCATTCTGTCACTTCCACCTCACCACCGGCGATCATGACATAATGAATAGAAAAAAGAAAAGAAAAAAAAAGGAATTAAAAAGTGCAATGTTTTGTGGCGGCCCTGGGGAGCTGCGATACGGAGGTTGCACGCTATAAAGCACGTAGCTTCGGCAGATGGAGGCAGCATCGTCCTGAAAACAGCATCTCGCTGTGTCACAAGTCCGTTCTTTATGGCGCTCTCAGGGCTACAAAGAGGACCATAATTCTGAGCCCAAACACCTCCACTCTGATTTGTTTCAGCCGCTGGTCCCAAGGCTGACGACACCCCACACATTTCTAACCTTTCACTCCCTCTTTCTCAGGCCACTTTTCAAATGTCAAACATTTCTCACAAAGGATTTCATTGCGGTAGCTCAGACCGCATCACCCAAAGCTTCAACTCGTATGTACAGCGTGAAGAGTTCAAAATCTTTCCCCTGGGTTCTTGGGATTGTATTTCTGCCCATTTATTTACGCCAATTTAACCTCCCATCAATTTCATTACAGACAGATAAAGCGAGATGCGATAAATCCTGTCTCTTCCATTTTTATCAGAGGTTTTATTCCAATCATCAGCAACCATGACAAGTGGTATACTTTACATCGCTTAGTCAGACTATGGTGTGATTCACATTGCAGTTTGTTCTGGCCAAGAATAGGCCACTTAGACAGGAAGAGACCCGACTGACATTCAAGTAACCAACCACAGTTTGTTTTGTTTGTCGTTTAGGAGTGGGTTTAACTGAAACAGACTAAACCACAATAATATACCAGTGTGAAAGAAATGCATACAAAGTTTTACAAAAAACATGTGTAAAGATGTGCTCAGAATTTCATTGATAGAAAAGTATTTTGATTTTCAAAACTTAAAACGAAACAGAATATAGAAGTTAGGTCTCTAAATAAGTTTGTCCAACAAAACTTTGAGATTTGATGTAACTAACATGGAAAAGCTTCACAAATCAAGTTAATATTTCATTCTCAAATTAAATCGCACTTGCTGTATCATGGTATCTTGAGCTTGTCAGATCCCAACTACTACTACTACCTTTATATCATAATGTAATGTAATGTAAAGTAATTCCTGAAATGTAGATAAACTGACTAACACTGAAACTTGCTATTTTTATTAATTTAAAAAGTCGGTAAGTTAATCATTAAGATTTTAATTTTTATTTAAAAGAAATTCATACTTGCATTCATCAAGGATGCATCAAACTGATCAAAAGAGATTTTTAATAGTCTATTTCAAGTAAATGCTGTTCTTTTGAACTTTTTTTTTAAATATCACTTATTTTATTAGATTAGTTTATTAGATGATTGTGTGGTTGTCACCTGTATTGAGATCAATAATGAGTAGAAAGTTCCAAAACAGTTACTTATAAGGTTCCACTTCAGTTAGTCTTTACCCAGAATTTCCAAGCTACAAACAAAGCCTACCAAGAGATGACAGTTGTTAGGCTCCATTCTGTCCACTTTTGAAGTCTCCTAGCCCCTTCATTGGCCCTCTGATTATTTATATGCTGTAGGCTGTAGCAAATGACTCCTAAAAACTAAACACCATTCCAAAGATCCTGGATGAGACCAGAAACGGCACAGAGATTTCAGTAAGCAAACAGCTGTACTCAGGAGCCTCAGGGAATCCAAATAAAGAGGCAGAAGAACTCAAGTACGTGTGTGTGGATATTATTCCAGCAGTAATGGAGTTGACGGATCATATGGTATTTTACGCCTGGATAAAAGAATTCTCCTCTGGCGTTTGTCCTCTGGCCCCTCATGGCAAGAGCAGCTGCTTCATTCTGCTTCCAAAAACCGTGACCTTGTAGCAAGTGCACACTCACAAACACTCGCAAACTTTCTGACCCTTGCTATCTCACTCACACACACACTTCAAGTCGATCTCACTCTGTATCAAACTCAGTCACACTCACATTCACAGAGTAACTCAGGAGAGCAAAAAAAATGAATGATTTATAGCCCAGTTCAAGACATCATTTGGAATGCGCTCCTTCAAACACACACACCGAAATGCACAACCCTGTCTGGAAGCTCTTCAGGTTAATCGGCTTCCTGCCTCCCACTAAGCACTAAAACTATTCGCCACATGGATGCCCCAATAACCTTTGACCTTTGCCACAAAAGGTAAAATGCCACAACGATCCATCACCATGCTTCTCTCCAATCCTGCCTCTGTGTATTTCTCTATCTATCCATCCTGTCTTTCCTTATTCCAACCATTTTCACGACCTACTGTGATTTTAGAGAGAGAGGGAGAGACAGAGAGAGAGAGAAAGCGAAAGAAATTTATTTTTCCATTTAAAAAATACATTAAAAAAATTAAATAATATTATATGTAGTGTGGGGCCAGTAAGATGTATAAATTATGCGGCCATGGTGAGCATAAAATATTTTTAAAAATTTTAAATGTTACTGGCCCCAACTTTTGAACTCTATTTTTGAAAAAAAAATTAAAAATTATATATATAAAAAAGGCCAAATGGCCAACCATTTGACTAACAAAATAACAATAATAATAAAAAACACCTTTGGGAGGTGAAAGACACTGGCATGGAGTGGCTGGTCAGTTTGGCACGGGTACCATGGCAACAAAACGAGAGGAATTTGAACACTATAGTCAGACATGACAATCTGCCACACTGCCTTCTGATGTCCAAACCGACCGTATGTAAATGACACCTATGAGAACAATGAGCGCAGATCCAATTAAAGACAAGAGGGAGGAAAAGGTAGGAAACAAAGAGGGAAGAAAATATCATTATAGAAGTGAATGGCATGTTGAATTTTGTGTGCATAGCTAAGAGAGGCAGAGGTGTGTGTGAAGCGTATGCTGACTTTGATCGTCACCACCTTGCGCAAATTGATTTGGCCCTAATTGAACATTTTAAGAATCGATTAAAATGTGCTGTGCAAACACACTAGGAGAGATCCATCAGATTCTGAGCTGGCTCAAGCAAAAATTTACACTCAGTGACTGGAGCTAGAGCCAACATTGGCACGCTGCTGCCATCCGTATTGTTAGGGCTTTTAGAGAACGAGAGTGAGCAAATTTGACTCGCTATCATAAATAAAACAACCTGATGAAGAAATAAATTTATGTAGGCCTCATCCATCATGCAACAGTGTCAGAACTGGAGGACCTCACTTTTCGCCCACTCGTTTGAAAATTAGTGGACTGATATTAAAACTTGCATTTTTATTAGCTTTTATTAAAAGCCCATTCCTTGTATAGACTATAAATAGTAATATTTTTAGAATGTGGTATTTAAAATGAGCACCTTTTGGTCCCTGAACTCAAAACGCAGATGTGCAAATATCCACTAATCTAAAAAAGTAATATTTAATATAAAAAAGTTTAAAAAAAACATTTTTTTTAAAAAGTGTTTATAAATAATAATAATAATAATAATAAAATGCTGGTTATCAATCTAAAAATAATGATAATTTTTTAGAACCAATATATTATTATTATTATTATTACTACTAGTAATAATAATAATGGAGTATTCACAGTGTTACGTCCCAAAAACTCTATTAAAGCTGCTACAAATGCATGCCTGTGCCACATATTCTAAACAGAGAACAGACAGAGAAACGGAGTTTAGAACAGACAATGAAAAGACGTCTGTGTTATCATGGTGTAAAAAAACAAATCAAAAAACACATTTTTAGTGTTTCATATACATATTCATTCTAGGGCTAATAGTTAAAAATCTCATCTAACTTTCCTAACTCTCAGGATGCAGGAATTGAAAAGACCTCATACAGCGAAAGAGAGAGAAAGCGTAAGAAAAAGTGTGAGCAATTTGCTTGAGGATCTATAACACTGCTCTCTCTTGGGGCTGTCAGGCTGTGCACATGTAAGTCTGAAACCCCACTCCCACCAAAGGTGTGAAAAAGCAATTTAAAATGGCCGCCGCCCACTGATATGGGACGGTACCACCAGGGTGGCGATTAACCAAAACACACAGCCGGGTGTGATGCAGACGAGCAAAATACACCAGACAGCACTGAGCATTGTGCCACCCTTGTGTAGCCTTGTGTGCCAACGAAATTCCCTAATTCTACTGAACAACACATTAACATGTGAAAAACCTTTCTGACACTTCTCTCAACTGCCCCAAAACACTCGCAATCACTTCCTCCGGCACATAAAACTCCTGTATGCCTTTGGACAAACATTGTATGTGGTGCAGTAAACAAAAGTAAAGAACTGATTTTAAACTAAACATCAGTATTATTAATAATAAAAGATTTCAATGCAACATCAAGTAAAAAAAAAAAAAATCTATGAAGTTTGTTCTGAAGTTCAAGAGCATGTCACGAAACAGTTTCATGTTGTCATCCGATTTGGATTGCTCCTTTCAAGTGACCAGAGTTTAGACACACTTCCTTTGACATCAAAGCACAGGAAAGTGCTTTCTCTTAAGTGGACAATTAAATACACTACCATTCAAAAGTCAGGGGTCAGGGTGGTTTTTAAGGTTTTTTGAAAGAAGTCTCTTTGACGCATTTCCTTTGACTTCGACAGCATCTAGAAAGCACTTTCAACTAAACACACAGTTACAGTATAAACACTGTTCAAAAGTCTGAGTGTTCACCAAGGCTTCATTTATTTGACCAAAAATACATTCAAATTTGGTATTATTACAATTTCAAATATTTTTTTTTTCTAATTTAATATATTTTAAAATGCAATTATTCCTGTGGTGACAACTCCAGTATTAACTGTCAAACGATCCTTCAAAATTCCTCCTCACGTGCTGAATTGGTGCTCACAAAACAATTTTTATTGTTATCAATGTTGAAAAAAATAATTTTCTGTTAAAAATATATTTTAGGGTTTTATGAATAAAATGTTCCTATTTTTCGTCTTCACTTTTGATCAATTGAATGAACTTGCTAAATGTAAGTATTAATCAAACTTTTAGTGTACTTAATTGCATTGCATGCATATAATTGCATTTCATATTGTTTACAGAAACCATCAGAACAGATCCCACTGATGGATGGACAAACACTGCTTTGCCTCTTTGAAGTTAAATGTGAACCAAAAGTGACAAATGATTCTAATTTCATACAATGATGCATCAAAGTATCAAATTCACTCTCTTTGCATCAAAACAACAGTACAGAGGGTATGTGTCAGCATGATAGCTGGCGTCCCAGTCATAGAGCCAGAGGCAGTTGATTCATAAGTGATCATAACAGGCATCTAAATCAAGCAGCTTTGGGCTTTCTTTGTCCTTTAGCGGATCAGTGAAGTGAGAGAGACAATGAGAGAGAATGATATGCTGCCAGTATATTTAGTGTTGTTATAATCTTTACAGTAATTACACAAGACGGTGTAATCTTGGCATAATGAATATGATTAGAATCATTAGAATCTATAAGCTCAGCACAAACTGCCAACGCTGGGCTGTCACTGTTGAGCCAATGAAGGCCATTAAAGTCCGCCAGGCTGCAAAAAATGCACAAGCATGTCCAATCAATCCCTTATAACACTCGATTTAGAGGGACACCTCTTAGTGTTCTCACAACAGTTTTTCTGACTCATTATAGATCATGAAAGCAGCTGACACAGACACAAGCAGGTTCTCCTTATAACTGTACTCTGTTGCTTAAAAATCTAAACACAGTAATACAGTCACACACTGCCAAAAAGCAGGTGAAAGCGAGGTCAGACACTCCAGAGGTATGATTCATCTCAAATGCATCTCAAATTAGTGGTTCCTTTTCGCATACCCAGTGGGGACAATAGTTCTGTTCCAAAAACCTAGTGTGCTGCCTAAGGATAAATCACAGGTGTGGCTGAATATAAGTATTAATACTAGTAACCAACTTAACTAAGCTGCCTCTTAAGACATTTTGGCCAAATTTGTGTTGATAAAAATAGCTTAATGTCTATAAAATATATTATTTTACCCGATATGTATGTATGTATGTGTGTGTGTGTGTGTGTGTGTGTGTGTGTGAGGTGCACTTGAATAGAGTTCAAGCTAAAAGAACAAAAACAAAGCTTAAACTTTTTATATACACTACTGTTCAGCAAGGATGCATTCAATTTATTTCAATTCTATTCAAAAATAAATGCTGCTCCTTTGAATCATATCAAAATTCTGACAAAAAATATTAAGCAGAACAACTGTTTTAATTGTGATAATAAAAAATGTTTCTGTTGAATCAGCATATTAGGATGATTTCTGAAGGATCGTGTGACACTGAAGACTGGAGTAATGATGCTGAAAATTCAGATATGCCATGACAGGGAAAAATAGCATTTTAAAATCTATTAAAATAAAAAACAGTTATTTGAATTTGCAATGATACTTCACAATATTACTGTTTTTACTGTTTTAGTTTTCTGTTCCAAAAACCTAGTGAGCTGCATAAAAAGGTTGAATTTTAAGGTATCACAGACATGGCTCTAAAGGTAAGCAACTAAACTATGCTGTTTCCAATGACACCTACAGTAATTCTGGTCAAATTGCTGATAAAAATATCTCAGTGTGTGGGATTTTATGCTTATGAGAGAATTGCGCAGTTAACTCAGCAACAGGCTACATAAACCAAACTCACCAACATACTGTAAATGCAAGTCACTGCTTGTCTGGCATACTGAGTTGCTGTCTATGTAGAGCACTCAAAACTGGTCATTTATGAGGCTCCGCTTGAATTTGGATGTAGGCAGCAGGCATCTCACTACGTATTGAAACAGAAAGTTTATTTGAAAAATGATATACAATAAGGTATGCTATAGGGAATTTTTGTTGCAGTATTATCTTTTATTTGTGGGGCTTTGCTTTGAATACTCAAAGTAAACTAAAAAAAAGTTTCAGAATTCACCAAGCATTAGACAGATTGTAGAATTCTCCAGACGGGTCAGAATTCTTTAATAAAAATCTTAGAGGAGCTGTAATTCATAAGGGAGAACCTTCCGAGCAGAACCAGAGCTGAAACAGTCACTCTCTTTGGCCTTTCTGTCTACTGTCACACCAGTGAGGCTGTCATGCCACAGACAGCTCTGGATGTGTGTGTTTGTGCACACATATCATGGGAAGAGACAGAAAGAGAAAAGTAGACAGCTGTTTAACTGTTGTGAGTTGTTTAGCGACTCACTTATCTAGTTTCCCTCCTACAAGGAGGACAGCAGACATTGTCCATCAACACATATAAAAGACGTATAAAAGTCATATTTCATTTAATTCAAACTGAAATGAGGCTATGATGTAAAGTCTGTTGTACTTTTGAACACCTGGCTCTTGAACACTCAGCCAACAAAACACTGAAAAACTTCCCCTCGCAGGCTCTTAAATTCTATTAAATTATATATGTGACCCTGGACCACAAAACCAGTCATAAGTGTCAATTTTTCAAAATTGAGATTTATACATCATCTGCATAAATAAGGTTATTTGTTATGATAGGACAATATTTGGCTGAGACACAACTATTTGAATATCTGGAATCTGAGGGTGCAAAAAAATCTAAATATTGAGAAAATCGCCTTTAAAGTTGTCCAAATAAAGTTCTTAGCAATGCATATTACTAATCAAAAATTAAGTTTTGATATATTTACAGTAGGAAATTTACAAATTATCTTAATGAAACATGATCTTTACTTAATGTCCTAATGATTTTTGGCATAAAAGAAAAATCAATAATTTTGACCCATACAATGTATTTTTGGCTATTGCTACAAATATACCCCAGCGACTTAAGACTGGTTTTGTGCTCCAGGGTCACATATGTCCTGTTTTTTTTTTTTTGTTTTTTTTTGACCAATGAATTTCAGATGTCTTTTCCAGTTATCACTAAACAAGTAATAATTGTATAGTGATTGTTGTGGCAGATTTCCATTTGTGTGTCTGGTACCAATCCTTAGAATTATTACATTTAAATAATAATCTTTTTAGAGAACAAAAATTAGAAAGAAGTCTCCAATAAGTAAAAAAAAACAAAAAAACATTGAGATTTAATTGCAACTGAATGGAGGTATTGCTGAAAATCTAGCAAAAATCTAGTCGATTACTGTATAAAAGTTTTTAAACTAAAAAAAAAAAAAAAAAAAAATCTGTTATCTGAGACTTAATATTTTATGAATGACTTGAAAGTCTTGAAATAACCACTTTTTTAAATTCTTTAATATTTCCAGGTTTTCCTTAATAAAACTCTCACTGAACTCACTTCAAGCAAGAAAGGAAATGAGGAGGGAAAAGCTTCTTGCCCTGCCAGTAATTTTTCTATAGTTATTCTGCCATTACTATTAACCCCTATACAACCACAAAAATCAAGCCTGTATATTTACATACAAAACCATCTTCATCTGATAAACTATAGCACAAATTAAACAGACAGAACAATAAGCTGTCATAAACGTTATTATGTCCCAGCATGATAATTAACAATACTTAAAATAATTTAACTAGTTGCTCACTCTATGTGGCTGACAGAATGGCATCAAATCACAAATTTCTGTATCTAGAATCTCCCTGCCATGACATGATCAGGTGATGATAAATGGTCCAATTCAGTGCAGAAGAGATTTCGGGGTCCATTAAATTAATGGCCCCTGGAACAGCACCAGAGTTTGATTGATATACGATTTTGCAGAATGGTCTGACTTAAACTATATTAGATTTGGTTACCTTTAATAAACAGCGTGACGAGAAAGTATGTCTGATACATTCAAAATACTCTACAGTCTTAACTAGTTTATTCTGAAAATGAACAAACAGAATGCACATCCTTAATTAAATGCTGATTTTAAAGATGCTGCCAAAATACTGGTCCATCATCTCATTAGACACTCACCTCCCATATTTTAATAAACCAGATGGTTGAATTTAGGCTTGGCTCCACACCTCCTGACATGCCCTGACTTCTCAATCATATCAGAAAAACATTAAAGCTACAGTTCACCCAAGCTACAGTTTACACTCCCTCGTGGAATCCAAATCTGCATGACTTTTTCTTATGCAAACACAAAAGAAGATATTTTGAGAAAGGTCTCAATTAGGGCTGGGTAAAAAAATATCGATTCTCATTTTTATGAAATGATATTGATTCTTAAATCCCAAGAATCGATTAGTCTAGCCTGTTTTCAGTTGATGGACGCAACATTGAAGGGCACCTCCCATCCAATTAATCGCAGTAAGAATTGTGCATTGGTACATTTAATATGAAATAAAGTCTCAGATTTTAATTTATGTCCATTGTATTGCAGTATTCAAACAATAGCGCCCGTTTGGCCGCTTTTTAATGGGGAGTGACAGATCGCTGTAGCGCCTCAGTTCAACAGATGCGGCAGCGCGAGGCGCACGTGAACTGATCATCTCCTTCGCTTTAATACCAGTTTCAGCACAAAATAAACATGACTAAACATCCGAAGGTAAGTTAAAAGAAAGAGTACAACTTTACAATCCATATCTGTCTCATGTAATCACTTAATCAGTGTTTCAGCCGCGCAAAGACATCAATATAACAGCTTGTAAACAATTCATGTAACATCACATTTACCTCAGAAAAAAAATATTCGGTGATCATAAACTCATTAGTCAGCCAGAAAATAAACTGTAGAGAGGAGCATTTTGCTAAATATACGCACCATATAACATTCATTACACTATTTAAATGTGTACATTTAAAAAAAAACTAACTGAAGTAATTGTAACTTAATTATTATAAAAACTGTTCTACAGCACAAATCAGTCAAATTTAACCTTCAATATTATAATGTAGTACCAAATGACTCTCATGTATATTTTACAGCATTAGCTGAGAGGGATTTTTTTCCTTGAGAAAATTTGGCATGTACTGTACTTGATATGTATCCAAAATAATCGATATTGAATCGAATCAAATCGGTAATCGAATCGAATTGCAAGCTTCTGAATCGAATGATGAAATTTGTGTCAAAACCCAGTCCCTAGTCTCAATGTTTCTTTTTTGTCCATACAATGGATGTCAGTAGTAACCAAAAATGTTTGGTTCCCAACATTCTTCAAAATATCTTCTTTTGTGTTCTACAGAACAAATGCAGAATTTTCATCTTTAGATGAACTAACCCTAACGCTTCAATGAATGTTTTAATTTATGTTCAGAATACCTTCAAGGTAGCCTGAGGTTCAGATTGTACTCCAGATTTGTAGCAGTGGTTAACACAAATGGAAAACAAATTAAAACAAAAATAGGTCTGCTGGTCTTATCCGGTTTAAACTGGTCTCCCAGTCTGGTCGACTTCTTGTTCACCTGCTCTACCAGATCTCCCAGTTCAGCTGGATGGCTAGCTGGTCCCCCAGACTGACCAGTTGAAAAACTCTTTAAAACAAGTCAAAGGACAAGCCTGACATTAAGAATATTCACAGAAAAAAAGGGGGTGGGGGAGACAAATATAATCAATAGTTTCTATTATCCTGGCTGTTATCCATGTATGTCACTAAAATGACACAAGCCCAGTCCCATAATGAAGAATAGATAATGTTTTCAAATGAAAGTCTGTGTCCCAGACAATTTAGTCAACTATATCATTTCGACAACTTGATATCAACCACACAGCCAAAAAGGACGACTAAAATGTGGGTTTTCAGAATTTCATTTGAGGTAATGATAGGCTACACTGCCAAGTAAAATGAAATGCTCTACCTGTGATAGTTCAGAATGCAATAGCAGCGTACCTGAGTGCTCGATATTACAGGGCGGAGCTAATCATACAATATAATTAAGCACCAGTACTCCAATGTTGTCATGGGCAACCAATCAGGAATCACTCAGCTTGCTTTCTGTGTTTCTTATTCTCTCCATCTCTGTCACAAATAAGCACAGACACACACACACACATAAACTCATAGAGTCACTGAATCACTCCTGACTCCTGTCA
Organism: Onychostoma macrolepis; assembly: GCF_012432095.1. Lineage (NCBI taxonomy): Eukaryota > Metazoa > Chordata > Actinopteri > Cypriniformes > Cyprinidae > Onychostoma > Onychostoma macrolepis. Next base: position 3,532,622 of record NC_081159.1, read on the forward strand.
CCTTGCACCTCGACCTGCTGGTGTTGTCACCTGCTGCGGCCCATGCTGTCACTTCCCGTTTGTCTGTTTGGGACAGCCCTAAGAGAAACACACAAACACATACCCCTTGCAACTTTGGGAGACAGACATCATCTTCCACCGACAGAAACTGAAGTGATACCCATTGAGGTTTAACCAGACATGCTCACATAAACAGCATGTGTTATGTGCTTTTGGATATATACTTGGAATCTACAGGCATAGAATTACAGCTTTCTGTCAAATTCAAACATCCACCACCCACAATGTTTACATGCTCTCTGACTTTTGCACGTTTTAGCTAATTGATGATATTTTCAGCTAAAAAATTATGCAACAATGTATGATAATGCATAATAACAGAATCTGCACTTGTGCATTGCATTTCTGGAAATGATTGTGAGGGGAAATCTGCAGATTAATGTTGATCTGGTAACTATGGTGGCATTTGTTCAACTGCATAGTTTAAATCGGTTGCATCATATATTTATATATGTATTAATATTATGCATATTATATATTTGTATATCTATAGATTTAATAAATATACTTTTTAAATAAACATAGAAAAACTATATATTTACATTGCATACATGCATAATAAGTGCATATTTAATATAATTAATGATGTGGCCAATTTAAAGCAGATACATACAAAAAAAGGTAAAGATAACAGGTAAAGATCCCAAAAGAAAAGCATGGAAAATTACACAATTATTTTGCACCACATTTACTCGAAAATAACAAAAAAAAAGGAAATAAAAAGTTTATATTATCCATTAACAAAATTTTGACTAGGCTGAATGACCAGGACGACAGTTACTGGTCGATCAATTTAAAATGGTCGCAAAAATCGGTTGATCACGATTTAATATGCTTGCTGTTTCTTTGGATCTGTTTGTTGAGCTGCTGGAGGGTATTCTGAGGTCACTCGTCTCCTCATGTAAGCTCATCTCTGGGCTGAGCTACAGATGGGAGGAGACCAGAAATGGAGAGACGAAGCGATGCGACCAGGGAATAAACGACACGACTCTACCTCTGTTCAGCATCTGTGCCCTAGCACCATCTGACAGACATCTGGCATGCGTGCGAGCGAGAGTGTGTGTATTGATTTAATGTCTGTCTCGCTCTCTCTGATAGATGACATTGGATGTGATTAATGTCCATTCTTCAACACTGTGAAATATGAAATATGAGAACCGCACACATTTCAGGCCTCTTTCTCCTCCATCTGTCTTTTAACCCTAGAAATATACAAATCACAGGTACATGTCTGACAAACATCTACAACTACTTTGTTTCTCGGCCTCACTCTCTCGCAAAGCGAATGCAATTTTCACAGTGCAAATTCCCATCTTGTAGGTCAGTTCTGACTGAGGGCTACAGGTTTAGTGAATGTAGGTGAATACCATGTTCTGGCATACTTGACTAGGACTACACAGCACTGCTTCACCATGCCAGGTACCTAAAGTTCCATAAAGCATGCTCAGCTGCAATGTGCAAATAAATCATTTGACCATCTATTAAAGGAATAGTTTACCCAAAATGAAAATTTGCTGAATATCTCAGGGCATCTAAGGTATAGATGAGTATAGCATCACTTTCTTATGGATCTATGGATCCTATGCAATGAATGGGTGCCATCAGAATGAGAGTCCAGACAGCTGATAAAAGCATCACAATAATCCAAGTAATCCACACCACTCCAGTTCCTCAAAAAAGTCTCGTGAAACAAAAAGCTGAAAAGTTTCTGTAATATAGCTTCAAATATGAGTCCCCTATCCATAATATTGCTTTCTCCAAATGAAAATCAGGAAAATTAAATCAGGAAACAAATATGCACATATCAAGAAATTTTACAAGGTAAAACAGTCCAAAACAGTTCTAAACAAACATGTTGGTGGATTTTGAGATTCAATTGATGGACTGGAGTTGTGTTGAATACATGTGGATTATTGTGATGTTTTCATCAGCTGTTTGGGGTCTCTCTGACGGCACCCATTCACTGCAGAGCACTGCACTATCAAGCAAGTGATAGAATGCTAAATTTCTCCAAAGAGAAAGGGTGAGTAAATTCTCAGTAAATTTTCATTTTTGGGTGAACTATTCCTTTAATGAATTAGTGTCGTCATGACCACTCAAAAATGTACACAAGCATCTCTTGTCAATAAAACACTGTCTGCCACCTGCTTTCTGTGGGCACAGCACAACATTAATTGCACAAGGCAAATAGAGCTTTGTTAACAAGGCGCAATCGATAATAAGCCTAATTTACTGGGTTGTAGGCAGTTAGTGACTAAGAGGTTTAGTAAGTCACACAACTGTTACTAAATCCACCTCACAGTGTCGCAGCAATGCTAAAACGAAAGTATATATTGTTAGGCTTTCACGCTTACGTACAGAAAAGCTTCGCCCACGTAATGATATGTTTTCCCATAATAATTGTGTGTGCCTCAAAATGTCAATGGAAAAACGGGGTCAAAGTTGACATTGTCTGAACTTGAGTGTCACAATACAACACTTAACCCGTGTGGTACCGGCTGTAACGCTGTAGCTTGACATCACTCCATAGAGTTCAGTGCTCTGGAGACTGTTGACATGAATTATGTGGTGCGGCATTAATGCACATGCTCTTGAGCTGTAGTGATCTCTGAAGGATTCAGGTTTGACCCTCTTTACCCTCTTGTCTAATAAAAGGTAAAAAGCAAAACAATAGCATTTACGTTAACATTAAGAAAATTAACATTTATCTTGCATAAAATTTTCCCATTACTATGACGTACAAACAAGTAGAAACATATTTTATACCAAAATATTGAAGACTTAAAATAGAATGTCAACTTTAAATTCCATAAAAACTCTGGTTAATAAGGCAGACTGCATTGCTTTTCACATTGTGTGTATGTGTATGATTAATGAATCTTTTAATGGGCCTTTTCTGAATTTGAATGAGACTTTTGCAGGCCAAACTTCCATGATGAAATTCCTCAGAGCTTTACAGTCACTGACCCTTTTAAGGGGACTGGCTGGACACTCAGCCTCTTCAGACCACTGATATACTCTCTAATGAGTGTTAAATATAACCCAGAGAGTATGAGAGCAAAGCAGATAAAGAAGAAAAATGAGAACGTGGGAGAAACTGAGAGCAAGCAAATCTCACTGTTTTTCTGACAGAAATGGACACTTGAAAGTACACTCAAGACTGTCAATTACATCAGTAATAAAGAAATGAATGAAAAAGTTCTCAAATGCTTGTGTATGCACTTCACACACACAGACATTTCTGAAGATTTACCAGTCAAGAGGTTTAAAAAAAAAAATCTCTATAAATGGCTACTTTCATTATTTGCACTGAATACAACTAGTTAATTAACCGACATTGCAATACACAGCGTCTATATAAAAACCTCATAAGGAAATGCAAGAAAAAGCTTTTAAAAATAATGCTTAAAAAACACACACACACACACAAAAGCACTGAAGTAGTTGTGCCTTGTCTTTTTTTCCCCCTCTCTTTGGTCTACGTGGATAGTTACATGCCACACAGTGCGAACTGTGTAGAATTATAAACACTTTACCAGAATGGGATTATCATTACGGTAAAAGACAGATTAAAGCAGAAAGATCTTTAAATTTAAAAATACAAATTTAAATTTAAATTTAAACTACTAGCCTAAATAGGCAATATTATAAAGGCAAAAAATACATAATATTATATAGTACTAATTTTAACACTGTGAATTAGAGCACAAGCAGGGCACTCAGTCCTTCTCATTTTCACTGCATCTAGAAACAAAAATTAATTGGACAAATTAACTAAATGAATTCATACCACAACAAATTATTTTTCCTGAAAAGAGTTAATTTAATTAAAAAGTTTTCCTCAGTTTAATTAAGTTCACTGTGTGTTTGTAATTTTTTTTTTTGAGTCTATAGACACAAAACACCATCCAATCAGCCTCTCAGCTAAAGCTATCTACAAACTCTGGGCTGGTTAATTAACACCGTCGGTGACCAGATACTGTTTCATAGGACAGGATTCACAGCGTTTAAATGCAGTGGATCACATAGACTCTGGGATCACGTGTAGATTTTAAGACTATGATAACCGCAGCCAATGCTGAATGGCTTTTCAATAGTGTCAGGCTCCAGAAAAGAAAAGAGCGAAACAGAAGAGGACAGGAAGGATTTATGCCAAAGCTGCAGCTGAGCACAACGAGCCAGATCAGGTCACAGTGAGACGTGCAAATTCAGTTCAGACAGAGTGCATCTTATCTGTGTTGGCTAACAAATCAGAGTTTATCTAATCTACTTTTGCTAATCTAGCTGGTTTATCTTCACAGGTAGGAAAAGAATCTTTATCAGAACAAGAAGAGGGCTAGCACTCCATGTACCTACACACATCCCAGAATGCTTCAGGCGGTATAAGAGCACACATAGTTTAATTAGAGAGAAATAAACACTGCAGATCAAAGCATGGCCACATTTGCATACTCTGGACCACCCCTTTCACATCCTAAATCGAAATCTTACATTTATCTGCATCAAATACCTGTGCTCCTCCCTAAGACCTGAGTGGCATTAACCTCACAACATTTTATACAACCATTATTTACATTTACACCACAATAACACAATGAAAATGCATGCAGTCACATTGATCTCCGTTGCCGGCTGTGCTTTGGCAAGACTGGCCTTTAGGAAATTGAAAACATCCACTTATGTTGTCCAAGAGAGATTTTCTGCTACCCGTTTTCTGATTATAAAAGAAAACCCGTTTTTTTTTTATTGCTGCCGAAGTGTTCTAAAACAGTTCCTCAATCACAGGGCAAACAGTGCAGCTCCAAATGTTCATTATTTGCATCTGTCAGCCTGAAACGCTGGCCTGTGGAGAATCATTCATGAATCTATTGCAGAATACACAGCATGTATTGCAGGTGAATTGTTATCTATGATATAACATTGCAAGCACAGTATATATGACTGCTCACAAAAGCTCATTCCATGTGACATGAGAGTTGATAATTAGTGATACTTATTTATTGCTTACACTGTTCGATTTGTGAAAAAAGCAGAGAGGGGGTTCTTTTGAAAACTTTTTCCTCTCTCCATAGGTGGAAGGTAATAGCCTAAGTAACCTAATGTTAGTGTAATCTGTAAATAACGCACATCATAAACCCCTCTTTTTAGGCAAGTAATATATAATGGGTATATAGTATATAGTGAAATGTTTTTAACACGACGTAAACTGTATTTAACGTGATCACAATCTATTAAAAACATTTTAAGTTAGGCCTATTAATTGTTATGATTTCATTTCCACGGTTATTCAAGCAACGAATAAATTATATAGAGAAAGCGAGCAAAGAACACAGTCTCAACAGAGCTTTTTGAAACTCTGAATCAGTTAAACCAGTGAGTCGCAAAATGATTCACTGTTTCAAAGCGCTCCAATCAGATCGCGTATCGCGTAACAGGACTTCAAAGCGCATATCGCAAATCATTTGATTTAGATCGGGACCTCTGAGGGAGATCGTGAGGTGTTTTTATCCACCGGGGATGAAAATAATTCAGCAGAGGCAGGGATGCATAAACCAGAGGGGGGGAAATCCCCCCATCCCCCCCAGCAAATCACACCCTGTATATACAGTATATATATATATATATACACACATATAAAAAAAATACCATAGCAACTGCTCTTACCAGCATTTTACTCACAAAACTTAAAAATAGTTATTAGATATATACCAGATATATAGATATACAGATATAGATATAACTACTGCTACTGCAAATAAGTTACAGAAAACAGAAAATCTGTTCTCAGTGGGGGTTTTCCTGAGGAGAACCATGACTGAGAGAGAGAAAGAAACTCCACTGAGGACCACTTTATAAAGACAACATGCAAAAATCCTGGGCCTGTCTCCTCCTCTGTCATGCACTCTCCATCCCTGCTTGTCTTTCCCGTACTCCTTTCATTTCCTCCATCCCGCCCTGCCCCCTCTGCAGCCCCTCACACACAGTAGAGTGATTGTGAGGGGTAAAAGGGGAGCAATAAAGTGGTGGTAGGACATGGACGTGCGCTGGGCCCGTGCCAGACTTTTCTAGCACATCTCCTCCTAAACCATTGAAGCACAATCCAAGCGCAAGAGCATTTCTGCTTTAATTAACACACACAAAAAAATGGAATAAGAAAGCAAGAGTGAGAGAGAGAGAGAGAGAGAGAGAGAGAGAGCGATACTAGGACCATAGCCAGGCATCTCAAAAACTGCTTGGCTGGGTTTCCATGGTGAAAGAATCCCACCATCTCTGTATGGGTTCCAGAATCCTCACTGCAGTGGCGAGACAGACCCAAAGTTACAAGGAAGTCAATGAAATGAAAACAAGAAAGACAAAGGCTCACCCCATGCCACTTTAGACATCGCAGTCTATGAACACATTAACAGAATGAACAGAATGAGAGCTACATCCGGCCACGGCCAAGCCAAGCCCTCGTCCATGAGTGTTAATGAACCAGACTCCACACATACACGCACATACACTGATGATCAACCCCTGCTCCCTACCCCCTGTTTTCCTCTTGGCCGTCCTCTACGCTAATCCAAACAGCAGGGTTGGATGCCTCAGACCACCACGGTCACATTATGTGTGTGTATGTGGATGCATTTGGAGTCTGAAACGCACTATGGAGGCCCTTCACTGGGCTTCTTCAATGCCAATTCAAACAGTGGCACTTCTCACACGCTGGGGAGCAGCATACTGGAGGTCATACTCAACATCAAAGGTCCACAGCATGGCAAATGGAATGACAGAGGGGGAGACAGAGCAGGAAAGAGATTCCTGACTGACATTGAAGCCAAGACTGACGTTCTCACAGCTTACTGAAGTCTGACTTCAAGGAGAATCAATGTCGTAAAGAAATGCAATAAATGCCACCATCACAAATGTGCACTATTCAGAAATGAACTCAGAATGCCTTGTAAATGCCTTTTTTTTTTTTTTTACTATTTTAAATACTTTGAAAAACTTCCCAAGTCAAACTTTGACCAGACAAGGCTAACTCTGAATGTTAGGTTGACAAAGCTTTGAAAAAGTTTTGAAACACAGCCTTGAAGAGAGACAGAACGAATGATAGAATGATAGAACGATAGATAGAATGATAGAACGATAGATAGAACGATAGAACGATAGATAGATAGATAGATAGATAGATAGATAGATAGATAGATAGATAGATAGATAGAAGGAAAGACAGAATGAAACAACATTCTGTTTGACAGATAGATGAAAACAGAAAAAGATGGATAGAACAAAAGAATGATAGAAAGCGATAGATGATAGAATGATAAAACACACAGGCAAACAAGACAAAAAGACAAACTTTTTAACACAGAGCAACGCATTAATCTAAGCTTTAAGCATCACAGGTGTATCAAGTATTTACAGCAGCAATTAAACCTATAAAAAGGCTCCTAGAGACCCCTGTACTGTTTCTTTCTGTTGTGCTTCATTGCTGTTTCTGAACATGTGTGGTCGCCCCTTAAGACAATGCAAATGAACCAACTCAGCAGGCGACATCAAGAAAAAGTGGTTGTGGATCAACATTACCCGACCCCCGACTACTTAGCAAGCAACATTATCGAACTGCTCCGCTATTTTATCCTCTTACACACATACCTGTCCTTGACCTGCTGGGTTACTGATCTTTTGATAATTTGACGGCTGATAAAAGATGAACATGCTCTCCATTTTCTACATAATCATGCCATTGTGGATCCACAGAGACCTATAAAGGGCAGGTGTACATTTCAGCAGGGATACATCTGACTAAATGGCCGTAAGAAGAGGCTGTTGATGATAAAAATGACCCTGTTGGAGTCATGGCTTAACAGTATGCACATAACACATGCTATGGTGCTCACATGGGAGAGACTGGTTCAAATCAGGCTTGAATTTTGTATCCCAACCCTGTTCGCTCTCACCATTTCAACAAAACGAGAATCAAAAATGCGTCTGTACTCAAGCTAAATATAGAATGCAATAAAAAACACCCATGCTTCAGTTATTGGGTAGACGGCATTTCCTTTAAAGCCTTTAGACTGTCCTTTCTCGTTATCATTTAAAACTATGTGCCAACAATTTAGGATGCTCACGTCAGCCACCATATGCGGTCTGCTGCCTTATTTAAAATTTAAAATAAAGCACTTAATACATGGAACGAGGCCAAAGATAACCTGCGGTTCATTAATACCATTCCTAAATGTTGCTTTTATAGCCTATACATAACATGACCTTAGGTCCTGTACTTACTGGATCATCAAATAAATGGGCCGAAGAAGACTCACTCAATCATGATGTCATCCCCTCATCCGAATATCAACAATCCCTCTGTTTGACTGTCCTCTGACGTCCAGCTGGCTGTAGCTGTATGTCTGGGAAATCTTGGATAGCTTTCAATCATCTAGTCAGACTTTAGAAACGGTTCCAGTTTGAAATCTGATTTTGATTCACTTGTTTGGATGATAGATGGATGATAGGTGGATGCTGCACACTGGTGGTGGACGAGGAGATACCCCCTCACAATGTAAAGTGCATTGAGTGCTTAGAAAAGCGCTATATAAATGTAATGAATTATTATTATTATTATTGTTTGGTGTAAACATTTTTAGAAAACGGAACCACAGCTAGTCACTTGAAAATGGGACTCCAATATGGTTTGCAACTGGACCAAATGTATTTGTGAAAATGACACTCTGAAAGCCAGACGCAAATGTAATTTTGTGCATGTTAAAGGAATAGTTCACCCAAAAAAATCTAAATTTGCTGAAAATTTACTCAACCTCAGGCCATTCAAGATGTAGACGGTTTTGTTCCTCATCTGAACAGATTTGGAGAAATTCAGCATTCCATCACTTGCTCACCAATGACAAGTTCATCACTCCTTTGCAGTGAATGGGTGCAGCCAGAATGAGAGTCCAAACAGCCGATAAAGAATCATAAAGCATCACTTGTCAGGGTTTTTCCTGCATTGAAAAACTAATTTTGTCCAAAAAATGCAAAGCCGTATTCGATCGGTTCAAGTGATTTATGAGTGATGTAAATGACTGCTGCACTTGTGATAGCGTGCATGTTAACTGAGGAAGAGAGAGCAGAGAGCCCTTCCCCGCGCACTCTCTCTGGACCTGTTTACATCTGGTCACTTCATGTATTTTCTCTGGTCGGACAGCTATCCGATCTTGAAAATACCAGTCCTCCGAATTCGAAACGCTTTCAAAACGGATTTAAATCCGATCGCTCAAACCACTTATGTCTGGGACGCATTCCAGATGAAACTGGACAAGTGTAAACGCATCTGCTTGTTGAAACCACAAATGTATTTTACTCCTACCAAAATGTTGAAAAACAAACGTGTGAGAGCGTGTTATAGGTTATATGACATGTAATAGTCAGATATGACAGCGCTAATGCTTCACACGTCGCCACAGATACAGCCAGCAAGCCGACGCGCAAACCTGCCGCGAATGAAACTGAAAGTAAAGCAACTTATCTTTCCACTGCTGATGCCGCTCTCTCCTGTTGCGATCTTCGATCTTGTAATTGGCTGATGATGAATAAAATGCAGTACACTGTTGATTTCTTTGACGTGATAGTGCGGTAGGCCGGATTTATATCCGTTTTTTATGTGGCCAAAAGTAACAAATCATAAAGTGACCAGGTGTAAACAAGCCCTAACTGTCTTTCCACTCCCTCCCTCAAAATCAACTGATAGTAAAAGGTCAGAAGACTTAATCCATGTTTCAAGCGGCACATTCAGAGATTTTTTAATTTTTTACTGAATTACCGGTGTTGTGAATTGTGAAAAAAAAAAAAAAAAAGTATCTTCATCTTCTCTCACAAGCGTTTCGCACATGCAACTAACATAAAACACACTTTCAACAAAAGAAAAAGATTTAACCTTAATAATAATAATAATAAAATATTTAGCTTTAATAATCCGCAGTAGCCTAATTTCAGGTTATCTTTATGACAATGTGTAGTTAAAATCGTTTACTTCAGACTGAGTGAGGTGAAACCAGCCACAAAGCAATTTGTTAGCCAGCTGCTAATTTTATTCAGATGTATGGTAGAAAATTAGACTATTAGTTAAATATAAATTTTTTAATGCTACTTTTAAATGCTTTTTCAATACTGATATAATTATAATTGTGAGGTCTAGCATAGAAGTATGAAAATATGAAAGCCAGTTTTATTATATTCCCTGACAGTGGCTGTTTTTTCTTTCATGAATAAATATAATTTTTTTTTAAATCACTGTTTCTTTGGATTTATTTTGGTCAGTATTGGGTTCGCAGAACACATGGGGAGGGTACTTTTTATGTGTGTGGATGACCGTCAGCCACCACCGAAGACCTTTTTTGACCCCAGAAAAACCCTGCTTGTGAAGTGAAAAGCTATGTGTTTGTAAGAAAGTCGTCTCTTCTGAATCAGGAGAGAAATATGCACAGATCAAGCACCATTTACAAGCACTATTTTGTCACATTCAACCACAACTGTCACCCTTCTAGACTGTTTGTTCTGCCTCTGGATATACAGTATAGTCCAATCAGCATCAACTCAAGTTGTGGAGTACTGCCCCTTTTTGGGCAATTTCACTCTGGCCGAGAATGGCCCCGAGCGTTCTCACTCTCATACAAAGATTTTTTTATTTTTTATTTTACTTCAGGCACTGCAATGCAATCTCTATGAGTTCTGGGAGGGCTAGCACTATTGTGCTTTCGTCATCATACATAACCTTAACAAGCCCTTTATAAAGGACATTCGCTGAAGAAACATTGTTTTAGGAGTTTGCCATGGTCAGTGGTGTTTATATATATATATATATATATATATATATGGGCATCAACTCTCACTCAGAGGAACTGTTCACTGGTCATTTTGAGCCGCCTTCAGATCGACACATTCAACAAATTTAGAATATTTTATTTACTTTTTTAATTTGTGTTCTGCTCTGTTGAATAATTCTGAATGGATCAGTATTTACATACAGTCAGGTTAAGGTCTGTTCACATCTCCATGTGGTCCTGTTTGTTATTGCAGCTTGACTTGTAGTTATTTATAGAAAATGCTCTAAACAAATGTAACATTTATTTTTTCCTCAGTTTCTGCTGTTGCACTGTAAACATAAATTGTGAATTATGAAAATTAAAAAAAAAATGTTTTAATTTATCTTGAAAAAAGCTTGCAGAAAATATAGTTTTGTGGGAATCATCCTCAATCTTTAACTTGGTAAAACAATTATCTTTATTTAAGATAATTTAAGTCTTAATACTTTTCTTTTTATTATACTGGGATAAATCATACCGGGATGTATGGTGCCCTACTTAGAAAACTGTCCACCAGCCGCCACTGTTGTAAACATCTGCTGCCAGTGCTCATGAAATATTGCAGACGTTAATCATGAAAATGCACCATTCAGAGCCAAATAACACAAAAAGTGTTAAACTCTTAAAAAGTGACCTTAGAGTGTAAGGAGAAGGAATCATCAATCAATCAAACAAATATGTAGGCTTTCTAAGAGATCTAGGTCAATGCAAGGTAAGCACTATGGCTCACCACACACGATGTGACCCTTTGATAACACCTGAAAGTGACCGTTTGACTTCAAGAAACACAAATAGTGGCCCCAGAAAGGACACTTAAATCTTACTTACAAATTTATGAATGTCATTGTGTTAGACAGCAAAATAACAAACCAAGCTGCAGTCATTTTCAAGAAAATGTTTAGTTGTCAAATATACCTGTACTTTAGCACCAAAAAAATTAGGGTTGGCAAGATCTTTTCTTTGTAATAAGTCTTTTATGCTCACTAAGGCTGAATTTATTTGATCAAAATACAGTAAAATAGTAATATAGTGAAATATTATGAATTACATTTTAAAATGTAATTTATTCCCGTGTTTCAGCAGCCATTACTTACATGACTTACAGGTAAATGTGCGAATTGTAGACTCAAAAAAGATTTTGAAACCACTGGCCTGAAAAAATAGCTTCCTCAAATTACAGGATCATCATGTTGTGCTTCATTACAATGTGCGAAAATGCATGAAACCAATGGAACCTGCTAGCTAGAGTGGGGAAAGAGATGTGCTTGTAGACAGTAGTGGTTTTGTGTACATGTTGGCTTGTTTTGATGTGGCCTGTGAGACACATATCATAGTGTTTAGCCAACTGAAGATCTTCAGCTAGTCTGTTTTCTGCTTATAATGCAGCTTTCCTAAAGAGCTCCTCAGTTGTAGAGGGATAAAAAAAAAAAAAGCTCTCTCACATAGACACAAACACTGAAAATTGTTGCCTCTGTAGTACGCGGAAACAGACTGATGTTCCCCGAGGCAGACTGCGTGAGGTTAGGGCTCTTGAGCTCATCTCATCTCATCCTCTTCACTCATGTAAACACACAGATCTCAAACATAAACAGTCACAACCATATGTCATACAAGTGCAGGGTCACCAAATCACCATGATGAGGCAAAACAAGGATTGAGGTTCATTTTTAGCATTACATAATTAAGAAAAGCTTGAGTGTTACACTCAAGGGTGTAATCAAGTGGTTAACGATAGTAAGGTTGAAACTTTCACCCATTGCATGCTTGAGGAGTCTTCAACAGAAGGTTATTGTTCAAGTAAGTTGTCTTTATTTAACAATTCTTTTCCTCCTCATTCTATCTGCAGTGGTGCACCGCTATTGTGGAAAGAGTATCACAAGGCATGCGCTTATGGCAAGCCAAAAGGGTCAGATTTACGCTATAGATAAATCGCGTTTACATACAAAACGCCGATTTTGATGATGTTTATAACAGTATTAGCGCCGTCAAATTTGCCGTCCTGATAGCAAACGCCGTAAAAACTGCGTATAAACCGTAAAACGCCCGCTGATTTCCACAGTCAGTAATATTGAACTGTTCTCACCCAATCAATGATGAACAGAACCAGACCAGACTAATTCACCATGGATCGTTTTAGCGGAAAAAGTGCCTGTGAACTGATAGGAAATATCTATGTACAAAATAACTCTCTCTCTACTAACTTATCATCTGATCATCTTAACCGAGTCATATCCTCTGGTCTGAGTGCAGTTATTGGATAGCATATTGTAGACAGATTGGAGGTTAATCCTAATAAACATGATGCTACAATAAAAATATCAAAATATGTTTAAAACAGTGTAGTTTTATAACTTCAGCAGCATGCGGATGCTCATTTATGTCAGGACTGTGGCGACTTAAGAGTTTAACGATCTCCACTTCAATATTCTATTCTCAGAAAAGTGTAATTCATCAACTGTTCATTTACGAGAGAGAGAGAGAGAGAGAGAGAGAGAGAGAAAGAGGCTGTGTATGTATGAATTACCACCGTTTTGCCGCGTTTCTATATTAACAGTGAAGCTGTGGCTTAAATTCCTTTAGAAACAATGATGTTACCAGCTCCTTGTTGAGAAAGACAATGTAGCTCTTGAGCGATTAAGCTATTTCATTGATAATATTGCGGGGCATTGCCAAAAATGTTGTGTTACTGAATGTCTGTGTGCGGCCACAACATGATCTGTTTGAGTGAACGTGTGTGCTTGAGACAGTCACTACGTTTACATGGACAACAATACTCCGATTTTAATGCGATTAAGACAATACTCTGATTAACAGTCTACCATGTCAACAGAGATTTTTGATGACCTTAATCCGGCTAAAGTCATAATCGAAGTAAACACAAATCGAATTAAGACATGTGGAGTATTCCTATTTTAGTCGCATTATTGAAGTGCAGTACAGACATGTAAACACCTTAATCACACTATTACCATGGTGTAGGACTTTTCACCGCATTTTGCGACAGGATACACACACGGCAGTGATCAACCGTTTGACGGCATATAAAGAGCTTCAACACCACCGTCGTCTGTTTACACGTACAAATAATTAACTGCAATTGAAGCTTTCAGAAAATTAAAAATGAAACACCCAAAACTATATATGGCATCATCACAAAGACAAACTATATGTTTATAAGTGAAATTCTGGAAGAGACGTCAGATGGCGTCGTGTGGTGACGTAATGACGCATGCCATTAATCGATCTATGTACTATAACATGTAAAACGGTAACATGAAAGGATTATTCTAAAAGCAACTCATGTAAACACCTTAATCATAATATTGTCTTATTCAGAATAAGGTAAATAATTAGATTACTGATGTCCATGTAAACGTAGTCAGTGAAGACAGCGCATTAGTTTAGAACTCTTCTAATTCTTATTTTTATTTCTTAAATGTAGAGAGTGCGTTAATTTGTGCAATGATAACCTACCAGCAATGTTAAGATGATTTTTTAATTATTAATATTAATATAATATTAATTATATTAATATGAGTACATCACAATATACATTTATTAGAACGAGTACATTATTTTTTATGGGCTTAAAAACAAGATACAAACAATCGGAATATTGTACCTGGTGGGGAGTGCCCAAAGTAAACATGAAACATATGCTATTACCAAGGCTACATTGTACTGTGGTACAGTTATGGAGGCTCTTCATAATGCAGAGGTCAACTGCCAATATTCAGCAACGGCCCTATAGTATGCAGTGTTTAATAAACAGCTGTTTTACTAAATTCTTCTGATGTGAAATTCAGTGCAGTCCTGTATCATGATACGTATCGTATCATGACTTTGCTGGTGATACACAGCCCTAATACGCAACTCAACTGCAGGCTGTTGCATGAGGAGCAGAACAATACTGAGAACTAATTCACCGAGAACTTTTCCCTCTCAGTTAGCAGTTAACCTCTGTGACCAGCTCATTGATTCAGTGAGTTGAACAAAAGTACCAGACCGGACTAATTCATGAATGAATCATCCAAACTGGTTCAGTAAAATTGTTAAATCAATTCTTCGAAAAGCTCTGACTACGTTCGCAAAGCGGATGTTGCTACTTCTCTCATAATTCCCTCATAAGGAACAAGGGCAGATGAAGATTTCCAGTAAAAACCAACTGAAATATGCGCTTTCATCACACAAAGCTATCATAAGGCTTCAGAAGACTTGGAATATAGTGCATAAGTCTGGCTCTGCGGTAACTCTACATAGGAGCTAATTAGACGATCAGATAGCAGATGTCTAGACTAAAGAAAATGTGCCAACACAATAAAACAATTATTAAAACCCCCAAAGAACCAAGTATATAACTGATAGATCAACAGACCGACAGCTAAATAGATTTACTTTAGTATTGCCCAAGGGACAATATGCATCACACTAGCATTATTAAAAACAAATGCGGAAAAATCTGTACTGTTCTGTTCTCTGCATTCTAGTCAGCATAACATCTGTGGCACTGTGCTTTTGTTAATGGATCAGGCCAATGAAATGTAATGTTTATATCAGCTATTACAACATAAGCTGCTTTCCGACAGGGTATTAATGTTATCAGACTATTCTGCCTGGATTAAAACAGAATCTGCCATTGCCATGCCACTAATCTGCAAATCCAATCGCACTATGATGCTAATCTCTGCCTAATCTGATGGGAAGCGGTCTATCGCCGCTCTGAGCAAATTACTTTGTGCATGTGCTCCCACGGTACCATTCAGAGTTTTTATGTCTAACCAAGCCTTGATCTAATCATTAGAGATGATCAGAATAAGAGATGCATATTGTGACTAGTACACAATTAATCTTATATGTTCTTTACACACCAGAAACTCAAACCTGCTGCTTATATATTATATTCCATATTTAATTATAAGGTGCTTATGTACTGTATGTAAGAACACCCTCTTTAAAAGACTGGCATAAATGATGAAATGTGTCCAACAACACACACACACGCAATTAAAAAAAAAGTTGCATCAAATGATATATTGTAAGTAATCATTGGGTGCATCGATTTAAAAAAACATGTAGATCAAGAACAAAGTAGAATCTGGAAACCAAATCACATGTTATATTTTGATAAAACAGAGAGGCTTAGACCATATATAAAGAATGAATCAACTCAAGTTTCATTGGGCATGAATTTGGTGTTGTTGGGAAAAAAAATGGAATTTAAAAAGTTTGCCTTACCACAACAAACTTTAAAAACCTTTTTAGCTGGAATCATACTGTATTTGTTCTTGCCATGTATTGCTACAGTACATGCAGTGCTTTTTTGTTTTGATGATGACAGCACATACCTTTTGAGATTATATATTTTCATCCAAGTACCTCCTCCTTTGTATATGTCACTCACTTCCAAGAACTTTCTGACTGCAATCCACTGGACCATTCATTTACTCGTCTGACTCATTGCTAAAAAGCATGCTGTGCATTTTCACGAGTAGAGCTCTAGACTACGCGCAAAAAACAACCGCTGACGCAATTCAAGACAGCTGGATTCCTTGCAGCATTGTCCAATATATTCCTTATGACTGATGAAGTTTTGATTGATGACACTCTGCACAGTTTGGACACCTTAACATCTCAAAGCAGAAATTCTACAAAATAAAGAGCTACTAAAGTTTCAAAGAGATGCAAATCTAACATAATTTATGACCACCCAAATATATGTAATCTGTTCTTGTACACCTCTCCTTTTCACCAGCCTGAGCCTCAGAAGCCAATAAATCAGAACGAGATCTGCATGTGTTATTCATAAGTTCACATTGCACAAGAAAATTTATTAACTTCTCTCCTAGAACCTACCTTTGGAGTGAATTTGCCGCAGAAAGACGCATGAATAGATTTCAAGTGATTGGTTAGGGAAAATGGCTTGTCAGAATGATCACTAGTTCCTCAGGGACTAACTTGGCAGTAGTCTGCACTATAACGTACTTTGCACACAGTTAGCTATATTCCTCATTGACCCCCTTTATATATTTCACACCTCCTGTGTAAGAACTGTGAAAGAGCTCTTAAAGGTGCACCGAAAAAGTTGAAAGGGCAACTGGAGAAGGTCACAGCAAACAACCGAAGGGTTTTCTCACCCTAAATGGAGGTGAAGTTCCATTAGCAGCTTGCACTGGCATAAAAGGGCACTCATGCTAAAAATAGGGCCCATTGAGGGAATAGAGCAGTCTCTTTGGACAGTGATCTGCCATTAAGACTGAATGACTGTTTCATTAGATGGATCAACTGAGGGAACTAACTCTCTAATCATCAGATTCATGCACTAATGCGTGAGATCTGGAGTCTGTAAGTAGAGAGGATTGCACTCATAAATCTCCCTCAGTGACAATATGATCACAGGCATGTTAAAGTAGTGTGTGCAAGTGCCCGTTTCAGCTCTCGACGCATGCTGGCGTACCCTGCTATATCTACTCGTGTTAGAGGGGCTGAGACAACTTTGCAATTTCCAAATTTTCCTGAAATAGTGCATTTGAGGTGAACCTGAATTGACAAAACTGCACTGCACTGGAATGGGTCTTAAGACACATATACTAATATAATATAATATAAAGCCATGCAGAATGAAAGGGGGGGGGGGGAACAAAAAAACTGCAATTCACAAAGGGATGGGTTTTTTTTTTTACATTAAATTACAGCACTGGCACAGAAAAATAAGCTTTTAAAACCCCTGACAACTACTTGTCCAATTTCTGTCGCCTATGTCCCTGTGTTAAACTTTTCACACATCTTCTTGTCCTTGCTGACTGTTTTATTCGCGCCCCTGCCCCTCGCTCTCTTGCACCCTCCCTCTGTCCCCCAACCTCTTACAGAGAACTCTCTCTTTTCAAAGACAGACTCGCTGAGCTCAGCATTTGTGTCACACATGCTTCGTTACACCACACAAAATGGAAGAATATTTTAACTAGGCACACTGAGAGTAATAAGCGCTTCTCCAATGGTCTTTGTTTTAGGTTTTGTACCTTTTAATAAAATAAAATGATTAATTCCTTTGCACTATTTCATTGTCATCATCTTTTCCCAAAGCCAATGATTAACAAAAAAAGAAGAAAAATAGATACACTTGTGGTTATGTAAAAACAGATCACAAAGCCTAGACAAGCAGCATGCATGTGACTCACTAACAAACTGTTACTACTCCAGACGATTGTACTGATGAGTACACAATAATGCGCAGATGCTCAGCTTTCATGCGCCATGGTGTACGCAATGGGTTTGAAACCCATGCCAGTCAACAATTCTGATTACATAGATCCTGGTTTCCTGTTACTCTCTCTACTGCACAACTAACTTACCCAGAATAAAGGGTTGGGAGGACGCTTCATATTATACTGTTCAGCTCTTCCTGGCAGAGTTAAATAGGACACTGAATTCTGTCTCTTTCAATTGGTCATAATGAGAAACTTTTAACAAAAACTAGGGCTAACTCAAAGCAAAAAGCAAAGTACAGAGTAGATATGTAAAACAACTCATTAGCATGTTCCTGACTACTCTGAAAACCTACTCAAGTCAAAGCGCAATGACACACACAACATTTTTGTTAGGTACAATATACAATGTTTGTGAAGGACATGGATTCTGGATTGGCATTAGTCCAGAATCAACCGATGTTTATTTGAAGACAAATTTGAAGAAAAAAAAAGAAAAAAGTCTCAGATTACGCTTAGGACATTATCCATCTATCATTCCTCATCATCATCTAAACTGTGTATTTGTGTACATGAGAAATAGAAAGGTACAAAAGCTGTCACTAGGGCAGTACCCTTTCAAAACTCTTTGTACCTTGTGCCTCAAGGGTGCATATTAGTAACCTAAAGTGTACATATTAGTACCTTTTGAAAGGGTACTGCACTAGTAACAAACCTTTGTACAATTTTCTTCTGAGAGTTTATGCAGAATGTTTTAACTGTCAACCCTCTCATTGTATTTTGCTATGCTGAAATGGCATCACCTGCTGTGCTTCACAAAGCATCTGAGAGAATCCTAACACTCATTGGCTGTGGTCTCTGTAGGAGCTAGTATCATAGTGTAGCGTAGAAATAAGACAGCGGAAACACAGCAGAATCCATACCTGTATGGCTAAAGAAGAAGAAAAGGCCTGAAGTCGAAAGAAGGCTGACAAAGACCAAAAACGAACATAAACCATCAGTGCTCCATACAAAAGGTGGAAAGATTATATGAAAGAGAAAATCCCAAGTAGTAATGCCCAATCTTCTTTGTTGAACAAATAAGGAAATTCATTATTGTGTAGACCACGCTCTAAAACTCACTTGTATCAGTATAACTGTGGTATTGGTACTTAAAGTCCACAAAGAACAGCAATGCTAATACAAGCTAAAGAACTACTGAATGCACATTTAAATAGGGCTGGGTATCGAGTTCGATACTTTTTAGGCACCGACCAAATTAATAATAATAATAATAATTAATAATTCATTACATTTATATAGCGCTTTTCTAAGCACTCAAAGCACTTTACATTGGGTGGGGGGGGATCTCCTCATCCACCTCCAGTGTGCAGCATCCACCTGGATGATGCGACGGCAGCCACAGTGTGCCAGAATGCCCACCACACACAAGCTTATTGGTGGAGAGGAGACAGAGTGATAAAGCCAATCAGCAGATATGGGGATGGTTAGATGGTCAGACAGCAATGGCCAAATTTGGCCATGATGCCGAGGTCACACCTCTACTCTTTTCTAAACACATCCTGGGATTTTTAATGACCACAGAGAGTCAGGACCTCGGTTTAACGTCTCATCCGAAAGACGGTGCTTTTTACAGTATAGTGTCCACTATTCTGGGGCGTTAGGACCCACACAGACCACAGGGTGAGCACCCCCTGCTGGCCTCACTAACACCTCCTCCAGCAGCAACCTAGTTTTCCCTAGGGGGTCTCCCATCCAAGTACTGACCAGGCTCAACCCTGCTTAGCTTCAGTGGGCAACCAGTCTTGGACTGCAGGGTGATATGGCTATGGCAAAAGAATTTAACTGAATTGAAAAGAATTACCTCGATACCATCGAGTATCGAAAAACGTCTTGGCATTCGGTACCAAACTTCGATACTTAAGGGGTTAATCTCATCAATGTCAGTGAGCCAATAAGCCTGCAGCACCAGGTGTATTCGACTAGAAGCGACGCTGCGCAGATCAATTGGTGTTTGACATCCGTGGAAGCGATTCGAAAGCATTACGAAGCAGTCTGCTCTCTACAGCTCTCTCGGTCTTGCGCAGAGCCGCGTCAAGTCGAACACACCTACTAGTTTACACTGGTTACACTTAGAGATGTGGCTCACACGTGAGGCTGTAGTGTGAAAGTGTCCCAACCCCCTTAGATGTGAGGCTACACTGGTGCGTTTTGTTTAAAAATGAAAACGATCCTTGTCCATACTAGGGATGTGCGCTATGACTAATTTGACTGTCGTTTAAACGGAAGTTTTGTATCCGACTTGTCTAAAAGCTAGAAACCCCCAAAAATGGCAAAAGAAAAAAAACTGTGTGTGTATAACAGCCTACACTTGAAATAATTCATCTTTGCATCACACTGTCAAATCCCTCAATGAAATCTGCTAAAAATAGGCCACGATTATGCCATATGCTTGCCTCACGTTATCATCATTTAATTTTAGGCGGTCGTTAAACAGAAAATAAGGAAGAGCATACACTCAATATAAACCAGTGCATAGCTTATTTATTCAGATCAGCTGGAGCAATGCAGAAATGGAAAATAGACTGACAGAATTCTTCATTTTCATATAACGTTAGCCAACATAAAACACAAGTCAAAAACAATAGGAAAGTTTATCAAGTAATAGCATTAAAACGGCTTTTAAAAATGTACATGAAGTTTCATGTTGGCTATATTGTCTAAAAACAAAACAATGCTCGTTTTACTTACTCAGACCATGCGCATTTGTTCAGTGAATATAACATGTTAACGTGGTCTGGCAAAAGACGGGACTAGAGGCGATTCTGCACTTGAAAAAAAAAAAAAAACGCGCTCGGCAGGAACTGAAGTCACAGGCACGCAGAGAGATAACTACAAGCAAGCAGACAGTCTCGAAAAGAGCCTGGAAATCCCGCACCACCACCGAAGTGGGTCTTAGAGGAATAGACGGCGCGGATGGACATTTGCTGGCTTTGGATAGCCTCCAAGCTAACGCATACGTGCCTGTATTGAATATGATTACGCATCGCTCCAGTAGAGTTATTATAAGCCAATTTGACATTACACAGTTTACACAAAACTTTTCCGTTTCCTTCTAATTCAAATAATCCCACACCTTGATCTCGCTGCAACTGACATGAAGAAATGGCATGCAAGGTTTGAGGTAAAAATTTTGTTTCCGCCCAGATATGATATTTATTATTTTTCAAAAGTTTTATTTTAGCTTGTTGTTAAAATGTTTTTCAGAGAAGATCTCCGTCCATACTACACGACCGAAAGTGCGCGTTACGTGACCATTCATGCACACTGTAGCATCATGCTACAAAAGACAATAAACGCTTTTACTCAAAACTCACTTTAAACTACCATCAAGTGTTTGTAATAACTTCCGTTTGCCGTCTAATGTGTGTTTTGGATATGTAATGTTGCTGAAATATGCTATGTCCTCTGAGTCAGAATAGCGATTGTGGAAGAGAGAAGGTATGTAACATCATACATACTGACAGACAGTGATGGAAGGTGCAAATGCTTATCAGTAAATTAGTGCAAAATTAATAGAAATGATGTTTCTGTCTGAGCTATGCATTTTAAAACGAACATGCACTAGTGTAAACGTAGCCTAACAGATGTGTAAACTGAAAACTATTTGAGCTTTATTAAAATGATTTGCATAAAATAAAATTTTCATAAAATTGGTATAGAAAAAAAGTATCGTTCAGGAACCGATATCGAAGTCAAGGTATCGGTATCGAAAATATTTGAACAATACCCAGCCCTAGATTTAAAGGGCTGACGTTAGGAATAGATTAGAGTAAGAAGTATGTTTCTTTGACAATAAAAGTTGTTCTAAAACCAATAAAAGAGGCTGATCCAGGAACAAGTCTTACAAAATCAAGGACATCATATTTACAGCATACATAGTGCAACATTTCCAGTATAAAGTACAAACACAGGCTAAAATTCCCTGCCTGTTCATTAAATAAAGTAAAACAGACATTACAATAGTAAAACAAAAAGGTCGCAAAAAGTTGTGGATTCAGGAGGACAGCGTGATTTTCCGTTGCCAACCCCTACATTATTTTCAAATCTATTTTTTGTAGGGTTTGATACATAAATATAATTTTAATTTAGCTCAAAGGGAATCATTTATGATTTTATAGGTAACTTGAACAGAATCACTGTTCTGCGGCTGATCACTGAGTCGGCAGCGATTCACTGAACGAGCCGTATAACATCAACTCTGCACTGGATATTAAAATCCAAAATATAGTGAAAACACTATTAATAAGCACAGTAACAAGATTGGCAGATTAAGACATTAACTTGTAAGCACAAAACACAAGATACTTCTCTTTTGAATATAAATAAGACTTTATTTATATAAACCTAAGACAAACTAATCTAACATGAACACACGCATTCACACATTCACACGTTGCAGAAAGAGAGAAAGGATGAGTTTAGAGAATGAGAATGTGAAATCCCAAGTTTATAGCAATATGTGCTATTGCATAGACCTGAACAAACCATCAATCACGTAATTAACCTCGCATTGAGTTTCTCAATGAGGCTGAAATTTATATTAAATGCACCAGTTCAGTTAGAATCTGGAGTTGTTTTACTTGCGTTGCCTTGTGTTACAGGGATTCCTTCTGTCTTCGTCGTCGTTGCAGGAAAGGGGTTTTCGAGTTGGTGATTGGCTGGAAGTTCAGTAGTCTTTGAAGTGAGGTCTTGGGAAGCCAATGGTTGGGCGTTGGCTGAGGATGCGGAGTCAGTTGCTGGTTGAAGTTTGAAGCGGGTGCAGTTGGAGCTGGACTTAGCGGCAAACTTAACTTTGAACACGAGACTCAACGGAAAGAAAAGAAACTAAAGTAAAAGAATAAAATGAGTAACGAGACTAGGTGGTTTTTCCTCTCATCATGGTGTTAGTAGCAACTGGCCTGTAGGCCAGAGCACGCTCAAAGAGCGCTAAAACAGCGTCAAAACGCGGTGGCGAGAAGAAGAAAAGGAGAAGGGAAGAAGGGGGCGATTTGATGGTGTCCTGAGGTTTTAAACTCGGCTTTTTGGACACATCCCATCTGGTGTCTTGACCAATTAGATAGGCTATTATCTTAGCTAGGGTTGTTCCTTCCATCATAAATCAGCATGTTATCTGGTCACATGGTCTGACTTTTCACACTCTTGCAAAGTATAATTTCGGATGTGATTTCTATAACCAGAATATGATACATTTGACAAAGAATCAGTTGGAAGAAACGTTTCAAGCTAGAATTGTCAAGCTCATACATACCAAACATGAATAAACCTTAAAGTCATTCAATAGTTATTAAAAAGACATACATAATATGTGCTTAAAACATGATAGTCTAATGTGTGGTTACATACATAATATAGTGTTATGTCTAGCAATGTCCTTTTAGGATGGTTTTATGTGCATATGAAAAAGAAAGTCTCTGTATAGTTCTGTGGAGACCAAAAGACATGTTCTTTGGACAGAGGAATTTCAGTCTGGTTCTTTGTCTTCTATGTGTGGGGGAAAAGTCAATCAAAAGAAGCTTGTGATTTCTCTTGTGGAACACATGTGATGGCCATCTCTTTGACCATTCATCTTGACTATTTACCCCAAATTTGACGATCTCCTTCCTGCGTTGGACTTATCAATAAATGTTCTTTTGTCTTAATGTTGCGAGCTGTTCTGTGAAAGAGGCTTGTTGGTTAGGC
Organism: Onychostoma macrolepis; assembly: GCF_012432095.1. Lineage (NCBI taxonomy): Eukaryota > Metazoa > Chordata > Actinopteri > Cypriniformes > Cyprinidae > Onychostoma > Onychostoma macrolepis. The sequence goes on from NC_081159.1 coordinate 3,556,470, forward strand.
TTGCTCCAGAAGTCGGAGATAGGAATCTTTACGACGTTGTCCTGTTCTCCTGGAATTTCAGCTCCTCATGTTTCGATGTCCTGATCGAATCTTAGTTTTGTCTGACTCGTTCTGATCCTACATTTTCATGACCAAAATCACAAGGCAGTGTTTCAGCAATCCATGGCACTGTAAGCTTTGTTTAACTGACAGAAACACAAGATCAAGAGAAAGCGAGACACAAGCGTGTGTGTACGTGTGTTCCAAGTTCTGCACAACGTGCAACTTTGCAAAAGTCAAGGTTTATGATATATGCATTTACAAACGCATTGATTAAGCCTCCCAAATCAAAGCATCCCTGGGGTGGCAGATCGATCTAACAGCCTGTTTGGTGTGCGTCTTCCCTCTCCTGTCCAAAGGAGTTTATTTTTGAAAAATGAAAAGACTCTTTTATTCTCTGCTGGATGGAGCAGCGAGAAGAGAGATTTGTAGCGCACTCACACACTCGGTAGGCTGTGCTGAGAATACGCCCACACATGCAAAGAGGCGAACGGCAGAGGGGGAAAGAAGGAAAGAATGAAAAAAAGAAGAATATAGGTGACTTAGTGAAGAAAAAAAAAAAAAAATGGGTTGGAGAAGGTAAGGAACAATGGGTAAAGGTTTCGAGTAGAGAAAACAAGTGGAAAAAATCTGAAATGAATGAGCATGAAAAGAGGCTAAAGATGAGGAAGAGGATCTGGCTTCCAACAACTATTTGAACATTATCTGTATGTTGACTCGGTAGGTGTCAGTCTAAGCACAAGGGTCCAGCTCAATCCTCAAAAGACATCTCATTGGCCAGTACTTCAGGAGGCATGAAGCAGGCAGTAAGTGATTGCACAGGCTGACTGAGACCCAGGAGCGGCTCGTGGGTCCAAAACACCACTGGACAATGGCCATTTTTTGCGTCCTCCCTTTTGCTCTCAAGGGACTTGTCCAAAAAACACCATCTGAGAGCCGCTCTGGTCCGGCCAACCGCGCACGCCTGCCAAATGGTCCATTCTGCACAACGTGTACCAAGACGACGAGAGAGATGGCAAGAGAAAGAGAGCGTTACTCACAGGGCATGATACAACAATTGCCTGCTGGAGGAAATGTCTCTGTGAACAGTGCTTATGGAGCAATTTAAATGTATGTTGGGTCAGACATTTGCGTAGGATAAACCGATCAGGATGTTATTTACTGCCAAGGAGTGCAGCAATAGAGCTTCTCTCCACTTATTAACACCCCCGCACCATGATAGACTTGCTCCTTGCTCATTCTGAGCAAAAAGACCCTAGCTAAGTAATAAAGCTTTCAAGGAATCAACCAGCCGTCATGAATCTATTGCACTGGAACTTTTCCAGACATTGGCTGCTGGTATGTTATGAATCTACACAACTGGATTTACACCTAGATACATTACATATGTCGGCACCTACTTTTTTAATCTGCACAGCTCTAATTTCATAACAAAAAATGACAGAAAGCGCAGTCCTGAAATTTAAAGTTTCTTTTTTTTCCCCTCTGGCTTAGGCCTGTGTATGTGTTTTCACTCTGCTCTGATTTCATGCCGGGTGCTAGCAGGTGAGACCAGGACATCCTACAACTGCTGACAAGACTATTACATTATTACCACTTTCACACATGCATACTCAAAAATACTCTCACACAAACACATTTGAGATGTTTACTTCACACTTCAGTGGTCAAAAGAGATATTTAAAAAGCATGCTCAAATTTAAAGCCTAATTAAGTCAGTCGTGTGAGTTAAAGACGAAAACATAATCAGAAATTTTCACATAAATATAGCTGTATTGTCTTCATCTTCTGAAAGTCTGACGTACTAGTATATAGATACACTAATGTTCTCATTTATCAGCGTTTGTTAGTTACAGTTTGGTTGACCCTCGTCACACGCTTTATTGCCATCCGCATGCAGGAAGTCATAATCAGGTCAGGCGACTCCATTCATCGTCAAGCTCAAAAACATAAACATTCATTTATCGTTTGCTGTTTATAATTTCAGTTACCTATTCAACAACATTTTTTAGTTGAGTTCAATTTTTTTTTTTTCAATTACTTTGTGTTATCTTTACAAAAATGTTTTAATCAATAGTTCTCAAATACAATATAATCACGTAAAGAGGTTTGCCAATCATCAGAGCCCACGTACATACACTCTCCAAAATAAAGGTACAAAAGCTAGGGAAGTACCTTTTCAAAAGGTAAATTTTTGTACCTATTAGGTTCTAATATGTACACTTTAGATACAAACACGCACCTTTTGTAAAGGTACTTCCCTAGCTTTTGTACCTTTATTTCTCAGTGTATAGATCTTAAATATACAGTAGTAAAAAAAAAAAAAAAAAAAAGGCTATTCATTTTAATTGTTAGAGACAGGCAAATTGTCATTTAAAAAAATACCACTGTTTTTTTGCTAATTTCATTAACATTATGGATGTTGGGGGGCGGGAGGAAATAAAATACTACAAAAGTGTATGAATAAAACTCACAGACTCATACACAGAAGCACATTAACAGAATGTTATCACACACACATACACGTTCAGTACGTAGACCGGCCTGCTTCCCCTTGGGGCCCAGAGACCAGATGTAGTTCACTCACAATACTACTAAAAATACAGCTCTGACTAACAGAAGAGATTAATTAAAATGAACATGGTTCACAGACTACCCCTCCCTCTTTGTTTGTCTTTCTCTTCCTGTCATTCTCATGTGTGTGGGTGTCTCCTCCTGTTAAACTCTCTTTCTTTGCTTTCTGTCCTTCTCTGTGTCTCCGCTGGGATTTCACAGAGTCAAATTCAATCAAGGTTAACGTTCGTCTGCATTCAACTCTTGGATCTCCTCTCAGAAAAGCCAAGACTCAAACGAGGACGGTGTCTCTCACCTGGGATGTGAGAGAATACGTCAGGACTCACAGGTAGGGATTTGAGGCGCACCGAATTCGCGGCTGTGTGTAACAGACCAAAGCAGGTTCCACAGGCTGAGCAGATTTTCACAGTGTAAAAGATTCTTCAGACTTTTTACGAGTATGCTTTTAACCCCTGATACACAGTTTTACAAAAATACCTCAGGCGGTGAGTTGTCACACGGGAAGTTCAGCATTAAACTCTTCGTAAACACAAGACTTGAGAGAGTGATGCTGCGACCTCTCAGCTGTGATGGTTTCTACTGACAGAAAAAGGTCAAAAGGTGCGAGAACACATAAGCCGACAGACTTTGGTCTTCCTGAAGATGGATAAAAGTATATCCAGGTATATGAGCAGATGATAATGTTTGGATGGATCACTGAACACTGCGAGTTCGAGGTCTGATCATGTCCACTTTGCTACTAATGCTTTGCTGCATCTGAACATGGAAACAGATGTCAAATGAGGACTGTCTTCACTATTGTTCCTGTATCAAAGAGACTGTAACCTTCAATGCCACACAAATCCAGACAAATACTGTTCTTCAAATGACTACTTTTAGACATTATTTTGCTTTAAGACACTGCTTTCATGAACAAGGTGGCACCAACAAGTCTTGATCTGAACAAACCATTGGGTAAAGCATGGCCTGATTATAGCTGTGAAGGAAAACTCACCTTGATGTCCCGCCAAACCCATATGACTTACTTTCTTCTGAAGAAGACAAAAGTATGTGCTTAAATGAACAGAATTAGTAAGTTTGTTGAGCAGACTCAAAAGTATAACTTTAGAAAATCATAAAAATTAATAAGCCTTAGGATTCATGCAAAATAACAGCTCTCCTACGCATTTCAGGTAGTTTCAGATATGCTGTATTCAACCCAGCTGACTACACATGAAAATGCCACTAGTTTAAAATAACACTTGACTGTGCTGAGATATAGTCCGCCTAAAGATCAAAATTCTGTCATCATTTACTCGCCATCATGTTGTTCCAAACCTACTAGTCTTGCATAGCCAGACCTTCAGACCGTCGGCAGAAGGTCTAGGAACCTTGGCCGCTTTGAATGGCCAAGAACCACCCAAGAGGCCATATGACTGACAGGTAAAGCAACCAATTACATTTCGTTTTGTGCCACGTCATGTTTAGGGGCATGGAAATGTCCCCACAATAACAGACCAGTGTGTAAAACTCTTGGATGTATTTTTAAAAATTCTATGCCTTTAACTTTAAATTTCACATACTTTTGAAAATCCAGCGTTTAGTTGAACCTGATCAGCTCTCATCGTCACAGCTGTAAACATGACTGCTTTCTTCTTCCGTGGGGGGGGTTTGGCATCACGGCATCTTTTTTCTAGGCGGAATGTTTAAAAACGCGACACACATATCTCCCGGACATCAAATGACGACTTTGAAACTCCTGAAGTGTTTCCAATTTCGTGTGCGATATGCATCAGATATTCAGCCAACGGTCCATGGGCGAGACATCTGAGGCTGAAAGCCGTTACACATTGAGCGAGATGAGAAAAAGCGAGGTGAATCGCTGACGAACAGTGCTTTCGCACCAAGCGCAAAGCAATTGATCGCCTTCTGCTAATTCACGCCTGCACGGTAGGTGGCGCCAACCAGCAAGGCATTTTTCCTCAGATGTGCATCTCATATATGGTCCGTTGCTCAATATGCATTATTAAATTATAGTGGTGTGAGCCTACACTGGTCTCATGGTTCGGTTCGATTACGATTATCATGTCATCGATTCGGTTCAATTCGATATCACGATGCACTGCATCCTCAATTTTCAATTTTACTTCACATGTATACAATTTTGTCAATAAATACAAGCAGTCGGATATACGAACTGAACCTTTCATTTTACCTGCTCAAAGAAAACACGCTTCTTGAATGTATCAAACATCAAACAAAACTCAAGTCTGGGCACAGAAGACAACAGGAGCATTTAGAACAAATACACAAAAGTAAATACTAAATAATTGGTACTGACAGGCGTTAACAGCTCAGGGTGAAAACAGCTGACATGGTTTCTCAAGTTAGTGGTATTACCCCCTGCATATTTATTTGTGCATGACATGATTTACACACAGCGTGTCTTCTCCAGGTTGTGCTTACCAGGTTGTTCATAAAAGCCAAAATGTGCCCAGATGTCGGCTTTTCAAGTAGTTGGAGCATTTTTAATTACGTGCACATACGTCTGTTTGCTTTCATATTTCATGTATAGATAAATGTTTCTAATTTTTTTCCGATGTAATGGCAGGAGATATAATCCCGTGATTGACAGATCTTGAGTGAACGTGCGCACGTGGAAGAAAACGGACAGTGCTCTTCAGATCACATTCAATGGAGAATTAATAGAAATTATATTCTGTATAAAGAACATGTGAAAATAAATCTGTCCTCAGATACCAGTAATAAGAATGCATCCTCTTCTCTCTCACAGAATACATTTCTTCGGTGTTTGTTCACACTGGTTTTGGAAACAGCGCCACCACTCTCACCCTTTTGTGCAACAGTAGCTGCTTCGGGCATGTGATCTTAAATCTAATTGGACGCCCCCTTTTCGTTGCTTTCTTTCTTCTGTTGAACATAAAGTAATATTTTCAATCGTAATCAAACAGTTTCACTACCAGCATTTTTCAAAATGTCTTTAACCGAAGAAGTAAGTAAGTCATATAGGTTTTGAACAACATGAATATTCATAAATTATAACAAAATTTTGATTTTTGGGAAAACTATCCCTTTCAAGGTGTTGTTAGCTAGTAGTTAACTGTGGCATTATTAAATCTATACTTCTAAAATAAAAAATAGTTCAACAAATTAAACCAAAAACAATCTGATGTCCCTGTATGCAAAAGATCACCCAAGACATTATGCTAAGCTTCTCCTTTTGTGTTCCATGGAAGTCACATGGGTTTAAGTAAATGATAACATAATTTTCATTAGGGATGTGCGGGGTCTAGTTGACTAGTCAACTAAACGGTACAGCTCCTGCTAGTCGACACTGAAAACAACAGTCGATTACACGAGAGAGAAAAAAAACATGATTTTATCATTCAAATTACCATCATTTTAATGTTACATTTAAAACATTTTAAATAAGTTAAAATAAAACTTTTGAAAGAATACATATCAAAATATTTAAATATATAAATATTTTTAAAAGCGTATCTGGGCGGAAACTAAATTTTTACCTCAAACCTCGCATGCGTTTGGCGAGCTCAAAATGACCACGTGAAGAACCAGCAAGGTGTGGGATTATTTTGAATTAGAAGGGAACAGAAAAGTTGTGTAAACCGTGTAATGTCAGATTGACTTACAATAACTCTACTGGAGCGATGCGTAATCATATTCAATACAGGCACGTATGCGTTACAGGGCTTGCAAAATCGCTAGCCCGACATCCCGGGGCTATTGTGTTTTCCAGTCGGGCTACCAAAATGTATCACCGCCTGCCCGACGGGCTCCTTAAATACAGATCTCCTGCGGGTCCTTAAAAACTCTTAAAGTGAGTTGTATCAAAATTAAGGCCATAAAAAGTTTTAAATACGTTAAATGGTATAAGAAATGTCTTAATTATAATTTCAAGAGGTCTTACAGTTGGGGACGGAAAGACAAGAGTCGCGATACGGCAGGATTAAACTTCAAAAGGCAATGATGTCATTGAATAAATAATGAGCGCGGCACGTTTAAAGTCAAAACGCGGCGCAGATGTCTTTATGTGAATGTATCTGAAGGGAACCGACTGTCTTCAGAAACGTGTCGTTGGCATTTTAATTTCATTTTACCTATAGTTCCTGATAAAGCAGCGTTTATGAGCTCTGAGCTGCTTTGTGTACAGCGTTTCCGGGGAAACCGCAGTATTTCAGCGCTCCTAAAGCGCCACCTCGTGGCAGAAAATGAATTTGCATTTCCAATAAGCCTTTCTTACTGTTTATGGTCAGATCAATGCAAATATCAACTCATGTTTTTACACAGCAAACACATAGAGTTGTACATGAGAAAGAAGTTGATGTGCCTTCTAAAGATCTAAACAATTAAGACAGTAATATTTATACGTTTTAAATTAACATAATAATTTATATGCTTGATTGATCCCTTTTCATAAAAACTGTCTATAGCCTGAAACGCTATTGTATAAGATTTTTGTTTTTGTGAAAACTTGTATCTGAACTGCAAATCATGTAATTTTATGGCTCAAAACTGTATGTTACCATAGACACTGTCCAACCGCGCTCATTCTGTGTTCATTTTACTTGTGCAGCTCTTAAAATGGGTCATAAATTGCCTTAAATATATTTTTAAAAATTCTGCAGATACCCTGTAAATAGTGAAATAAAATTCCTTCCTTCATATTTGTTGATATTTGTGTATTGAAAATATTTTTGATTGACATTTAAACTCCTATCTGATTTTCTATATTTAAAAAAGATAAAAATAAAATAAAATAAAATAAAATAGTAATTTTTTAATTCGGGCTAGTTAAATTAATTTTCGGGCTACCAAAATCTGAAGAGTACCTGCCCGAAGGGCTATCAGGTATTTTGAAATTTTGCGAGCCCTGGTTAGCTTGGAGGCTAGCCAAAGCCAGCAAATGTCAATCATGTCATACACTACAACCTGCCGCTGCGGTCCGCGATCCCATCCGCGCCGTCTATTCCTCTAAACGAAGACCCTCTTCGGTGGTGGTGCGGGATTTCCAGGCTCTTTTCGAAACGTTAACGTTATATGAAAATGAAGAATTGTCAGTCTATTGATTGATTTTCCATTTCTGCATTGCTCCAGCCGATCTGAATAAATAAGCTATTCACTGGTTTATGTTGAGTGTATGCTCTTCCTTTTTTTCTGTTTCACGACCGCCTAAAATTAAATGATGATAACGCGAGGCAAGCATACGGCATAATCGTGACCTGTTTTTAGCAGAATTCATTGAGGGATTTGACAGTATGATTCAAAGATTAAGTATTTAAAGTATAGGCTGTTATATAGACACACACAGTTTTTTTCTTTTACCATTTTTTGGGGGTTTCTAGCTTTTAGACTAGTCGACTAGTCGGATACAAAACTTCCGTTTAAACGACAGTCAAATTAGTTGTAGCGCACATCCCTAATTTTCATTTTCAGATAAACTATTCCTTTACGAACAGTTTGTCTGCACTGATTCATGTGGTAGTATATGCATAAAAGACACACAGATGCTGAAAATGAATATGAATGTGAATATTAAAATGCAAAAGAATATAAGCAGTCATCAGGGCCCTTGCAAGTTAAGCTCCAAATCTCAAAAAAAAGTGCTTACTCACCGAGGCTAAACTGCACTTCCCACAATTCTCTGATGTGTTTTTAATTTGACTGCTGCTACAAATATCTGAGGCACCACATTACGCAAGAACAAAAATATAAAAGAGGAAAGAACATGAAAAGAATTCTGTGAACAGAATAACAGGCACATCAGCTCTGTGCTTCCTCATCACAGCATGGCTAGGCTTTGGGAGAGCAGGAGAGATTGAATTTGGGATTGACTTGTGTTTTCTTTTTCCGGGGAAGCGTTCGAGTCTCTCTCTGTCGCCTCCAAAGCCATTATGCTGATATTCATGCTATTTATTCCCCTGCCTGGTAACAGCTCTCAGAGGAGCCATGTTGGTCTTCATAAAAATGAAGTGCTTTTGTCTGTTTATTGACTGTTTTAATAAAAAAACTCAAATTTAAAGAGTACTACTGACACGTAATCTTAGCCCACTGATTCTGTCTCTGACTCATAGTACTCTCTCTCTTTCACACAGACAACACTTAGCCTGTCTGGCCCGGTTATACCCTTTGGCAAATGTACGAACACACATGCACACACAAACTCACACCAATCTGATCTAATCCAAATGGAGTGGTGAGGATTTCTAACCTCTGATAATGAATGTAATTTCATTTTTATCCCAGGGACCTTCCCTAAGCTGTGCCTGAGTGCCTGAGCTCGGTAGATGTATCTGTCTTTCACACATATGCACACACACACACACACACACACACGATGCCATGGACTTTCTTAGCACTGGGACCGATCAGCACTAGTGGCAAACAAATGTGTGTGGGTTTTTTTTTATTTTTGTTTTTTATGACCGATGACAATACAGACATTCCAGAGAGCAGGATGGTTTATGTCTGAAACAAATAATATAAATAAGTTACAGCAAATAAATGACACACAAATATGCTGAATTTAAAATATACAGTTGTTTCATACATTTTTACTCTATACATATTCAATTTAATTATTTCACATGGAATTGATCTTACTGATATAGTAAGCTCGAGGTAACTAGGAATTGCACAAGCTGAAGATCTGATATGACTGAACACCTGAGAAGAGATGATGCCAACCCTTACAAGGACCTCAGATGATGACAACACCGAACCAACATACAAAACTACCAAATTTTCCTATACGTTTGATCGCAACGTATAATCGTTGCTGTTAATGGTGTTCACCGTTTGTTTGAATACATCATTAACTGCATGATTTTTACTGTACATTTCTGCCATATGAACATCACCTTTACATAATCACCACTGATAAACTACTCATAAATGTAATGTAGAAACTTTCATTTTCTGTGAAGCTGCTTTGCAACAAAAGGCGCAATACAAACAAACGTGAATTGCTTTGAGAGTCTGTGCTCTTACAGTCTACTGGTTCTGTAATGCGAGATGCGTGTGTAGGCAGATGAGGGAGGAAATACAGAAAAACTCTCAGTCCCTGAGCCCTGCCGGGTTCCAGACAATGCTGTTTTTGGTAAGAGAACCAGAATATATTGCATATCTTGAAATTTAAGCAACTGGGCTTGGCTCAATGACCTAGAAGGAAACTCTCTCAAAACTTGCACACAATGCAAAAAACATGAGACTTGTGTTTATTAGGGCTGCCTGCTAAGGCAGGAATCACCATTACTTTTGCATATATTTATGTTTTTTGTTCAAAACCCCTATTGTATTAAACTGAACTGATTGTGCTGCTGATATGAATGATGCCTCGAAAATAGTGCAGCTCGCTGAGAAGTGTGCTATTCTAAGGAATCAGGCCTATGATTTCCACCTGGAAGATGATAAAACACGTAGAAAAAAAAAAAATCCTTAGACTTGCATTGAAGGAGGGACTCGAGCTATATCTAGAGACCAGAATATCAGAGACTTGCAAGTGGGCTCTTTTGACTTGCGCCAGTAAGCAACCACCTAGCAACCGTACGGCAATGCTCTGCCAACCACCCAGAACACACAAGCATCATGCCGCCAATTTCAGAACTGGAAGACAGCACTAAGACTCTGTACAAAAAAAGATAGTCAGTTCTATTTTAGGCCTTTGGCGCTGAGAGATAGTACAAGAAACAGTGCAGAAAAGATATAAATGACACAAGCAGGACTTGGACTTGCATCGCTCACATGAAAACCACAGCTCTGACCTTTTGTACTTTTTAATGACGTCAACAGATAAAAAGACAATGAATGATTAAATTGGATGAGGTTTGGGTTGAAAGAAAGGTTAGGAGGCTGAGGAAGAAACTGATGCCTTCCATCTTTTCATTCTTTCTCTTTCACTCTGTAAACAGAGAAGCTTGCCAGGCCACATTAGCGCTCTCTCCAGTTTCAGATTATCACGATGGCAAATTACTCACAAACACACTTTTCAGAGGAATTCAGGTACAAAGAGAATCTACACAGGATATTGGACAGAAGAATAGGGCATGGAGGAGATGATGAGAGTCCTCTGACTTGTCTTAAGTTACCTCTCTCACTCTCTTAATGTTCAGCGTATTGTTCTACTGTGATTATATGGTTGGGAGTTTGGGGACGCAAAGCTACTTTAGACAATTACACACTCACTGAATATTGAAAGTAGTACAAGCGCTCTGTCTCCCTCAGACACACACACAGAGAAAACCTTACTTTCATACGCACACACTTACTTTCACTTTCAATAGGGAATGCCCACATCATTTAGACTTCTTCCAATGCTCTACATACAGAAATCCATGCGGATGTAATATACATTTCAGTAAATTTTTCTTTCTTTTACACACAGCCTCTAACCTTCCCACACACCTAAAAACCCATCCTGTTAGATACAAACTAATAGAAGAACCTGTGTGTAGGCATGTACAGTATGTAGTTATTTCAGAACAGTTTGGAAAGAAACTTGGCTTACTTTAAACCTGCTAAGTACGGTTTGAGATGAGAGATGGGGGGGGGCAGAGAGGATGATTCTCCTCTTCTTGTAAAGGCTTCAGGGAGGCGAGCGGCAGCTCAAAACTAAAAGATTTTGACTCTGATCTATAGAGACGCGAACGAGTCTTGAACAATGATTTTCTCTCTTTCTCAATTTCCCTCACTCTCTTTTGCCTCCCTCTTGAGAGAGACCCATACAGGCTGATCTTCAATCTTGCCATCTGCTTGTAGGGATACTTACAGGTTAAGCCCTGGGCTAAACTTCACTCTACCGCACAGTTCTGGACGTGCTTTCTGCTCTAACAAGAGAGAACAGGTTTAACAGAGAGGGAAGATCAGAGACAGAAAGAAGACAGTGAGTGAAATTTAGAGAGAGTGCATGCCAGAGAGCTGTATGACAGCAAAAAGACAGGTAGAGAGGGAGAAGGAGGGATGCAAAAACGGAGGCAGGTGGAAAAAGAGAAGTAAGCAGAAGAGGAAAGACACACAGAGCATCTGACTGCAAGTGGTAATAAAACCAACTCTCCTTTCCTGCTTTCTCACTCTTTCTCTCTTTGTACCATCCTTAATTACCTCTCTCAGGAATGGCAAACGAGTAAACAGCACTTAAACAGCCAGCTGGGAGAAATAGAGAGATATGGAGAGTGGAAAGAACTTGGAGCAGTTTAACAGCGCGTGGACTGAGGAGTCCGTAAGCGTATGGTGACATTACAGAGACACAAATGGACAAAAACAAAACATCAGCACAACAATAAAAGCTAATTTTTAATAGGAGCCAAATAGGTTTTGCGATTGTCAAAGGCCTTATATCTAAGGAGAAGGGTGGCAGATATATGAAAATGTTGATGTAAATAACATAATGCAATTACTGTATGCAATTTAATACTAGAAAATACGACACTGATACAGATTGCTAAAATGACACAATATAAAACATAATTATATAAAAAACGGCATTAGGGCTGGATTATTCGAATATTCATTTGGTGGGTTGGCATTCGATTTTCAATTTTGAGATTCGAATATTCTTCTTTGCTTTTTTTTTTCTTGAACACCTGGCATCCCCTGCGAAATGGTTCTCATTCGTCCTTGAATATGAATCGCCCGTAGTGAACGTCGTGAATGTCATGATTCAGTTCATTTGGAAGAGAAGGCAAAAATGCCGAAGACCTCAGCTGTGTGGGAGCACTTTAAATTGAGTGAGGACAAGACAAAGGCATTGTGTCAAATATGCGATTTGAAACTGGCCTACCACAACAGTGCCTCAAGTTTGAAAAATCCCCTGAATTCTGTAAGTAGTAGCCTATAGTATATTGTTGGTGTTAAAAAAACAAGTTGCTTTTATCCGCCATGTTAATCAGTAATTTTACACATGATAAAAACGTGCACTTAATTTGCTTGGAAAATGCTTGCGAATACGGCAGTCATAAAATTGTAATTTTATTTAAACTGTTCATTAATTAAAATGTGTGTTGCCGTTATTGAAAGTATGCTACCATGTTCATTTTTTATTACAGTTAATTTATCTTTCGTTCTTCTTTTATTTAAATAGCCTACCCTTTACAGTGTCAGTAATTACTGTGCTGCTAATTTCTGATTTGGGAGTGATTTGTTTGTTAGAAAAATGTTAGGCTGCTTTATTAGAAGTATTGCTCTTAACAGACCTGTGTGTTTTGTATCACTAGTGCAGTGTCTGTTCTCAGAGCATTAAAGCCCTGCCTGCGTGAGGTGCACCACTTCCAGCTCGCGGTGTTCTGTAGTTTATTAAAAGTTTATTAATTCTGAACGTGTCACGTGTCGCATGTCCATATTGCACCAAAATCCGACACTACACTCCCTTGGGTCCGAAGCAACACACCCGCCATGCGTGAAGTCGATTGGATGAACAGTTTTTCGACATCATAAAATGCTCAAAAAATGGTATTCGGATCAGCCCTAAATATACACACATAAATATCAGTCAGTCTGGCTAATTAACTAATTAATTCCCGTTTTGTATATAATTATGTTTTATATTGTGTCATTTCAGCAATCTGTATCAGTGTCATATTTTCTAGTATTAAATTGCATACAGTAATTGCATTATGTTATTTACATCAACATTTTCATATATATATATCAAAATTAGATTATACAATAATATAACATATTCATGTGATGGCAAAGAAAAAAAATCGTCAGTAGCCATTAATCAAATTTTCCGAGTCACATGATCTTTCAGAAATTATCCTAATATGCTGTTTTGGTGCTCAATAAATATTTATTATTATTATTATTATTATTATCATCATCATCAATGGTAAAAAACACTTTTTTAGGATTCTTTGACAAGCAGAAAACTCCAAAAAACATAATTTATCTAAAAAAATCTTACTGACCCCAAACATATACTATCTAAAAGCAATCTAGTTATTATGAGTAATCCAAGTTTGTTCTGAAAATTTGTGAGACTATCAGCTTACCTCATGAATATTAATAAGGTGATGTAACTGACTTGTAGAAAAGGCAGGTAAGTGGGCGCTAGTCATAGCAGAATTACCGCTTGAGCCTTCATTTTGTCCTCTTACCAATGCAACTGGTGCACACCAAGCTAAACAAAACTCTTAAAATAAGATGAAATTATACAACACCACTCAAACAGTCATCAATCATTTCACAAGGTGTATATTAAATGCTGCTTTGTACTTTTAAACAATTGCAGTCTATTTACTTGGCTACATAACTATAATTGGCTTCGTACCATCACTCCTAACGTTTTAGCAGACCCACTCAAAGCACCGGTACTTTAAAGAGGTACCAACAGCAGAACTCCGAGTGAAAGCAAATATCACAGGTCTCCTCTACTGCACTTACGTAAAGTTCCCCAAAGATTACACCCCTTTCTGCCTCCTAAAGCAGAGGCTGGAGAAGAGAGAGCGGAGGAGAGAGGGAAAGGTAAGTGCTGTAGGTTTGTCTTATCAGGGGAAAGCAGGCGGGGATATCTCTGAGGCCTCGGGGTGAAGGGAAAAACGCTGCTGCCATTTCACCCACAGAAAGTAAGAGAGAGAGAGAGAGAGGAGTGAGAAAGGGAAAGAGGGGGGCAAAGAGACAGATGGGTTGTGGCACACACAGCAGCGCCCGCTGTACCCTCTCCAGTGCCCCTCTGCCATAATGAATAACATTATGGCTGCATGAAATGTCACCGGTCCCACCCCACACCCCCCCCAATCCCACCTCTCAAGACGAATAGAGCCTCAAAATGTCAGATGTGCATCAATATCATTGTGAGCGTGTGTGTGTTTCCATGTGACGCAAGGACGTAGGTGTTCGCAGAGGTGCATTATTATACAAACACACAAGGATGTGACTGTCTCAGGGACCGGTAAAGTTAGTAGAAATGCCAAGAGTTTATCAGAAATTTCCATGGATGGCACAAATCATGCATTACAATCTCCATGATATTTAGGATCATCAGCCACTCCATGAAACACTGTCACAGTTTTATGTCAGTGTTCACAACATCAAAGGTCATTTTGGGGAAGAGTATGTTGTGCTGCCAAACTCACAACATTCTCTTTTTATATGTGGTATATTGATCATTTTGTAGATCATTTTGTTTTTTTGCAACACATCATGGCTCAACAAAAAAAGCATGATCCACTGCCGTGGGACCAGCATGACACCGCTGATAGAACTTGCACGGTGAAAATTATACATTAAAGTAGCAAAAAAAAATAAAATACAGAAGTAGTGACAGATCCATCAGGATTTTGGATTGTGGAGAAGCGGGATTTAAATGATCTGAGAAGTCCAGCATATGTCACCAGAGAGAAGTCTGTTGTTTTCACCAGAAGACTGAGTTATGACATCTTGATTAAACATTAAGAAGTCAAAAAAGTAAATAAATAAAACATATACAGGTGCTGGTCATATAATTAGAATATCATCAAAAAGTTGATTTATTTCACTAATTCCATTCAAAAAGTGAAACTTGTATATTATATTCATTCATTACACACAGACCGATATATTTCAAATGTTTATTTCTTTTAATTTTGATGATTATAACTGACAACTAAGGAAAATCCAAAATTCAGTATCTCAGAAAATTAGAATATTACTTAAGACCAATACAAAGAAAGGATTTTTAGAAATCTTGGCCAACTGAAAAGTATGAACATGAAAAGTATGAGCATGTACAGCACTCAATACTTAGTTGGGGCTCCTTTTGCCTGAATTACTGCAGCAATGCGGCGTGGCATGGAGTCGATCAGTCTGTGGCACTGCTCAGGTGTTATGAGAGCCCAGGTTGCTCTGATAGTGGCCTTCAGCTCTTCTGCATTGTTTTTCTCCACAGCCCAGTTAAGATGCTTCTGACGTTGTCTCTGGTTCAGAAGTGGCTTGGTAGCCCTTTTCCTGAAGACGTTTGAGCGTGGTGACTCTTGATGCACTGACTCCAGCTTCACTCCACTCCTTGTGAAGCTCTCACAAGTGTTTGAATCGGCTTTGCTTGACTGTATTCTCAAGCTTGCGGTCATCCCTGTTGCTTGTGCACCTTTTCCTACCCAAATTCTTCCTTCCAGTCAACTTTGCATTTAATATGCTTTGATACAGCACTCTGTAAACAGCCACACCTTTCAGTAATGACCCTCTGTGACTTACCCTCTTTGTGGAGGGCGTCAATGTTCGTCTTCTGGATCATTGCCAAGTCAGCAGTCTTCCCCATTAATGTGGTTTCAAAGAACAAGAGATACCCGGAATTTATACTGTAGGGATGGTCATTAATTGAAACTCAAATGTAAATATTCTAATTTTCTTTGGGATTTTCCTTAGTTGTCAGTTAAAATCATCAAAGTTAAAAGAAATAAACATTTGAAATATATCAGTCTGTGTGTAATGAACGAATATAATATACAAGTTTCACTTTTTGAATGGAATTAGTGAAATAAATCAACTTTTTGATGATATTCTAATTATATGACCAGCACCTGTATATATGTATGTATTAATCACTCACTCACAATAACATCTATAACATGCATTTACTACATAAATATTTTATGCAGATTATGAAATAAGCAAATAAAATAAAATATACCAATGAAATAAATGTTTTATGAACTTTCAAAAATAATTTATAAATCTTTTTTATGGAAGGGCTGAGAAAATGTTGACAGGGAAACAAAACCTGAACTACTGGCAACTACATTCTATATGGTTTTCATAAATAAGTTGCCATGACTTCATTAATGAAACTGTTTGTTTTCAATCAAAACTATTCATTAGAACAATACACAGAGTGGGTCGTTCATCTGGCCAACAACAGAGAGAAACGGAAATTGCCAATGAGAGGGCGTGAATCATTCAGAAAATACTCTTGCACCATGCAGAATGTTAATTTGTTTCTTTCTATTTTAAGTTGTTCACCAAGGAAGCTTTTATGTTGTGAACAGAAGCATTATTTATCTATTACTGTATCGCAGGCGTACAGAGAGCAGTGAGGTCACGCCAAGCAGACAGACCATCTGACAGAACTTATGCCAGGCAAAGTGATGGAGTGATCTAGTGCCAAGATGAGCTGTACACATATACACACACACACAGCGCTGTGAGCGCTCCACCCAACTCTGAGCAAAGTCATTTAGGTCTTAACCGTGAGTGTGTGTGTGTGTGTGTGTGTGCGTGTGTGTGTGTGTGTGTGTGTGTGTGTGTATATCATGGTGCCAAAACTCAGCAGGACAGGCAACATGTTGAGAAGTAATCACACACTGAGGCCTGCGGTTAACGAGAGCCTCGATCCATCACACACACACACACACTTTAGTAGAGCCACAGTAGAGGTCGGTGCCTTACGGACAACCATAGACACACACAAGCCTCATAAATATATAAAATGCCATACCTGCGACATTTCACAGTCTCGGCTTCCGGCGCTTTAAAATGCTTTGCAGGCCACCACACAAGTGCTCTCTAGAGGAACAGAAAATACTGACACATGAAGCGGTCTTCACCACGGCACAATGACTTCACGGTGTTAGCTTTGACACTGCTGCTTGGAGGGCATCGTATTTTGTTTTAATATTTTCAGAGCTGGCCTGAAAGGCTTATCCAGCGCTCTCTCTACGGTAAAATAATTTGAGAAACATTTCATTTCCCTGAAAATGGAGCGGCTTCTTTATTGCCCTCAGAGCTTATATTTGATTACAGATTACAGATTTCATCCATCCTCCCTCGTTTCTGTCATCTCATTACTCGTTTTTCTCCTTCGCATCTCTTAAATAGATCATTGCTTATTTTATTTCTATTTCCTCTCAACTTATAACAGCTCGTTATGCTTTTCTTTAGATGCTCTGCTTCACTCGACACTGTCATCTCTATCCGAGGTCATCAGTACGACAGAGTTCAGGTAAACACTGACAGAATCACACTTCCTCCCAATTTGCATAATGAGGCCTATTTGACTCTAATTATCCTAACAAGTAGCATCACCCCTAAGCCTCTCATCACCCTCTTAATGAGCGTTAATTATTCCATCTACACAAACAAGAGCCACCTCTAACACCTCCAGTACCCTCTTTTTTCCCCTCCTTCACTCTCCCTTTCTCACATCATCACAGGAGAAAGAACCAAGCCCAATCGATACAGAAAATTGGCGTAGCGAGAAAGAAAAAGAGAATGATAGCCGACCAGCAACACAAAAGTGCAACTCTAATTTCCAGAGCCAATACCATATGGCTACAATACATCCAAAAGGGAGCACGAGAATATGTGGAGTCTAGCTGGCGATAATGCCAATAATTTCTCAGGAGTTCTGAGGGCATGTATGTGTTAAATGAACTGCTGGCCGAGAGTCCTTAATGACAGCGAAATACCTTCCGGCAGCCTGCAAATCGACAGAGAAATGGAGGCGAAAACAAGTTTTCTAGGAAACAAAAGAATAAAATAGAGATGTGCATAAATTCTTGAGTCATAAATCAATTTATTCATGCCTTCTTTATCAGTCCATCCAGTCTTGCTTTTGCTGCCAATTTGTATCACAGTCTGCCTTTCTTCTTCAGTCTGGCTTTGTATTTACCCACATGCCCTTCCCTAATGCAAAAATCTTCTTCACAAAGTCACAGGATGAGTGAATGAATTAATAAAAGTGAAGCGGGAGCCTGTGTGTGTGTTCGTTCTCACCGCTATACGCAAATTCCTAAAGTCCCACGGTACAGTCATGCTCCAATGATCTAATGATTTTTTTCCCCCTCCTCTTCATTCTTCCTTTCTGAATCCGACTGAAATCAATTTGCTGAGATGAAAGTTTTCAATTTTATTACGTTTGCAAAATGGGAACTCGCTAACTGGTCTTTCTGCAGTTGTAATGGAAAATCATTTCGGTCTTAGCAAACTTCTTTCTCTCCGCCTCTGAGGGTTAGAAGTGACAGAATCGCATTTATGTATTTCATATGGGAACACAACAGAGGATTTCTAAGGAAACATTTACCTTTAGACTCCCGAATAACAACGCTTCTTTGTTCGGGGTTATAGAGCCATCTTGGAAGCGGGGCTATCAAAACTGATGAAATTTCATGCAGTCACTTCTAGGAAATCGAAAGGAGAAAAATAGAGGGGGAAATGAAAGAACAAGGGGGGCAGAAAGAGAGAAAGAAATCTTTCCTTTGGGAGTTTCATTGTCTTCCTCTGGGTCATTATCTCAATTAAAAACACAGAAGATAATGATCACAGTCATTACTTTCACTCATCTGCCCCCCTCCCGTCCACTATCCCTCTTTTCTCTCTGGATGCCAATCTGTGGGGAAATATCTTCTTGATTACCCCTCTTTGGCTATGGATTATTAAAAGCACACACTCGCAGCTCTCACACTTCTAGCTGTGAATCTCGAATTTAATCTGATGAATTTAAGAAACAAAGCAAAAATGCACTATTTATTGCTTTACTAGAAAGTTTGTCAGCAAGAAAACCCACCAAGGGGGGGTGTGTCTGTGCGCATAAGCATGCCTGAATGCCTGCACGGCTGTATGTGTTTGTATGAACGAGTAGAGAGAGAGAGAGAGAGAGAGAGAGAACAAGCGAAAGAGATTTAGGCTTCACAGTCTCCCTAGAGCAAATCATCTCCCTGGTGTCAGCCAACCCTCAAACATATGGGCCCCTTGCTTGGCCTGGCTCAGAGACACGGCCAGTGTGTGTGTGTGTGTGTGTGTGTGTGTGTGTGTGTGGCAGGGCAACTGTGTTTGACAGCCTGATAGTCTGACAGTTTTAATAACACCTCTGGTTTTGTTACAACTGTTCAGACCTACGGTTGAGCCCCGAAACACACAGATATCTGCCCTCAGACGCCGAAGGGAGGGGAAGCTGAAGATGAGAAATGTTTCACAGTCAGTTTTTTCGCACAGCTAGGAAAATGAGCTCTAAGCCCTACTTGGAAGACGGTCCTTCGGTAAACATCCATCTGCTTTTGTCAATTAAGCTCCTAAAACTCCCTGAAGCAACAAAAACCTTTCATCCCACAGATATATCAATGGTGTCGTTGAGAACAGGTGCGTTTTCAGGCCTTCGATTGCAGACAAATTGCAAATTTGCTGTAACTCACTCACAGATCTGTCTCCTCAGTCATCAAACACTGGCACATCACACAGACACATGCACATTATAAGCTGTTTTCTGCTTCTTGCTTCCATTCCTCATATGCTGCGCAATTCGAACAGTCCATCCTACTGTATGTCAGCAGTTCTGTAGTCTAAAAGAAAAAGCGTAAATATATCAAACAACTGGCACTTTCGTAATCATACTGACAGCCGCTAACCTGCAAACACTGCGCAGTTCTCTACAAACACAAATCTGCAAATATTCCTGTGGATATTGCACCGTTCACCGGACACAATTCCATGCATTCAAACCACATGCTGTCTGAACTTGAAAGTGATGTACTCTTTGCATGCAGTCCATTACACACAGCAGTATGAGGCCACATTTGCAGGGAAGGAGGCTGGGGAAAAACCAGTAATGATGATGATGATGACAGTTTCAGTGCTTGATCAGCAAGTGCTGTCTCCAGAGTCAACATCTCTGATACCATCCAAGCCCTCGCACACTTGAACAAACTTGTCATGCCTCACGTTCTTCAACACATACATACTTTCTAATTTTGCAATCCCTCACACTTTCTGTCTGTCTCTATCTCACCCCCACAGCCTAATTGTTTGTTTGTATGACATGTCCAGTTTCAGACTTGCTGGGATAGTGTAAGTAAAAATAGATGTGAAGGCCACTGTGGGTCCTCAGCTGGAGAGGATGAATAAAAACAGCACGCTGCTGGGACACAAGTCTGCTCATTTCATCACTGTCTCTTGCTTCTGTGGACAGTGAAAATAGGGTAGCTCACCTTTAGCACAGCAAAATATCTTTGTATGCATTCAATACCCACTCAAATATAACAGTACTGTTCTTACAAACTATTTAAAAAGGCTATTTTTAAAAAAAAGGAAATGCATCTGTGTTACTCAGCACATCAGCTCATTTAACAAGCTATTATAAATTAATGACAGAAAGAGAAAATACTCCAGCGAAAATAAATTAAGCTTACTTTCATTTGCACATATTTTTTGTTTGTTTGTTTTTGACGAGATTGAAGACCTTACGGATAATACTCTTAGCCTATGTAAAAATATATATAAAAAAAAATACAAAAAAAAAAAAAAAAAAAAATATATATATATATATATATATATATATATATATATATATATATATATATATATATATATATATATGGTATAATTAATACACAGCTAAAACGTTGCACATCACTCTCTCTTCCTAAATGTCCGAGAATAAATGTGCTCGTGTCACTATCATAAAACTGTCGTTTCCACGCGATATGTCGTGCGGTACGCTTCAATCATCCCGTTTCTACATCTCTGTCTTGCCAGCTAACTACATGCATGCATAATTCATGATAAGACTGCAAAACAACAAGGTGAGAAACCAACATTTCTATTATTTATACGCTTGGCACAACAAAACCACACCGCTGCTGTCGCTGCGCGCCACGGTCTCTTCCAACGACCAAACGCACGAACCACTAACCACAGAAGTGTGTGTATTCGTCTATAAATATTTCAAGTGTAAATTAAGATGTTAAAATGGGTCAAATGGAATAGGAAGCAGCCTGCACCAACTTTTTTTTTTTTTTTCTTTCTTTCTTTTTTGCATTCGCGCTACAGACGCGAAAGCGCACCGACACTGGGCTTCATAACAAACAGTTGTTTGAATACATGAAGGATGCTTGTCATTTTTATCATGCTCGTTAAATTTATTCTACACGATTTGCCATATCGCAACAAGTTTTGTATGTGCGTAAATGTTTCTTTACCTCCGTGGAGAGACGCGACGAGGAGCGCTTGCAGCAACGCCATCCGTGCAGCGATCATCTTTGGCTTTCTGTGTAGTAGTGTATTGTTCAAACACGACATTATGAATAGTCTAGTTTGAGAAGTTGTTGAATAAATAACATAATCCTGTGGAAAGTCATGTGATAATGTAACTGGCTCGACGGCAGATTGGCGTTGTAGCGGTCCCCAAAAATCCGTTTCCTTTTAACTATGACCAAAATTCCGTTAGAAACGAGAACCAAACGCCTCACTAAAGTGGTACAGCGTAATTACAAGCCAGGGAAAGTCACTGTCATTGTTCCTCTGGTGCTATTATTCCTTCAATACATAAAGTTTAAAACAAGTATAGAGGTCCGGACCGGTGGCGTTATGAAGTTACGCGCCGCAGAAGTTGGTGATGTTCTCCGCGCGTCCTATGAATCCGTCTCTTGGCGCACGGGAGCGCAAAACCACCGGCGGTCACCGCTGACTCTCTCTGAAATGTTCCCATCGCTCCTGTGACGCTGCTTTTGCGTTAACATGTCTGATTTTTATCTTCGCTTTCCCTAAATGAACTTACTCGCGTAGTTCTCCTGAGACAGAAAGGCTAACAGTCAAGCTGGTACTCCAGCGCTAAGAGCGGGAAGCGCGTGAAGAAGAGGCGAAAATGAGTGACATCTTGGCTAGCCAATGGGGTTGTCCCACAGAACAGGTGCACTAAAAAGACAGCCAATCAAAAGCAAGGAAATCCCCTCATCCCCGCAACCAAGGAGGCATATGGATTAACAAAAACACATTTTCATTTTACAAAACGCAGTTTTTACGCACTCTGTTGTAATGCTTATTAAAGTTAGATAAAGCTTTAGCGCACAACATAAGTCTTCCAAAACCGGACAGTTTGGAATTTAGATGTTAAAGTTGATTTTTGGCTATACAAATATGACTTTGGTTCATATTAACATGCTGACAGACTTTAAATAAATTTACATTTTACCTACTGAAAAACAAAAAAAAAAACACAATTTGACCAAAATTGCTTCGCTGATCTTAGCTGGTTTAAGATGGTCTCTTGGCCAGCTTTAAAATGCTAAAATCCTTTAAACCAGCCAACAGACCAAATACCAGTAAACCTAGTTAAACCCAGGTTGGTTTAAGCCGTTTCCTTTTTCTACATTACACATTTTTCCAGTATATGCACTCCCTGGGAATCAAACCTATGACCTTGACTACATAAAAATAAAGTACTTCAGGATATATTTTAAGTATGAGAAAAAGTCTATATAGTGGGAACCTCAGCATGAGTAAGTGTGAGTCTCTGATCAAATAGAGGAGCAACAGGGACCCCTAGTGAGGAAGAACTGAATAACCTGTCTCTGTGTGTGGTCTAAGTGGCTCAAGCAATGCAAGATTTGAAATGTCTTCCCACCTTCCTATTTTTCATGCATTTGATGTTTTTACTTGTAAATCTACCGTAAAGAAAAGACCATAATATCAAAACATTAGTTAATGTTGTCAATAATGTTGTCTTGTAAATAAAGCTGAGAACTTTGAAATCCACCAAGACAAATGCATCTTTTTTCCCCTCTTTTTGGTTAAAGGCAAAACTAATTCATTTAAAACGAGGCCTGTTAACTCCTTATCTACCTTTTTGATGATTACAGGAGCTGTATTTTGACCATGCTTTTATTTTTTCTTTGGCAGGCAAAATATTTCCAGCTATTGAGTGCCTGAATGATGAATGCAGCAAGTGAATCCGATGCATCCTGTTTCTTCCCGAATCTAATCGCCAGGCCCAGCTTTTGGGATCGATGTTTTTTGGCCCAGATTTCTGAATGCACTGCATTGTGCATTTAGAACAAATACCACTGGCACTCTTGTATCTCTCTGTCTCCTTTTCTTGCCTTCGTACCCTCTATTCCTCTATTATGTGCACGCAGGCACACACTAGCATCATCAACCCCAAGAGACCCCAGCACTGATAACCTAGTATATATTTTTCACACTTAAACGTGTCTTCAGGAAGCCATTCATTATTAAATCAAATATTTGTTTAATTTAGGGAAAATTTGCATAGTTTGGAGAAACATTGCAAAATTGCAAAGCTGCATTTAGGGTTGTGAAATTTCACCAATAATTGTTTTGATACAACAAGCAACCATTTTGAATTCACAACAATTCAGCATTCAACAAATTCCAAACAGTAAGGATATAGTCAAGAAAAGTTGATACATTTCACTATTTGACCATTTTAATACTCATATCAAATCTTAATAATAATATCAATTCATATAAAAATATACAATTTTATATATATATATATATATATATATATATATATATATATTATACACTTGGACAAACAGTCTCAAATTTATGTAGTTTTAAAATTGTAGCCTTTTCCCCATCACTAGCAAGCTGTGGAAGTTAATATGCTAATTTCCCCCACCAAATATGTTGTTGTGATAAATTTCCAAGTGTCAGAGTTCAAGAGAACATATACAAATTAGAGGGTGTTTGCTTTGTGTGTCAACGATAATAAAAATCACAATTTCTTCAAACTGATCTTTAAACCACTTTTTTTTTTTTGGACTCCATTCATCATCTTGGGAGACTACGTAATGACCAAGTTAACAAAAACTGCTTTTATTAAGAGCCGTTTGTGATGACTACAACGATTTCCTCAAATAATGTAGGCAGCTGTCGCTGGAGGAAGCTCACCTGGCCTTAGAGAGGACAGCAATCAGCAGAATCTGCAAAGATCCTCATTAGAACAAACACACACACAAACACTATTGTCACAGACACACACAGAACATGAGCCCCGGCGCAGAAAGGCAGCTCCATGCTTGTTGAACCGTACCGCATATATTAGAATCTCATTAACAGTGGGTGAATTGCAGGGCTCAGAGGGCATGCTAGCAGGCACATCGCTGGGGCGGACAGACCAGCAACACTGTGTTACACACCACAGGCTCTCATAGCGTTCATTAGTTAGTGAAACAAGCCATCGTAAACTCAAACGACACCAGCATCCCAATTACAAAGCCTATATTCCAATTAAGAAAGGAAGCCACACACAATTAAATAATTAACTGATGCAAATGAACGCCATCATGTAGGCCATCAAACCAATTGTGTTTGCAGTGCAGCGTGCAGCACTTTTGGGTCTCCGGTGTCACATAACGAAGGAATCAAAATGAATATTACAAAATACCCTCAGAAGATCGTGCTATGCAAATTAGCTGCGGTTCATCACGTAAGCAATGATTGTTAAAACACGTTATCTCGGCCTTTGAAATAGACGAAATGCAATCGGTCTTTGAAACAAACGCTTTTCTTTCTCTGCAGAGAAATGAATGTTTTCCTGACTGAGGGCCTCCAGCCCTTTCAGGATCTCTTACAACCAGATCAATTACGCTCTTGAAAAGCTGTTGTTTAAACGCGCGTCTCCTCAGGAGATGCAATTTACCACTGAGCATAAATCAATGCCGACGAGAAGGGCTAATTCAAAGCCCTCATTTGATGTCAATTTGGCCCTGACCGTGGTCCGTTTATAATGACTGAATGTGTTGGGAGTATATTACCCGGAACGGAGCCACAAAGCGTGTGCAGTCATAACTTCCTGGTCTCTTAGACATCCAAAGCACATTTCCATATTGCGCCTGTCCGGAATCGTTTGTTTACTAGCCTCTTTGGATGAAATACGGGTGTCGCGAGTCATCAATCTGCACACGACTGGAGGTGCGAACGTTTCTTTGAACTGCATCTCGTATTCAGAGAAACGTCGAGTACTCCAGCATCTCACGAGGGAACGCTCGTCTGAAAGAATCTAGAAAACGCAGCCAAATCCTTTCCCGTATTCAGCACCAATCTGTTACTGGCTCCTCTGAGATCCATAATGATAAAACAGAGAGTGGAGACAAGAAGCAGGACATGACCGATAAACTGGCACGCGTCTATTATCTGTAATTCAAAGAGAGGGTATTTCAAACTCAGTAGAATTTGGAGCAGATTGCAGGTCTTTTGTAAGCATTCAGAAATTTGGAGAGTCCTTGTCTGGCGTGACGCATGAATCAATGGATCATGGATCAATGTAGAGTGCAGAGGTAAAAGATCAAAGGTTAAAGTGAAGGAGGAAAGATTGAGAGGGTGTCACATCAATGCTGAAATGTAAAGTGAGGAAATATTGCCTCTAAAAATGGAAGCTGGTGACATAATTCAGTAACGTGGGCTATTTATGAGAACACCTAGTCTGGCAGTTTACCATTTTTGTAGCCAACAGAGACACCACTGAAAACAAAGAAAAAAAACTGCACGGCCTAGTGATTCCAAATAAAGAACATCATTATGACGCATACAAAAAATGCTGGAACACAGTAAACAATGATCATATTTAAGAGCTGAGCAGATGAGAACGCCAACTTGAAGTCGTAATTCTGAGCTAGAAATGAGTTGGGGTCATGTCAATTAAAGATTTAACGAAGCAAATTTGTTATTGATTATAATTAGTTGTAATTGTGACATCTTAACATCACAATTTAGGCATTCAGTGTTCTGTTGATCAAGAGCAGCGATTAAGCTTGCCAGACTACACTATTGATTTTGCTGGTTTATGAGGAGACAGATTAACCAAACAGAGAGATTTCCAAACAGAGGTTTGCAAACTGTTTATTCACACGCAAGCAGCTCATGATCCGGTGTTTTCAGTGTCTCACAAAAAACTGCAGCGAACTCCATCTCTGTGTGTACTGTGAGTTTACTGCGCATTTGGGAAAGCGATGTGCACTCGGCTCACTTTATTTGCACATTTTAAATAAATAAACAATAAAGCTTGATGATTTGAAATGTTAAAAGCTTGAGGGTTGGAACGTGAAGAATTTAAGGCATAAATATTAGTATTACTTGTAGTATAAAATAAATTGCAAATATTCATTTTTATTTACTTTACCATTTCAATGTACAATACATTTTTGTCCATTTTTATAATTAGACTTAAAACTAATATTATTAAATATTCTAAAATCATCAGTGTGAATGAGACACTATCACAACTAAAAAGAGGTTTGAATCCACTTTGAGGTTAAACTACAAATGTGTTGTTAAATAATTGAAACATTTACTTGAAATACCCCCTGAATTAATATTTGATGTCTACAGGGTTTGGATGACAAAAGGGTTTGGAAACCTATGCTCTGGGGCAGAATGAAAAAAAAGACACGGATAAAGCATTTAATGTGAATATTTTACTCTTCATTATATTTAATTAAAGCAAAAAAGAAATATAAATTGTCAAACAAGTGCATTTTACTCTAACGCACTTAAACTTGTCATTAAACCAATGAGATTTCACTGTGGGCGGGACTATCCAGCATTATGCCGTCAAAGTAAAACCAAGCAAGCAACCAAATACCCTGGTTAGTATAAAAATCGTGCTTCCTTGTCAACATTTAAATCCCTGCCTCAAATCTATTATTAATAAGACTTATACTTTTATCATAGTTTTATCTGTGAGTCTGCAAACACTATCCCATCCGGTTCCACTTCAGAGTTTTTCCCCTCTGTGTCAACTCATCCCACATAATCTGAATAAAACATTCTGTTAGGCTTTTAGGTCTAATTCTGCCAAAAAGTAAGCCGATCAACAAACAAGACCCCTGAGCCGAGCGCCAATCACTGAAATAATGATAATGCGAATAATAAACAAGAAATAATAACAATAATGACACACTTCCCATGAATCTGCTGTTAGTGGGGAGTGTCAGTGAAGCGTGATTCAAGCAAACATCTCACTTGCCAGTAGATTACCCTAGAGAAAGCATCCCACCTGCAGAAACAGAGAGAAAGAGGGAATAGGGAGATAGATGGATTTATTAGGAAGAGTGTAAATATTAATTTTGATCTCGTCTCACAGTGCGCAAGGACTTAATTACCCTCATTTGCATATAATTGCGTCCCGTGGGATGGCCCGCAAGGCATGACTCACAGAGCGAGACGTTGTTTTGGTCGTTGTGGTGACGAACGATGCTCATCAGTCTGGCTAAAACCTTGCGGTGTGATGAGGTGTGTGTGGAGGAGTCCGACTGAGCATGCTCAGTACACACCAATGAATTTAAATGAAGACCGGCCCATTCACCTTCTGTCCCGTGCCAGTTCCAGCGTGACACGTGCTGATTAGCAGAGCTCTGTAAAGTGAGATTGAATTATGCAAATAGAGTGATTTATAATACATCCAATCTGACTGGGCCATCTTGCAATCAAGCCTGCAATTCGCCGTTTTACTTATTTACATGCCTCTTATTCACCCACCGGCTTGTTTATGTGGATGTGTAAATCAATTCAGGAGCGTCGCGCAGATCTATATCTGTTTGTTCGTTTACTTCGGAATATAAACATTTACTTTCCTCAGTTGTTGTACGTGCTCGCACGAAGCACACAGGACTATTCCTCAATGGCACATGGAGCATTCATGCATTCAGAGAGAAGAACGGAGAATGTTAAACAAGCCTTCAATCACCTCACACACATACCCAGTAAAATCAATGGGGCTCGGTTTACAAAATGTCTCAAAAAAGGCTTCCGCCACCGAATCCCATGAAAACACCTTCTCGACACGAGGACTTTGGCCGATGGAGCTGTTTAGCTAATGAGCCGAATTTAACACTCGGTAATAATGAAACTCAAGAGTGAAGAACAAAACACATTGAGGCCTAATCCAGAAACAGCCTTCACACATTTATTCACAGCACACAAAGATCCATTAGTGGGTGCCAGGAATGTTATATGACTGTTGGATGACCAGAAGGAGTTGTGCTCACAAACGGAGGGAGAATAATTGTGCTAATGAACAGAAAGGAGGGATGAGACGCAGACGAGTGTGTGGCAGATGGCTACGACGAGCTGCAATTAGAGAATGAGGGACTGACTCTGTGTGCTCATGAAAGCTAAATATCGCTGTATCTGAACAGGTTCAGACAGAATTTACATACAGATGATTGTATATAAGCGGACACACACACACGAAATCATACTCAAACTAGGCCTCAGGATGCAAAAGCTACAGCTCATTTATGTGGCAACTTGTGCATTTGCATGCAAACAAATCACCCATCTCTCATCAGAGAGAAACAAACGTCAATGAAACTGTCAGAAAATACTTTAAAACATCTGAGATGTGGGGTCTCGGTCTGTTCAGCATGCATGGAAGCGTTTTGAATTTGGATTAAGGTGAAACAGCGCTCCAGAGCCAGGCAGGTAGCCTGTAATATGTCTTTTGCAGCTCACAGGCACAGTGTTCAATTTCTGACCAATGCATGAAGTCAAAAAGAAATCATGTTCAACTGCTTCTAGTGTATGACAGAATAATATTTGATGGGATGTTACATGGCCAGGAAAATCTGCTGCATGCAGAGCATGGCTGCTGGGCGACAAATCATTACTTCACTTTTTGTCAAGAGTGCGACAGGCAAGTTTTTTTATTTTTTTTTAAGTCTCTTATGCTCACCAAGGTAACATTTATTTGATCAAAAATACAGTAAAAACGGTGATAATGCAAAATATAATTACAATTTAAAATAACGGTTTTCTATTTTAATATATTTTTAAAATATCATCATTATTATTAGCAAGCATTATACCATTATATCAGATTTCAGTGTTACAAGATCCTTCAGAAATCAAGATTTGGTGCTCAAGAAACATATCTTTGTAATAATCTACATTATTACAATGTTGAATACTTTTTTTCAGGATTATTTGATGACTAGAAAGTTCAAAAGAATAGCATTTATTTGAAATCGAAAATTAATTCACTTGTCACTTCTGATCAGTTTAATGCACCCTTGCTGAACAAAAGCATTAATTTCTTTCAAACAAATAAATCTTTCTGACCCCAAACCTTTGAATGGTAGTGTACACTGACCTGCTTTGCAACTAACCAATAAAATGATCAGTATAAAATTATACATCAGGGCTCTTGAACAACTTTCTTTGGTGGATTATTTAAATAGAAAAGTAATAATCCATTGTCCTGGTTAAGGTCGGGCTGTTTTCAAACTTAAACATTAAAAAATCCATATCATTGATGATGATATCAACCTAAATATTGGCCAAGTTAAAAATTATTATATAGCCTAATGTTGAATTGTTTACAGATGGAAAAAGAAAACTCTAATCTTACTCATTCTCTCTCTCTCTCTCTTTCTGATAATTATCTTATTCAGTGAAAGGAATGAGCTTATATTTGTCCTGTAGCCTATGTAGCCAATTTAGACTTTGTGGGGATAAACCTCCAAATATGGATGAGTGCTGTTCTGGGGTGCGTTTCCCAAAAACAACTATGGTCACAAGTTCAGTCGTTACCAATAGAGTTCAATGGAACTAACGACCATAGTTAGCTAACGATGCTTTTGGGAAACTTACCCCTGGTTGACATGCAACTTCATGTCGCGGTAATTCAGATCAAAAGCGCAATTGCGAGCGTGATCTTGATTTTATTTTTACAACAATTAAATAAATAAAAGGTTAAAATTAAGCAACTTGCATTGTAAACACAACATTGCCGGTTAGCTTGTTCGTTTTGCCCAGCTAACAAAGTCATTTCCAAACAAATCTGCAGAGCCGATTATTGCTCATGTCCTACCAAACACACAGTAGCTGTGTTTAGTTCCTGAATGAATCGGATTGTGGATCAGTATTTTGAACGAGTCAGCTGATTAAATCAATCAATGATTTATTTATAAAGAACGCTCATCGTAATCTAGGTTACCTGTGCATCTATGTAACCTGCAGAAAGAGTTAATAACTAAAGCACAAACTGACAGCATGTCAAATCCATATTTAGTAGGCTATAATGTTAGCCATATTTATTAATAATAATAATAATAATAATAATGTATGTATAATATTCATTAATATATATTATTGTTGGCTCTGTGAACAATTGCTAATGTGTTTCTAGTGTTAGTTACTTTACTTTCAATAAATGTAAATATTTGCAGCTTGAATGTAGCTTAATAATAAACTTGCTCATAAAGTCTTCATGGGCCTCACAAAGAGTCGGGCCCCTTACACACCAGAGAAGAGAGGCATCAGGTAGGACTGGCTGGGGAGCAGAATCCTAAGCTCTTTAATTAAAGCTGATGAGGGGTTTGCACTCAACAAGCCACAAGTTTCTGTCACTGAGCCATTTACTGGAGTCACAACGAACTGGAGAGGAGAGCTAACGAGGTGTCATCTCCCAGATGCTTCTTCGCTCGTCGTAGAGGAAGAAGGGTGGAAGGAGTAAAAGAGAGAGAGATAGAAAGAAAGAGTGTAAGAAAGCAGAGGGTGGGCGATGGATGACATTGTGTGAGATGGAACAAGATGGTGAGAACAACAACGAGAAGAGAGGAGGAGAGCGACTGAGAGAGGAAGAGGACTGTTAATAAACTTCTGTTTATTAACACTACCACATCAGCTGGCGCAGCTGATGCCATCTGGTATAATGGCCTGGGTGCCATGCGCCCGCAGGCAGATGGTACCCGTTTTACCGATCATTATTACACCATCAGCATGTGCGTGTGGCAGACGGGTACGGTCCACAAAACCAGGTTTGGCAATGTAAGATTTTCTAAATGTTTTTGAAAGAAGTCTCTTACGCTCAGCAAAGCTGGATTTATTTGATTAAAAATACAGTAATATTGTGAAATATTATTACAGTTCGAAAGATCTAATCTAACATGTTTGTGTGCACGATTTAGTAAACCGATGGAACAAATTAGTACGATTTACTTTTTTCCATGCATGTCAAGTGCGGAGCTCCATCAGAAACATTTCTTATTATTATCAATGTTGAAAACAGCTTTTGCTGCTTTTTGTGGAAACATACACCACCATTCAAACATTTGGGGTAACTAAGATAAAAAAAAAATACATAAAAAGTAAAAGAAAAAATAAATATAAATAATCCTTTTTTCAACAAGGATGCAAAGACGTGTATATATATATATATATATATATAAAAAGATTTTTGAACTTTCTATTTACCAAAGAACCCTGAAAAAAGATCACAGTTTCCACAAATATATATATATATATATATATATATATATATATATATATATATATATATAAACTGTTTTAATAATAATATGAAACATTAATAATTGACCACCAATAATAATTGCTAATCAAGCATGAAAAAAGCATATTAGAATGATTTCTGAAGGATCAAGTGGCACTGAAAACTTTGAGTAATGACTACTCAAAATTAGGAATAAATAAAAATTTTAATTAATTTTTATACTACATTAAATTCTATAACAGTTCTTTAAAACTGTAAAAATCCACTTACGAGATTTTTCTTTAGAGTGTTTAGAATAAATTTTCTCCTCACTAAGCTAATGAACGTGAGTTCTCAGATGCTCTATTTGTTTTTTTTGTTTGTGTTTGCTAAAGTGTCCCTCCTCCATACAGCTCTCCCGTCACAGATTGCTGTCTAATCCAGGTAATAGCCATTAAGCTGCCTTGTCTGAACAAAAATAAGCTTCACTCCACAAGCCAAATGTGCCAGAGACATTTTTGGATGAAACAACACCCAGAGGAATCTCTGAACCCTCCAGACGCACCCGAGTCCTCGCAGGCTGGGGAAACGTTTTCGTTTTGGCTGTCAGTTGTTGGACACACATCCAGTAAGTGGCAGGTTGTCATGAATATTCAGTATACAGTGTTTCCTGCATGTCTATGAGAACAAGTCTGAATACGGCTTGGATTCCCAATGGGATAATGAAGATCATCTGAAGGGTCCGTGCAGGTGGCCATTTTGGAAGATAGACTTTTCCTGTTTACACTAGGCATAAAAATCCTCCTTGCATATTTGTAAAGCCATCTGATTGGTTTAAACCACTTAAAATGCTGTTGTCAACAATCTCATAGAAATCAGACTGCCGAAGCCACCCTCCCGGGGCAATGGCTATCAAATAACTTTAGATAGATACACTTTTTATATTTAGTTTAAACAAGATTAAACAGCCCACAGGGACATATTAAACTTATAAACATAAACTTTAGCCATAAAATGACTCTTTGACTGGTGAACTTTAGCAGCACAAAAACATTTTAACATTTATTACATTGTAGACAGAAGCCTTTTTTCATATTAACCGGGTCATGTGTAATCTTGATGTGTTTAAATAAAAAAGTACTATGAGTTGTACTATGAAAACACTGGAACTGTAGAACACAAACTCTGCCTGGTGAAACAGACCATTTACTAAAACTGAGCTGCTAAACATCAAAACGCTCAACCTTGTTGATATGAACAACAAGGTTGTTCATATCAACAAGTGCGACACGATACTGAAGTGCGACACGATACTGAAAGGCCTACTGGATGTTAATTAGCTTATCTAACATTTATCAGCTAAAAAAAAAAAAAAAAACTAATAATAATAAAAAACTAAATAAATAGCTAACTTTTCCCAGATTTATTTTTTAATCTGCTTTGAGTGTGAATTATTTATTTTGGCACCACTAGTGGCGCTATACGAAATTGCAAGTGTGTTGTTACCTCCTAGAATGTTGTGGTATTAGAATCTGTGCTTTCAGGAAGGCAACCTATGTCCCTGGATAAAAAGTATTTTACAAATATCTTTTAAAATTTAAATTTATGTATTCATCCATAACAACTTGCAATGCATTCAAGGTATTTATTTAATGCAGTTCATGCATTCCCTGGGAATCAAACCAATGACCTCGGGCGTTCCTAGTGCCACGCTCTACTAATTGAGCTACAGGAATATCTCAAATTTAAAGAGAACTCTATATCTACTATATATCTATAATTTTGTTACTGTCTGTTGTGCAGAATGTCCTCTTCCAGTTGTATTTTACCTGGAAACGCACACGTTTTTCTTGCTCGCTTGCTGAGCTTAATTCAGTTGACAGTCTATCGTGAATCAGTCGGTTTCTCTCAGCTTCAGCCAATTTACTCTGAACAACAAGCATGTCAGCACTACGCTGATCTACATGAGACCTTCACAGAAAAGACCTAACCAAACCTCAGCACCACCAAACACACCAACCCTGGTATTTTTAGGCCAATTAAAACGTTTCTCACAGTAATGCACCTGAAGGACAGTGATAGACGCTTCAGAGAAGATTCATCCGGCAATGAACTGGTTATTAGAGAGATAGGGTTGTAAATAGAATTAGGTGTTATGTTTTCCAGTTTGGAAATATTGACATCGGTTCTGCTGGGTTTGTTACAGTGGAAGCACTAGGTGAAGACACCAGGCGTATTCATTAATTCTGACAGTATTGAGTTGCCCCACAGACTACTGAGCAGGATCGTCACACAGAGAGGATTATATATCATATATCACAAGACTATTGCCACAGTGACAGAGTAAATTGTAAAAACCTTTTTTTTAAAAAGTGTACTTCCATAATTAAAGTGCTGTATTTTCAAGCACTAATTTTGTGCTTAATAGACTAAAAATGATTCTTTAGTACTTCTTAAGATAATTGTGTAAGTGTACTCAACTGTGCTATTTTGGGACACCTTGAATATGTGCTTTTAACATACTTTCTCTGTATTAAAATCTTTTATTTACTTACCACTTGTAGTACACTTGAACCCATCTTTCATACGCTAGTGGGTTCAAGTGTACTACAAGTGGTAACTAAATAACAAACATACAGTGAGGCAAAAAAGTATTTAGTCAGCCACCAATTGTGCAAGTTCTCCCACTTAAAAAGATGAGAGAGGCCTGTAATTTTCATCATAGGTATACCTCAACTATGAGAGACAAAATGAGAAAAAAAGAAATCCAGAAAATCACATTGTAGGATTTTTAAAGAATTTATTTGCAAATTATGGTGGAAAATAAGTATTTGGTCAATAACAAAATTTCATCTCAATACTTTGTTATATACCGTTTGTTGGCAATGACAGAGGTCAAACGTTTTCTGTAAGTCTTCACAAGGTTTTCACACACTGTTGCTGGTATTTTGGCCCATTCCTCCATGCAGATCTCCTCTAGAGCAGTAATGTTTTGGGGCTGTCGCTGGGCAACACGGACTCCAAAGATTTTCGATGGGGTTGAGATCTGGAGACTGGCTAGGCCACTCCAGGACCTTGAAATGCTTCTTCTGAAGCCACTCCTTCGTTGCGGGCGGTGTGTTTGGGATCATTGTCATGCTGAAAGACCCAGCCACGTTTCATCTTCAATGCCCTTGCTGATGGAAGGAGGTTTTCACTCAAAATCTCACGATACATGGCCCCATTCATTCTTTCGTTTACACGGATCAGTCGTCCTGGTCCCTTTGCAGAAAAACAGCCCCAAAGCATGATGTTTCCACCCCCATGCTTCACAGTAGGTATGCTGTTCTTTGGATGCAACTCAGCATTCTTTCTCCTCCAAACACGACAAGTTGAGTTTTTACCAAAAAGTTCTATTTTGGTTTCATCTGACCATATGACATTCTCCCAATGCTCTCTAGCAAACTTCAGACGGGCCGGACATGTACTGACTTAAGCAGGGGGACACGTCTGGCACTGCAGGATTTGAGTCCCTGGCAGTGCAGTGTGTTACTGATGGTAGTCTTTGTTACTTTGGTCCCAGCTCTCTGCAGGTCATTCACTAGGTCCCCGTGTGGTTCTGGGATTTTGCTCACAGTTCTTGTGATCATTTTGACCCCACGGGTGAGATTTTGCGTGGAGCCCCAGATCGAGGGAGATTATCAGTGGTCTTGTATGTCTTCCATTTTCTAATAATTGCTCCCACAGTTGATTTCTTCACACCAAGCTGCTTACCTATTGCAGATTCAGTCTTCCCAGCCTGGTGCAGGTCTACAATTTTGTTTCTGGTGTCCTTTGACAGCTCTTTGGTCTTGGCCATGGTGGAGTTTGGAGTTGGACTGTTTGAGGTTGTGGACAGGTGTCTTTTATACTGATAACGAGTTCAAACAGATGCCATTAATACAGGTAACGAGTGGAGGACAGAGGAGCCTCTTAAAGAAGTTACAGGTCTGTGAGAGCCAGAAATCTTGCTTGTTTGTAGGTGACCAAATACTTATTTTACCGAGGAATTTACCAATTACCAATTTACCAATTAATACAATGTGATTTTCTGGATTTTTAATGAAAAAGCTGTTCCTTTTTACTGCATAAAACCCAAACTCTGTTTCTGGGTTAAAGTGACACAAAATCATGTTATTGAAAACTTCCTGATTGAAAGATCTGCAACAGGAATTACAATGCTGGTTCAGCTAGACTAGGATGTGGACTGCCATGTTGTTCAACCAGAAAAAAAGCTGGTGAGGTTGGTGGACCATGCTTCTGATGGAGCTGGTTGCCTGGCTGAATTCTGGAAGGAATGCCAGCACACCAGCATCCAAAACACAACATATGCTAGTGTCCAGCAATGCTCTCTTTTCACAACAGGCTCGGGTTCAGCAGCAGACCTCGGCTTTTTGGCCCTCAAGTGTGAATCTTTATGAACCCACTGCAGCAGTAGCTATTTCCAAACCTTTCTTTTCCTTTGTAGGCCTCATCAGTAGATTTCAAGTACTCCATCATCTGCTCCAAACTAGTATATTCCTCTAACTTACATTATATGTTAGCATTATCACAGAAATTTAGAAAAAGAGGTCATGGTTCCCTTTCAAACTGAAGGCAATATATACTGTGGAGAAAAACAGCTCTCTCTCTCTAGTTAACTGGGGAAATAAATAAAGGCCAAGATGTAGCTGAATTTGTTTCTTCATCAGCAGATTTGAGGAAATTTAGCATTGTATCTCTCACTCATCAATGCGTCCTTTGCAGTGAATGGGTGCCGTCAGAATGCGAGTCCAAACATCTCATAAAAATTTAAACCATTGTTTCTAGCTAAAATATTAACCCTTTATCCATAATTTTGCTTTTTCTGGAGAAACTTTCACTGAAAATGACCAAATGGTAAATTTATTTAATGAAACCAGTACAACACAAATGTCACCTACAAGTGAATACACAGTCAGTTACACAATTTACATCTATACATTACAGTTGCACATAATGTATAGTATAGCCTACATTCATACATTTATTTTTATGCTGCAATTTAGTGCAAAGTGTCTGCTATCTCAACCTCACAACAGCACATCCTTCGGTGTTACTATACATTGTGTAGCATTCACCTGCTTTACATCTTTGGTTAAAATTGCTCTGCATGCACTCAAACACGTACAGTATAAACACTCAAAACCTCATGACCAGCGTGAGTAGGCACAGAACATTATGAATGTTATCTTTCTAATCCAGACAGGGTTTAGAGAACTGCAACACCTCAGCAACGCTTCCAGTAACACCCCTGCTGGCTGGCAAACAAAGGAAATCTCAACGCATGAGGATAAAACATTCAAACGCTACAGATGATGTTGTGAACAGGCTCCAAAGTCACTGAGCTATGACATCCGCTGGGCTGGCACATGCTTCAAGTAGCATGTCATTTTTAGAAATATGAGGCTTTTCTTTGTTTTTGATGGCCGCTTCTCGAAATGAGAACAACAGATGAACGTTTCGGTTTTGGATGTTAAACTAGAATAGCAAATCGATGAATTGTTTGACTAGCTGACTTTATAACCATAGACGATTGATTGCTCAGGGCATTTATGAATAAATCTACAGTTTAGAGTTACTGAAAAAATTTTACTTAATTTTTCTTTTGCAAGTTTTTGCACGAATATTTTTTAAGTAATATTATAATAAGGAATTAAGTAAAATCTACTGAACTAAGTTATCTAAAATTAGTAAAGGAAATAAGTAAATTTAACGTGGCCAGGTAGAGTTTGATGAGTAATTTCTACTTAATTTAAGTTTACCCTACAATGCTCAAGTACATTTCACTCAGTCACAGTTTGTAAACTTTACTTAAACAACATAGCACTTAAAAAAAAAAAAGCCTACAAAGCATGTGGTTAAGTTACAAGCACGTATGTAAGCAAGTAGACTGCTCATTATTCATTTTAAGATAATGTTGACTCTGTTACGTCCCCTGGCGATATTACGGGGTATAGGGAATAACATTAATTGCTGAGGTCTGGTCTCGACCCGATACCAGTGTAAGCAATAAAAACCAAAGCGCTAAAGGCAACAAACTAGTGTTTATTTACAATATTTGCAGTGGGAAAATTCTTGTCCCCGAGCAGTTGACAATAACATTTACATAAAGAATATTAACGAAAGAAATCAGCCCAAATAATTAGGGGAAAGGAAGAAGGGAACTGGGCAGCAGTCAAACAAGAGAAATAATCAAAACATAACCCTCTAACTCAGTTATCAAATCTAAACTTAACTAAAGAGAAACAAAAAAGAAAAGAAAATCTTCAGTATCCAAAGATACCCTAAACTAAGCTACTCTCACTAGCAAAAACAAAACATACAGCAAATGAGGCACGCCCCTTACCAAGTGTATTTAACAATCATTCACTACGGGATGTACAATGTAGATCACGTGATATTCTTACCTTTCCTCTCCTTCTCTCCCCTTTATATACACACAAATAGTTACCAAATGAAGTTTACATAAAAATAAAGCTTAATGTACAAAACACACGCAAACCAATAAAGCTTAACCCACAGTATACAGAAAGAACTTCAGCTAAACAACACAATCTCAAAACAACTAGCAACAGACACAAAGCAAGCCATCTCCCGCATTGTCTCAGCGTCTCCCTTTTATAGATCCAGCTGGTCACTAATTAGGGCGAGATAGATGACATCATCTCCTCCAACGATGATTGGCAGAAAGCAGGACAAATGGCGTAGCACTAAGAAAGTAAAAGTAAAGACAAACAAAAGAGAGACCAGAAAAGCAACAAACAACACCACAAAATGGCATCAGCCGTAACACTCTTCCCCTTAAGAGTAAACATTATGAAAAATAAATAAATACAAAAAAAAATACAAAATATTACATTCCTAATCTTTCCTAGACACACGACAGGGCATCTGCTACCACGTTCTCCTGTCCTTTTTTGTGTCGAATCTCCAAATCATAACTCTGTACCACCAGAGCCCACCGCATAAGCCCTTGATTCTGATTATACATACGGGACAAAAAAGTGAGAGGATTATGATCAGTAAAGACAACAATAGGTAGATTAGTAGAGCCAACGTAAACTTCGAAATGCTGTAATGCAAGGAGAAGTGATAGAGCCTCCCTCTCAATAGTGGAATAATTGAGTTGATGTTTGTTAAATTTCCGAGAAAAATAACAAACCGGATGATCAACCCCAGTCACATCCTCCTGTAACAAAACAGCCCCAGCCCCTACCGCACTAGCATCGACTTCCAATTTGAAGGGGCGTAATAAATCTGGGGCAGCCAGGACAGGTACACTACACAAAAGCACCTTTACACTATCAAAAGCATGTTGACATTCTTTAGTCCATACAAATGAAATAAATTAGTGAGAGGGCATGCAACCGTAGAAAAATTCAGACAAAAACTACGATAATATCCTGCCATCCCAAGAAACCTGCACAACTCACGCCAGGTTTGTGGAGCAGGAAACTCAGTGATGGCAGTGATCTTAGCCTCCACAGGACGAACCTGCCCCTGTCCCACCTCCTTACCTAAATAGGTGATGGTGGCTTGCCCAAATTCACATTTCGCCAAATTAAGAGTTAAAGATGCAGCTGCCAAACGTTCGAAGATGAGTTTTAATAAAGCAAGATGTTCTACCCAATCAGAAGAATATACAACTAAGTCATCAAGGTAGGCATTACAATTTGGTACACCAGCTAATACAATGTTCACTAGCCTCTGAAAAGTCGCGGGCGCATTTCGCATCCCGAAAGCCATAATAGAGTACTGAAGAAAATTATCTGGAGTAACGAAGGCTGAAATTTCAGAGGCACGAGGGGTAAGTGGGACTTGCCAGTATCCTTTAAGCAAGTCTAACTTGCTAACAAATCGGGCTGATCCCAGATTGTCTATACAATCTTCCATCCTCGGTAAAGGATACGAATCAGGAATGGTAACACTATTAACCTTTCTGTAATCTGTACAGAACCGATAGGTTCCGTCAGGTTTAGGTACCAACAAACAAGGGCTACTCCATGGGCTACAACTGGATACAGCCAATCCGTTTTCCACCAAGTAATCAACTTCTGCACGCATAACAGGATCGTTTCATCATATTAACACGATACGCATGCCGTTTAATAGGCGCAGAGTTAGAAACCTTGATATCATGTTTTAAAACAGTCATCTGGGTAGGCACATTATGAAATAATTGAGGAAAACCTTTAACCAACTGCATGATGTCCTGTTTTTGAAATGAAGACAAATGAAGAAGATGCTGAAACAAACTCTGTAGCATCACAGAATTTGACAACCTCGCCCCCTGCAGCCCTGCATTACGCAGTATAACTCCGTCCTCATCAACATTAGTGTCACCGCAAACGGGATTCACTCGTTCACAAATAGCAGTAGTAACCACAGGAGCACCTTTCTGCTCCACAGCACCTGGAAGGTTTTTCCTCGAATGAAAAACCTTCAACATATTAACATGACATACCCGAGTCTGACGCTTCTGATCAGGTGTATCAATGATATAATCTGTCTCGCTTATTCGTTTCACAACTTTATAAGGACCAGCAAAATGAGCAGCCAAAGCTGATCCGGGTACAGGCAGAAAAACAAGTACCTCATCACCAACCAGACCAGATCAGCTGGGCTAAAACCCAGGGACTCCTGCACGGTTTCTCGCGCAGCAAATAAAACGAGCGGAATTCCCTCATCCCAGTCTCTTTCCCTGTCCATACAATACTTCCTCAGCATCGCCTTTAAGGTCTGATGAAAGCGCTCCAGTGCTCCCTGACTGGTAAGCACTGGAGGGTCGATGAACTATGGACAGTGATTTCAGCACTTGAGTAAACTATTTAGACAAAAAAATTGTGCCTTGGTCCGTTTGAATGATTTTAGGGAGCCCAAATGTAGAGAAAAACTTTATAAGATGTTTAGTAATAACAGAAGCCGTTATTTTACGAAGGGGAATGGCCTCTGGGAAACGTGTAGCTATGCACATAACAGTCAACAAAAACTGGTTACCGGCCTTCGTTTTTGGTAACGGTCCAACACAATCAATAATTACGTGCTCGAAAGGTTCCCCAATAGCAGGAATAGGCACCCACACAGCCAGCACCTTTTGGGGTTTGCTGCTGTTTTCTTTTTAAAATTAAACAATCAGCAATTACATGACCAACTTTATGGCAGTAAAAACACTCACGATCAACTTTAGTCTGTTTTGGATTACTCTTACCTCGTGTGAGGGAGGATTGAGACGAGGGCAGTAAAGTGGATGGAACGGACTCCGTGCGTACTGGTGAAAACACTCTCTTGTGCCTTAGCACAAATTCATCAGCCAACACAGCAGCATATGACAGAGATGCAACTTTCTGCTCATTCAAATAAACGACTACAAACAAGACTTAAACTCTTCCAACAACATCAATTCCTTCAAAGAGTTATAATCTACTGCCTTAGTAGCCGCACACCACTTATCAAACAAAATGCTTTTCTCACGAGCAAATTCCACAAATGTCTGTTGGCTATTTCTCAATAGTGGAATAATTGAGTTGATGTTTGTTAAATTTCCGAGAAAAATAAACCGGATGATCAACCCCAGTCACTGGGGGCTCGTCTAGGGGTATGATTCTCGCTTGGGGGTGCGAGAGGTCCAGGGTTCAAATCCCGGACGAGCCCCCATTTAATGTTACGTCCCCTGGCGATATTAAGGGGTATAGGGAATAACATTAATTGCTGAGGTCTGGTCTCGACCCGATACCAGTGTAAGCAATAAAAACCAAAGCGCTAAAGGCAACAAACCAGTGTTTATTTACAATATTTGCAGTGGGAAAATTCTTGTCCCTGAGCAGTTGACAATAACATTTACATAAAGAATATTAACGAAAGAAATCAGCCCAAATAATTAGGGGAAAGGAAGAAGGGAACTGGGCGGCTGTCAAACAAAAGAAATAATCAAAACATAACCCTCTAACTCAGTTATCAAATCTAAACTTAACTAAAGAGAAACAAAAAAGAAAAGAAAATCTTCAGTATCCAAAGATACCCTAAACTAAGCTACTCTCACTAGCAAAAACAAAACATACAGCAAATGAGGCACGCCCCTTACCAAGTGTATTTAACAATCATTCACTACGGGATGTACAATGTAGATCACGTGATATTCTTACCTTTCCTCTCCTTCTCTCCCCTTTATATACACACAAATAGTTACCAAATGAAGTTTACATAAAAATAAAGCTTAATGTACAAAACACATGCAAACCAATAAAGCATAACCCACAGTATACAGAAAGAACTTCAGCTAAACAACACAATCTCAAAACAACTAGCAACAGACACAAAGCAAGCCATCTCCCGCATTGTCTCAGCGTCTCCCTTTTATAGATCCAGCTGGTCACTAATTAGGGCGAGATAGATGACATCATCTCCTCCAACGATGATTGGCAGAAAGCAGGACAAATGGCGTAGCACTAAGAAAGTAAAAGTAAAGACGAACAAAAGAGAGACCAGAAAAGCAACAAACAACACCACAAAACGGCATCAGCCACAACAACTCAATATAGTTATTAACTAAATGAACACAGAGACCTCAATACTTGGCACATGATACACAATGACGGTGACAATCAGTAAATGGTATTTGAGTGCGAACGGGTCATTTTAAGTAAAAAATGAACTCCAGATGTCACAAAACAGCAAGTTACTTCACCTAACAACAAAAGCAACCATAAAACAGTGTAAATACATCTCGAAAACAGCAAAAAAAAATTACCTTATTAATTATTCATGCCCAAGTGCATGATGGGAACAACGGGATCATGATGTTGATATTTACTTAAACAATATTTGTAAAAATAACAAACAATTCCAAGTAAAATATACTTATAAGTTCAAACTTTAAATTCTACAAGCTTAAATTGAGTACTAATATTGAATTTACTCTTTTATTTAAATTCTCGCCTGAACTAAATTATTTAATGTAGAAATTACATTTGTTTTTCTGTAGTATTTACTTCACCACAAAATCATTTTTATCAGTGTACGTATACAAATGCAACTGGTGCAATCTAGCAATCCTTGTAGTGTAGTGAAAATTTACTTTACTGTACACTGTAAAAAATCTCGTAAAAAACTGGCAGCATCAGCTCCCAAACAAAAAGTGTAAAATGAAAGTAAAATATCTTAATTACACACACACACACACAAAAAAGATACATAACAAGGAAAAATCTGTAAAATAACTGTTTTTTAATGAACATTTCTGTAAAATTATTGTTTTTGCACTTTACTTCAATTAAGATATTTTAATTTTACTGTTTTACTGTTTTTACTGTGAGGTTGGATGGGGTTTGTGTTTGTGTAATTCCGTGCTCACAGATAGTTTCATGTATGTATGTATGTATATGTATATATATATATATATATATATATGCATGTTAATATCCGTAGGTTTGTGGCCTCAGCAGCTTTGACTCAACCACACCTGGGTCTGTCAGAGAGGATTACACTGCTGCCAACAACATCACCAATGCAAAGCGGATTTAGGAATGATTTCCCAACTCCACCAGCACACAGTGACTTAATTTATTTGAGCTTTTCCACCAAACTGAACGAATACATAGATAACATTAATCAGACGCTGAAAGGCAAAGGCTGTTAATGTAGAAAATTGTAAAATTGCTGAAACCAAATATATAGTTACTAACAGTAAGTGATTTGACCATTTTTATTCAACATGAAATCAAAATTCACTTTATTTACTTACACATTTCTGGTCTTAGCAAACTTGAATTTTAAGTACAGTTTTTCCCCAGTTGGTCATTTTAAGCCATTATTTATTTATATAACTCGTTAACAAGAATATTAAATGAATAGTTTACTCAACAATGA
Source organism: Onychostoma macrolepis (assembly GCF_012432095.1). Taxonomy (NCBI): domain Eukaryota; kingdom Metazoa; phylum Chordata; class Actinopteri; order Cypriniformes; family Cyprinidae; genus Onychostoma; species Onychostoma macrolepis. Next base: position 3,599,923 of record NC_081159.1, read on the forward strand.
AAATTTCCTGAAAATGTGCTCACCCTTAAACCATCCAAGATGTAGATGTGTTTGTTTCCTCATCGAAACAGATTTAAAGAAATTTGGCATTTGCTCACCAATGGATCCTCTGGAGTGAATGGGTGCCGTCAGAATGTCCAAACAGCCGAGAAAAACATCACAATAATCCACAAGTAAGTGCAAAACTACATGTTTGTCCATCCCCTGTTCTCCTCTCACACCAAAACCAACCTACATATTTGTTTAGAACTCTTTTGGACAGTTTTCTCTTGTAAACGGTCCTTGATCTGTGCATATTTCTCTCCTGATTTAGATGAGGCAACTTTTTCAATGGAGAAAGCAGTATTACGGATAGAGGAATCGTAAGGCAATGGTGTGAAGTTAAAAATGTCTTGGTATAACAAACATAACAAACGAGCAATTTGTGGATTATTATGATGTTTTTATCAGCTTTTGGATTCTTATTCTGATGGCACCCATTCACTGCAGAGGATCCGTTGGTGAGCAAGTGAAGAAAAAACTCATCTACATCTCGGATGGCCTGAGGGTGAGTACATTTTTAGCAAATTTTCATTTTCCTTTAAAATGCTCTCAATAATGCAAAGCAAAATACTGTATAATTGTATAAATACAACAGCAACAGCTAAGGCACAGTTTTAATCACATTTCTCCAGTGCTTCTGCAGGATTCGGTGACTGTGACCTCTCACTTTTGTGTGAACTCTTTTCCTTTCCTGCTTTTTGAACCATTCCATGAGTGCTCTTAAGTAAACTACTGACCAAAGGCCAGGTGAGAGTGAGAGTGAAATATGAAGCATGTCGGGCAGCTCTCAGTGGGAAAAGACTATTATGGCTAGCATTACATATTGTGAGCATTTTAAAAGGTACTTTTGAGTGGCCCTGAGTGGTGATGACACGGCTTTTAAAATGACTTTTATTTTAAATTTGCCACATGTTTCGACATCATCTCAATATATGCATGCATGTGCATGTGTGATAAGGACGCTGCATGTGTAATTTTGAATGCAGCATGTCTGTGTAAGTGTGTGTGTGTGTGTGTGTGCTGGGGCTGTTCTCTCGGCAGCAGCTACAGGCTTTTGTACAGTGAAAGTAATGGAGTGGAAAATGCACTCGGCTGCTCTTTATTCGACACAACTACATCACCAGCGGGAATTCTCCACTTTCATCTGTTTCTCTGATACACACGTGAACTACACCACCTGCCCACGGATGACCTGACATCCAATGCTTGATGTTTGCAGCACATGCATGTCATCAACATACATACATGTATTCTACAACAAAGAATACAGATCAGAGCACACTGACATTTGGCCCCATTATTCATAATCACATTTAACCACAGCAATACGAAAATCATAACATATTATATGATACATTACTGTTCAAAAGTTTGGGGTTAGAAAGGGGTTTTTATTTTATTTTATTTTTAATGTGTTTGAAAGAAGTATCTTGTGCTTAAAAATGCATTTATTTAATTAAAAATAGAGTTAACAGTAAAAAATTATTACAATTTAAAATAACTTTCTTTTTTTATTTTAATATGTTAAAATGTAATTAATTCCTATGATGACAAAGCTGAATTTTTAGCAGTCATTACTCCAATCTTCAGCGTCACAGTATCTAATATGTGTCGAATATATAAGAAACATTTATTTTTAGCAGTGTTGAAAACAATTGTGCTGCTTAATATTGTGTGACTCATTTTTTCAGGATTCTTTGGTGAATAAAATGTTAAAATGGACAGCATTTATTTAAAATAGATATCTTTAAACACTATAAATGTCTTTACTTTGATCAGTTGTCGCTCTAATCAATTTAATGCATCCTTGCTGAGTATTAAAAAAAATAAATAAATAAAAATCAAATAAAAAAATCGTACTGACCCCAAACTTCTCAACAGTAATTGACACAACTTTTGGAATATGCCAGTTTAGTACTGAAATTAATTTTGCTCCATTAGATAAAATATTGATGAAAATACTCACCAATATCAATCAAATAAATGAAGCTAGAATTACTTTAGTTATTTTGACTAGTATTTATAAACAATAACTTTTTTAAATTTTAAATAAATGTTTTTGTATATACATCATTTTTATAAACATGATCTGTTTATTATCTATTTATCTGTTTATTATCTTAAATATATATAGTGTGTGTGTGTGTACAGTATACATATATACATATATACATACACATGCATACACAGACATAAAAATGTAAAAACTGAGTTGAATCTCTCATGCAGAGAGCCATTTACTTTGAGCATTCTGATGTAGAGCATTTCAAATCGGTCAATTATGAAGTTCCATGATGGTTAGGATGCTCCCATTTAAGGTAGCAGTAGAAAGTTCACCGAGTTTTGGAGCAGAGCTCATATGTATGCACATATTCTGTATTGCGGTTTTAATCAGAGTCTACATCAGAAGGTTTTTCCACTATGCTGTGATTTGTCATGATCAGGGATATCAAAAGATGACTTAACGGCAAGCGGGAACGTCCTTCATCTCGCCGCTCCCCCTCTGTTCATGTATCTGTCAGACCTCGTCTCCTTTTTCCATCCGCTTCAAAATGAATACCCCCTACCCTTCCATTTAAACACGCACTCACACTTAAATGTAAAACGCTCTCTGCGAGTGGCCGGTCGACAGATTACACGTTGAGCAGAGGCAATTTGCTGACAGACAAGCCTGAACATTTCAATCATCTCTAGGAAGACGGGTGACAATACTTCACACGCACTCGTGCACCTGACCCTCCAGCCCTCTCCTCTTCCTTCCTTCTTCAATGAGCCTCAAAATTGAACCCGCACAAATTTGTCTCGTCTTTTCTTACTATAAATGACAGCATTCATATGGGGATGGTGTTGCCTGATCTTTGAAACCTTTCATTTAAGTTCAGTCTGTCTCTCTCTCTTTCTCACTCTCTCTCTCAGAGATAGGATTTCATTTTGATCATCACATTGAAAACATCATGGTGGAGTGTGAGATGAATCTGGTTTAAAATGAGGCGGCCACAGCGTCTCACTGCACCTTTTATTTTTGAGAGGAGTTCTGGGATCCTGCTGTGACCGGCTGTCGAAAAATGTAATTTTAATTTTACTCTATGTCCAAGAGAACAGCAATAAACCTTGCTTCCAGAAGGCTACCAGAATACGATTTTCCATTACATGTAAATGCTTATTCTATATAAATTTCATCAAATTCATGTTTCATAATTCAATATGCTAAGGGTTGGACCGATATGGGTTTTTTAAATGGATTCTCAGGGGTCTGATCTAATAAGGTCGGGGACAGCAGGGAAAAAACAATGCTAAATGCTAATAATAAAAAGCAACAAAGCAAAGCATTTTCGGACAGAAAAAGAAATAGGCTTGTAAACTTTTTAAAAGAAAGCTTCGGATATCTTTTGTTGAGGTCTGCATATCTGAACAAACTTCCACATGTTCCATGATATATATATAGTGGTATACCAAAGTTTGGGCACCCCTGTAAATTTTCATGATTTTCCTTTATAAATCATTGGTTGTCTGGATAAGAAATTTCAGTTAAATATATCATATAAGAGACAAACACAGTGATATTTGAGAAGTGAAATAAAGTTTATATGATTTATGGAAAGTGTGCAAGAATTATTTAAACAAAATTAGGCATGTGCATAAATTTAGGCACCACAAAAGAAAAATTAACTCAATATTTTGTGCATCCTCCTTTTGCAGAAATAACAGCCTCTAAACGCTTTCTATAGCTTCCAATTAGAGTCTGGATTCTGGCAGAAGGTATTTTGGACCATTCTTCTTTACAAAACCTCTCCAGTTCAGTCAGGTTTGATGGTTTCCGAGCATGGACAGCCCGCTTTAAAATCACACCACAAATTTTCAATAATATTCAGGTCTGGGGACTGAGATGGCCATTCCAGAACGTTGTACTTGTTCCTCTGCATGAATGCCTTAGTAGATTTTGAGCAGTGTTTAGGGTCGTTGTCTTGTTGAAAGATCCAGCCCCGGCGCAACTTCAACTTTGTCACTGATTCCTGGACATTGTTCTCCAGAATCTGCTGATATTGAGTGGAATCCATGCGACCCTCAACTTAAACAAGATTCCCAGTCCCTGCGCTGGCCACACAGCCCCACAGCATGATGGAACCGCCACCAAATTTTACTGTAGGTAGCAAGTGTTTTCTTGGAATGCTGTGTTGTTTTCCACCATGCATAACGCCCTTGTTTTGCCCAAATAACTCTAAAACTATTTTAGTTTCATCAGTCCACAGCACCTTATTCCAAAATGAAGCTGGCCAAATGTGCTTTAGCATACCTCAAGCGACACCGTTTGTGGAGTGTGCAGAGAAAAGGCTTTTCCGCATTACTCGTCCATACAGCATCTCCTTCTGTAAAGTGCGCTGAATAGTTGAACGATGCACAGTGACACCATCTGCAGCAAGATGATGTTGTAGGTCTTTGGAGCTGGTCTGTGGGTTGACTGTGACTGTTCTCACCATCCTGCGCCTCTGCTTATCTGAGATTTTTCTTGGTCTGCCACTGGCCTTAACTAGAACTGTGCCTCTGGTCTTCCAATTCCTCACAATGTTCCTCACAGTTGAAACTGAGAGCTTAAATCTCGAGACAGCTTTCTGTATCCTTCCCTAAACCATGATGTTCAACAATCATTGTTTTCAGGTCATCTGAGAGTGGTTTTGAGGCTCCCATGTTGCCACTCTTTAGAGAAGATGCAAAGAGGAGAAACACTTACAATTGGCCTCCTTTAAATACTTTCTCATGATTGGATTCACCTATGTATGGAGGTCAAGGGTCACTGAGGTTACCAAACCAATTTTGAGTTCTAATAATCAGTGCTAAAGGTATTGAAATCAATAAAATGACAAGTGTGCCTAAATTTATGCACATGCCTAATTTTGTTTAAATAATTATTGCACACTTTCCATAAATCATATAAACTTTATTTCACTTCTCAAATATCACTGTGTTTGTCTCTTATATGATATATTTAACTGAAATTTCTTATCCAGACAACCAATGATTTATAAAGGAAAATCATGAAAATTTACAGGGGTGCCCAAACTTTGGCATACCACTGTATATATATATATATATATACACATACAGTATATGTATACTGTATGTATATATATACATACTGGGTGCACAGTATTTTTGGCCATGACTGTATATATATGTATATATATACAGTCATGGCCAAAAATACCGGCACCCTTGGTAAATATGGTCAAAGAAGGCTGTGAATATGAATCCTTTTGATCTTTTATTTTAAAAATTCACAAAAATCTAACCTTTCATTGGATAATAAGAATTTAAAATGGGGGGAAATATCATCATGAAATAAATGTTTTTCTTTAATACACATTGGCCACATTTAACGGTGCCCTTTTATTCAATACTTTTTGAAACCTCCATTTGCCAGTTTAACAGCTCTAAATGTTCTCCTATAATGCCTGATGAGGTTAGAGAACACCTGACAAGAGATCAGAGACCATTCCTTCATCCAGAATCACTCCAGACCCTTTAGATTCACAGCTCCATGTTGGTGCTTCTTCTCTTCAGTTCACTCATTTTCTACAGGGTTCAGGTCAGAGGACTGGAATGGCCAGCAGAAGCTTGGTTTTGTGCTCACTGACCCATTTTTTGTTTTTGACGTTTGTGTTTGGATTATTGTACGGTTGGAAGATCCAAACATGGCCCATTATAAGATTTCTAACAGAGTCACTCACTTGTTGATTTTTTTTATCTGTTGGCATCTGATAGAATCCATGATGCCATGTCATGTGTCGAAACATGATGTCCAGGACCTCCAGCAGAAATATAGGCCCACAACATCATAAATACAGCAGTATATTTCATTGTACACATGGGGTACTTTTTATCCCTGTGTTCACCAAACCCATCTTGAGTGTTTGCTGCTAAAAAGCTCATTTTTTAGTTTGATCTGACCATAGAAGCCAGTCCCATTTGAAGTTCCAGTCGTATCTGATAACTGAATATGCTGGAGTTTGTTTTTGGATGATTAAGGGAATTTGGGCTTTGTTTTCCCTCCTATTTATATTTCTGTGAAACAGGAAGCCATGGCTGGATAATTTCATGTTCATAATCACCCTGGAATGCTCAAAATTGTGAATATGAATGGGAATATACTTCAGAGATATTTTACTCATAAGAATTTCTAGGTGTGCCAGTAACTGTGTCCAACGTGTATTTGAGAAAAACATTTATTTCATAATGATATTTCCCTCCCATTTTAAATTCTTATCCAATGAAAGGTTAGATTTTTGTGAATTTTAAAAATAAAATATCAAAAGAATTAACAATGCAGATTAATTTTCACAGCCTTCTTTGATCATATTTACCAAGGGTGCCGATATTTTTGGCCATGACTGTTTATATATACATATAAAATTAATGTGAAAGTGACGTGACATACAGCCAAGTATGCTGACCCATACTCCGAATTCATGCTCTGCATTTAACCATACCCTCAGTCGTGGTATTAAAGGCTGTACATTCACTCGTCTCCCCCCCACCTACAATTCCTGTAGGCCTGAGACTCGACCTCCCAATCTTTGGATTACAAGGCCAACTCTAACCATTAGGCCACGACTTCCCAGTCGTATTATAATAATATTATAATATTATAACAAGTATTATAAAAAAAATTAAAAAAAAGATTTCTCAAAATGGCCAAATATCAGCTGATTAATCGTCCTGCTTGATATCCAAATAATTAAAATAAGCATTAAAATAATACTGCAAATTCATTAAAAAAAAAAAAAAATTCACTGCAGTCCAGAATAATTTTTTAGTTCTTTAATTAGGAGTACAATAAGCATTTTTATACATGAAATACATGTATGCTCCTAGTGGACATAACTGAAGTGGTCCAATGATATACAGCATATGGGCATAATATATTCATAACAAATATATTCTCAACTATATTAGTTATCATTTTTCACATTCTGCGATGTACAATAATATTATTTCAAAGCAGGAATATTAGATTAGCCACCAAGAAGAAAGCACCTTTCATTTACTAGTAGTACACCAAATATATTTAATGTAATACAATAAGGAAAATTATTTCCAGTATTTCCATTTCCTTGTATCAAAAAGAAGAAGAAGAAAAAAACGGTAATAAAATGGAATTGATCTCCATGGAATGTTCATGAAATTGCCAAGTATGGAAAAATTAAATAAATGTCGGGGAACAAATATGTTTGCGACAAGCCATAGATTACAGTGAAATCCACAGTGACTATCAGTACTTTCCTCATGTCCACAGTCCCAGACCAGGCAAGTCCTGTCAGCAAAACTGAGCAGATACGGGGCATATGGTGGCACAAGGGTGGGCATGAGGTGAAACAGACCCGTCTCTGCTTGTCTGAAGCGGAAATAAGGACTGATTTAATTCAAGCGATCTGCACAACTGCTTGCCATCTGCACCTCTATTCTGAACCATTTCAATTTGAAAGAAATGAGCCTTTTAAAGGGCCAGTCCACCCTTTTGATTTCATTATGCCTATCCTTTATAACGTATTTAAAAAACTTTTTTTTTTTAGATCTGTAGTGTGTAGTTTCTTTTAGGAAACCAAGTAAGGAGTCCTCACTGAGGTCAAATGGATTTTCTCACAGGTTAAAAATTCACTTTTCAACGTGTAACAAACCTAGATTACATTACCTGAACCAAACAGACCCCAAAAAAAAAATTCTAACTTGTCCCAAAAATATGACCCATTAAAACTTGAAATTAACATCAATACTAGCCTGCGAGGCTTCTCTGTTGTAAACAACTGCTGAAATAACATTACTAGCGCAAAATTATTTTAAAATGAATAAAATGCAGCACATTTTCAGGCTTTCGTTGCGAGCAGTTGCAGCATATCCTCTCTCAGGATTTTCTGGATGGTTGCTTGCCGTTGATAAACGTTTCTGTGATATGCTGCAAAGCGAGTGTAAATGCATCATCAGTACACGTCAAAGAGCTTGAATCTGATCCAACATAAATCAATATTTTTCTATTTTTCGCTGTGGATTTAGATACATTTCGACTGCCCAGAATTCTTCCCTTCACTCCTAATGCAAACATTATAATCTAATAATCTAATGTTATACTGTTATCTGGATATCATGTCACTGAAACAGTCTTGCTGAATTTCAAAACCAAACTCAAACAACAAACAAAGCGGCTTTTCCCATATGTGTGCAGTGTTCCGATGATAAATGTGTTGGGTTGAAACATGATGGAGGACGCCTCGTGGGCAATGCCTACAGCAACAGTCCATGGACGTGTGGATGGGAAACATGAAAAAAGTAAGCCAGTGTATTTGGGGACTGCAAAGATAAAGCTATATACCAAAGAATGGCTCAAAGAAATAAGATGAGCTTCAGTTGTTGATGAAAACTTGATGTAAGGCCAAATAGTGTCATTGCGAAGGGCCATCTAGTGTAGCACGCAACATGCAGCTGGATATACGGAATCAAATATATACAGTATATATGTAAAAATATATGGAAATCTTTTTGGCCAGTGAGCTTCGGGTTCAAATCCACGCTCAATAGACAACAGAGAGTAGTTCTGGACAGTACAATATACTCCACAAATACAGCAGATGTGATGAATCACTATTTACTCATAGGATATTGTTCAGAAATATAAATATATTCATGTTTCCAGACAGGAAGTCAGGCTCTGGGGGAAAATTTGAAAAAAGTTGCATTGATTTTATTACGGCAAAAGGTCGTAATCTGGAAACTGTACCAGTGATACTTTGCTTCGTAAATGTTAGCAGTTCTGGAAAACACTTGGTTTGATGCAAAAAGTCAGTATTACTAGAGAAATTGCTCTCATCTTAACAAGAAAAATAACCTTAAATCCACAACATTCAGTAACATCCGTGTATTTGATTCCTGAAGATTTAGGAGAATAAAGTGTCATTTAGAGCTTAAAAAAAGATTCATGGCCAGATTTTCCTATACCTTTGTTAAGGTTAAAGTGACATTGTATCAAAAAATGAGGGAAGATATGGGACTGACATGGTAGATAAAAGACAACTGATTTGTGAATTACTTGGGAATACCGCTTGGTGGACGCAATAACAGAAGAAGATAAAATGTCCCTTTAAGATCCAAGTCGGAATCGCATAAAATGGCACTCAACTTTCTATCCAAGAGGAACCAGTTACACTTTTGAGGAAGTGCTACATGTACAGACTCCATCAGTTCCAATGGGTAGCTGAGTTTGCCACAACAGGTAGAGAAAACTAGGAACTTTGATGTTTGAAAGCTCTAGAAATTCCTCCAGATGGTCCGAAGTTCCAACAGGTGTCCAGAGAATCTGAACCCTTCGAAGGGACCCAGAAACGCAGGACTTTTAGGAGTTCAGTTGCACCTCACACAAGCGCTCAGAAGTTCAGGAGTTCAGGTAGATTCTTGTAGAGGTCCAAGGAGTCAGGGTTTGAGAAGGCCCCACGCTGAGTGACGTCCTTACCTGCGATCACCTGCTTTACTGCGACTTCGACCTTCTTTCCACTGATAGTGTACTGCAGACGGAGGAAATGAAAAGTCAATCAGGTGGAAAAGTACAGAAAATAAAGCAAGTGAAGGAATTGCTACACAAAGAATGAACGTGCAAATTGAGCTCACCGGGATGTCTTTGGTCTCCAGTATCAAGGCTGGTATGTGTCGGGCAGAGAGAGCTACTCTGATAGCGCTGCGGATCTTCCCCACTAGCTCTTGACTGAAGCTCTTATTGGGTCCCATCTTCAGGAACAGAATCACCCTCTCCTCTCCATCACTGCTGTACTGAGGGACACAAAGGCTGTCGGAAACTTCCTCAAAGGCTTCCACTGGTTAAAGAGAGGCAAAACAACATTAGCACATTCTAAATAATTATCACCACATGTAATTAATATTCTATACAATTTTTGTTTAAATTAAGACACTAAAAAAATTAAATTTATGGAATGACCTTAAAAAAAAAAAAAATTCAGAATGGAACATTATTAATTTTTTTCTTTTAGTTTTTCAAAAGATAAGATCACACTTAATTGTTTTATTAAATTATAATTTTTTAAATACTAACTTTAAGTGAGCTTTAAATGACAGCAAAGGTAATCTAAACAAAAATAGGTGGAATAAACATACTCAATTAAATTTTTAAAATCAGCTGATATGCATCCGATATCATAGTTTCCACAAAAATATTAACCAGTTTTCAAACCATTTCTTGAGCACCAAAATCAGCACTTCAGCATCACGTAACACTGAAAACTCTGAAAATTCAGCTTTGCATTACAGGAATATATTAATAATAATTATTTTAAAATATATTAAATTAGAATTTAAGATTTTAAATTGTAATATCTCACAATATTTATATTTTACTGTATTTTGGATCAAATAAATGCAGCCTTAGTGAGCATTTAAAACAAAACTTACTGACTCCAAACTTTTGAGTAGTACTAATACATTGTATTTGATCAAAATTAAAACAATTTTGAGAATTTAGCCTGCTCCAAACCAGGAAAAAAAAAAAAAGAAAAAAAAAGTATTTATTTCTCACCAATGTTGTAAATTTCTGAGCTCCCAAAACGAACACCATTAGGATTCAAGGTTCCGTCACTGAAAATACAGACAGAACAAATACTGCTTTATACCATTACTAATCTCACAGTGTCATCATACAGCAATATTACAAGCATCTAAGCATAAACTTGAGAAGATGATCAAAATCTTCAACACAACAAAGCAGAACAAAAAGCGAGACTTACCTTCTCCCCAGCATGACGACTCCTCCCGTTTTTGGATTTATCTTACAGTAATCACCGTGGGCCCAGACTCCTGAATGAGGAGATACACACAAATATATGGATTGGACAAATAGTTATAGAAAGAAGCAGAGAACGCTAATGAAGCTGAACTGTCCTGATCGGCCTTTTCCTACTTCTCCAAACTGACAGCAGTGAGGCTTCAAGAAGATTTTTCTTGTGCTAACAAAAGCTGGCAGGTTCTTTTTTTTTTTCCTTTTCACCCTCAGAAATCATTTAATCAATACGGCGGAAAAGCTGCAGCCTCTTCTGAACACACTGAAGCGGCATGTTTGTTTTCCAAATCAAAGGGATGACTCGTTTGCTTTCTAAATCAGACAGAAAACACACTTCACTGTGACCACTTCACAGTTTAAGAGCTTTGAAGGAAGGTAGCACAGTGCATCTGTGAGCCTCTATAGGCAAATGAGTATATAGGCAATGAAGCAAAGCATTTTGGAATGATGCCTATAATGCCTATAATGCCTTAAATGCTGTCTATGGAGGCAGCTCACCAGGTTTTGAAAGAGATCTAAGGTGATGTCAAGGGTTACCTGGGAAGGTAGAAAAGTAGGCTTTGTGGTATTTGCTGCCATTTTCGTCGTTCCAGAAATGAGTGGGCTGGCACGGGATGGGCTTCAAACACACCAGCTCCCCACTCTCGCCCCAAACAGGATTACCTGAAATACACACCAAACACAACAGGTTTATTAAAGCAAAAAAATTGCCGTAATAGTTATTTATTAATCCAGAATTATTCTGCCAGGTAAATTAGGTTCTCAGCATTATTGTAGGTGATATTGTAAATATATAGGCTTTAAATAATATATATTATTTATATAATAAATCTACACTACAGTTCAAAAGCTTGGGGTTAGTGAGATTTCTGTGAAACATTAATAATGTGTAATATTACAACAATTTAAAATAACTTTTCTATTTAAATATATATTTTAAAATGTAATTTATTCCTGTGATGGCAAAGCAAAATTTTCAGCAGCCATTCAGACTTCAGTGTCACATGATTCTTCAGAAATCATTCTAACATGCCGATTTAGAGAAACATTTCATATTATTTCAAAGGTTGAAAACGTCATGCTGATTAATATTTTTGCACAAATGACATATTTTTCAGAATTCTTTGACGGTATATATACATTTTTAACTACTTCATATGTGAATCTAAATCAAACCAGATTTCAGGTCCAAAACTATTCATTTTATATTAAAAACAGTAAAATAAAATAAAAGACGACCTCTATTTCTTGACCATAATATCAGAGATAAACATGAGCTATATCTCACCTTCACAGTTCCAGGACTCCACGGCCATGCCCAGATTTCGGGCCTGAATTTCCCCTCTGTAAACAGGCACCGTCATGTTCTGACCCATAAAGCATGAAATGATGTCTGTGCCACCTGAGGAAATATTAAAAGATGTTAATATACAGTTTTTAAAGATGATCAAAATCTTCAAGGCAAGAAAATCTCACAGGTTTGAGGAGAAATTCAATATCAGACATCCTTCATGTTTCAGAATATCTTCACAACAGATAAAAAGCTCTAGAAATGTTAATTTACTTCTTGGGAACTGATGGGATGTTTTCATTAATGCAAACTTGTTGGCATAATTTGCTGATAGCTTTGTTCTCCGGTCTCCATTTATGGATCACAGCTTCTATACCGCAGCTCTTCCCTATTGATTTGTTTACCAGACACAATAGAACCAAAAGGAAGCTGAACAAAGGTGCTCAAATATCTATTTGGTCCAACAAACTCAGGCCTTTCTTCAGGAATGAAACTGGTTTACGTGATACTTTTTTTCCCTTATAAAATGCTTGTTTTGTGACCTCAGCATGCCTCAAACAGTCTTTTTGATGGCAGAGAAAAGCCAAAAACACAAGCAATTAGCCATTAGCGTAATACAAATGCAGCAACATTACAAAATTAACTGCATTTATATTCTAACTTTCCGGTAGCAAACAATTTTGCAACTTGCAGTTTTTATATCACATATGTGTGTATCATAAGGTCAGCTGAAATTGCATAGAAAACAGATAATCAGATAACAGGCAAGTCTTCATAAGTGATGAGCTGAACTGAAAAATTAGCCATTAATATGTGGATTTTAAGTGCAAGATTCTCCTCAAACCTTTGCTCATCCATGACAGCAGCTGACCTAAAAGAGGGAACTGACTGAAGGCAATAGACACGATATAGCGCCCTCTGTGGCAATGATCAGAAATGGAACGGGTACTTATGTTATGAATCGCATTGACAGAATTAGAATCTTAACAATACACAAACTTATGCTCAAGTAGCTAGAAGTGTGTGAGTAGTTGTACTTCAACAGAGTAAGTTTAGGCCTATATTTAATGAGTCACCTAGCATAAAGACCAAACCTACAACATGTGTGAGCAGCTTGGATGCTCAGTCATTATAATGCTTGCACAGAGAAGGGTGGAGAGAGAGAGGGAAAAAAATAAGACACAGATATTTGATATTGCAACCAAAAAAAGAAAAAAGCAAGACAATCAATATTTCAAAATAATGAGGTTTTGTGGAGAAAACAGGGAGAGGTGGTGTCGAATAGAGTAAAAATAGGTCTCAGAAATTGACGAATGTAACGGTTGTAAAGTCCATTTTAAAAGAAACAGAAAACAGGAGAGAATAAAGGTGGCAAAAGAGAAAAAGGTTGCTGGGACAACAGATATATGTGTGTTTATGTGTGTATGTGACAGATGGTAGGTGATATCGGGGGGGTCTATTGGATTCAGGTGATTCTGGGTGGCTGAAAGTGTTAAAGTCTCCTGCCAGCTGCCCCTCTGCGCTCAGGAGTCTGGCTGGCACAGTAACAGGAGCGGCGGGAAACAAGCCCTGTCACATATGCTCTGCTTGACATTGGGGTCAAGGTCAAATCTGCCTCGGGTTGGCAGAGGTCACGTATCTGAGGGGAGGCGTGCGCAGCGCTGATCCCGGACAAAGCCGTTTCTCAGTATCTCACAGGGCCAACAGGCTATCTGAGCTCAAGAGCTGAAGACAAGCATCACGTATCTGCTCTGCTGTTTTCCAGCACACATCTTTAGGTAGCCTGACATTTCCAAAACCTCTGGAGTCAAGAAATGTCCGTCAAAGCCTTTTTCTGAAAAGTTATGAGGTTCATGTGCTCTGCAAACGTGTCAGAATTCAACGAGATTGCTGTCATGGTATCAAATGTGAGCCAAATGGCAAATCAAAAAGCCTTCACGGCAGACATATGCAAAAACGTCTTCAGAACGCATCAAAATCCGTCACTCATTTAAGACAATTAGATAAAATTCTCGACTTTAGGTACACATTAGGATCATTTTTTAACAAAATTCTAAGAGTTCATTGACTAAACTCTTCCAAACATTTACCATGCCAAACCATAATAACCATATTAAGCATAATCACATTTAGAACATTTCTCTTAGTCGGCGCCGATAGCCTTGTGGGCAGCGCGCCGACATACAGCGCTGTGTTCGCATCCCGACCCGAGGACCTTTCCTGAACCCCCTCCTCCTCTCTCTCTCTTTCTCATTTCGCTTCCTGTCATATCTGATCTGTCCCATCACAATATAAGGCAAAAATGCCAAAAATAAATCTTTAAAAAAAAAAAAAGTTACTTAATACAGTTATTGTTACTACTGTAAAGCCATAATAAATTCCAATAAGTGTGCATTTAGTATAATATAACTGAGAAAAGACAAAAAAAAAAATCTATATAAAAATATCATAGCTGGAACTTCTGTTCTGTGAAGAGGTTATAAAGAATCAGAAATATTATTAACTAATTTGCTGCATGTTCTGTATGGTGAAACAGTCATAGTTGTGCTTTATTCTAAATACAACATGACTACTAACTCATCAGCTATCCGTTTTATATAAATGCAATGTAATAAAATAGCAAAGACTGAAAATATCACAGCTGTAACTTCCTTGTTTTCTTTGCAATAGTTCATGAAGGAACACGCGCTGCACATAAGAAGTTAAATAACAAACAGCTCTGAAAGGTTCAATCTGAATAACATGACTCTAGCAGGCTGCCGCTGACCTGCCATGAGAGCAAAGCTCATCTGGTGAAACCGCAGGGAGAAACTGGGCACAGGTGGTGTGTGAGAGAGACGTGCTGCGAGACCCCAGTCACAAACACACACACATGCACACAAAATCAGCAGTCCACCACAGCTGTTAACGCTGATGCTAATTTGTTTCCGCAGGGCCCTGCAGGCATGAGATCACACTGCGACACACACACACACACACACACACCGTACTATCAAGTGAATCTGGAGCACTGATGATTGGAGGGAAACTGAAGAGTGGGCTGATCAGAATAGAACAGAGTAATAAAAATGAAAGAGAGAGAGAAAGAGAAAGAAAGAAAAGGATGAAGGAAGGAAAGGAAAATTAAGTAAAAAGAGTAAGATAAAAGAAAAACAAAGATGAAAGAAAGAAGGGAGCAAAAGAGTAGAAACAGAAGGAAGAGAAGGAAGGGAGGGAAAATGACAGGTGATAAAAGTAAAGTAAAGTAAAAAAGTATAATAAAATAAAATAAAAGGCCCACCTGATATGGATCCCAGGAGCACGTTGTTCTTAATACAGCTGTACACATACTCATAGCTCTGAGGCTTCAATGGAGATCCTGTAGAAAGGAGTGTATGGAGGGTCTGCAGGTTGTGTGTGTTTGCTGTGAATGGACAAGAAAAACAAAATCTATTAGTTAAAAAAAAAAAGTTCCTAAAGGAAACGCTACTGCTTGCAAGGCCTCAAAAGATGATCAACAGTAATGGCCACATATATTTAAATTCAGATCAATCTACCCATGTTTTCATTCTGTAACTAACATATTTAATGCTTTATGAATGCCAGTTCATGTCAGCTTTAAAGATGAAGCTTTGTGCGTTTGAGGTATTGGAGGAGTTAGGGGATTTATTTGTTTTGCATATTTTTTGTTTGGTTTTGTTTTGCAATAACTATAGCATGTACACTTCTATTCAAATCAAAATGTAAAATGTCAAGTGCATTTGGATACGCCCCAAAATCCACATTATATTATAAACAGTCCTGAAGTATGAAGCTCAGCTCGCGGTTAATCTACTCAGAATGTCTGTAGTCTGGAGGCAGATGGGTATGGCTCACAGTGATCAGAATTATGAAACACGGTTAAACTGTGCTGAAATGTATGCAGGCGACATGCCAGGCCACCCGTCTGGGGTCCCGTGTAGAGAGGGTCTCTCGCCCCGGTTATCAGAGCCGGTGCCACACCCCACAGGCTAACAGGTGTCGCTCTGAAATGTCAAGCAGCCAAAGGGAGCAGCAGAGGGCCAGGAAGCACGTCTCTGACCCCCGACACACAATCCACTGAACCACACACACACACACACACACACACACACACACACACATGCAAAACAAATAAATCCCCTACCTCCTCCAATACCTCAAACACACCAAGAGCTTCATCTTTAAAGACGACATGGATTGGCATTCACAAAGCACTGAATATGAATATAAATTTTGTTCTTCTGTGGAACACAAAAGAATATATTTTGAAGTATTTCGAAGCTAGTAGCCACTAACTTCCACACAGCATGAGAAAAATACTATGGAAGTCAATGGCTACCAGCAACTGTCTGGTTACCCACATTCTTTAAAATGTCTTCTTTTGCATTCAGAAAACACAAACAGGTTTGTAACAAATTGAGGGTGAGCAAAAGAAGATGGAATTTTTATGTTTGGGTGAACTATCACTTTAATTTGACTAAATATTAATTTAATGTAACAATAATTCAATATGACTGAATATTAATTAAATTTAATTTATACAGCATCAGTTTCGTCCAAGTTGTCAGGGTTTGGCTGGTTAGCATTGGTACAAAATTCTTTCCATTGATGAACATTCTTGTATAGCTGCATATCCCGACCAAACAGGGTCGATTTTCATTTCAAGTTGTTTTTTTAATCCCTGCACAAGAAACCACAGGTGCTCATAAAAGTGTCTGCAGGAGTTCCTGCAGTAACTCTTTATTTAAAAAAAAAAAAAAAAAAAAAAAAACACTAATTTGATCGCTCTCATGGGCAGTCGTTACGCATAAACTCCATCTTCCACTGTAAATTGCATTTTAATTCACTTTCAGTTTGTCTCATTATTGTTGAATATTTACAAGCACGTACACACGGTTTAGTGAATGAATCAGTGCCATCTAGAGACTGCTGGGAAAGTGGGGAAATTAATGTGTACTAGGGATGTCAAAAGACAGCACTTTGGAAGCAAATTGAAACTAACAAAAACCATACACATACATTTATTAGTCTTTAGACAGTATCGGAAGTACCAAGTACAGACCCAATGTGGTGCATATGCCTCACAGATGCACATGAATAGTCAAACGAGTGCAACAAAGTGCTTTCTGACAAAGGTAAACAGTAGATTTGTAAACAAGCAAGAAATAAATGTGCCAAAAAAATCAGAACATTGGACTTTGCAGTGTAAATGTATAATAAACTAGCCACTGTCTAATATGTCATTAAAATTAAGCAAAGAACATTAATGACTGGAAAATTCAGTTGCCTCACTAAAAATACTTTTTAATTTTGATAATATTAATATTAGACTCTTTAAAGAAGGGAATGATCAACAACATATTTGTTTTTGCAGTGGTATCAACTTGATATTAAGAAATACGAAACCTCACTGGTGCTGGTACTGAAATATTGTATAGTGACAATTCTATTATGACAGAAAAAGTGAAGAAACGAAAGAGAAAAGACAGAAGGATTGTTATTCATTGCAGCTCACCGGGTTTCAGATTTCTCTCCTCCAGCACAGCCAGCCATTTCGCTCCAGTCCCAAAAATCGTGATTCTGTCAACAAATGATAAAACAAATGGACAAAAATGGATGTTAACAATTATTTGTATATTTTAAATGTGTAAAAGCAAAATTGATTTCTTAGAGCTAGCCAAAGCAAACTGAAATTTAGGAGGTACAATACAGGGCAGGCTGGCAGCATCCTTAAGGAACCTGAGGTACGCATACGTCTGGCTGGGAATCACGTCTCTGAGAAATATGAAAACCTAATTTCCACAGCACTTTAGATTTTCACGCTTTCACTATAGAACAAAAAGTGGAACACTTTCAGTGTCAATGAGGTGGAATTGATCTAAATGGCCTGTTGACCTGCAGAGGCCTTGGTCAGCCATCTCTTGATGAAATCACTCGCGGTCAGAAATCAGGGGCCAGGGGTCAAGCCAATGCAATATCTGAAGAGCACAGACAAGCTTAAATGCTGTCAACACGGTTGTGTTAGTGTAATCTCCATTTGTCTAGCTCAGTGTAATACTGTGTTTACTGCAAATTTACAGTACAGCAGACTTTCTACTACATAGGGTGTATAATAAATGAAACTGCCCATTGCTAAATATAATTGGAATAGACCTGTAAGTATAACCAATAGTTTACAATTAAACATAGTGAAAAAAAGGATTTCTATGTACTTCAGTGTTCACAATGCACAACTTGAAGATGCACAACAACACATCAATGTGTCAAGTATAGAGCAACTACTCATTTTACATTCAAAACGTTTAACCAATCACAGGGAACTTGCCTAAAGTGCAAAATGTATAGCATTAAAAACATTTAAGCTTCAAACAAAAAAGAGAGTCAGGTAAAACTAATCTATATTTGTCTTGGGCAGTCCAAAATATCAAAAGCTGCACATAAATGTAATTAAGTATCCATCTAAACTTATAATGTCATTCTCTGTTTTTGTTCTTTTCCTCTCTATAGTGTCCAAAAAGAGACGTCCACTATGTGGATAGGTGCCATGACAAGGTCCTGCTTGCGTGTGATTTGGTGGCAGCTGGCAAGGCCTGGTTAGTAATGGGTCGTTTAGGATGTAGGAAGAGAATTGTATATGAAATGAAATGAAGCGTGATTTCACAAGCAAGATATCAGTCAGAGAAAAATGGGAAAACTTGCCAGTACCAATCTAATGATATGACCAACCACTGATCTTCCTTCCGTTTATAGCATCATGGATCTCTGATTTACTGCATAGTCTGTCCATAGAATTCATCCTGGGGTTGTTCATTTGTCTAATATTTAAAGAAGTGAAGCTCGTCTAAATATTCAGACAGCTAATTTCGTACAAGCCACATAATTTTGGCCCCATCTGCACATGGAAAATTACAACTGGCAAATGAGACAATTAAGCAAGTTTGGAATATAGAAGTAAAACCTCAACCAAATGCAATTCAGTTACATCCGTTATAATATATAGGTGTATACCAGATCTTAACCTGATATTGACTAGATACTTAGCTTATTGGTGAAATATCTGGGTTTATAATCATCAGGCTGGAGGTTCAAAGGGGAGATCCATCAGCACTGAGAAATGGCACTCAGATGCAGGTTTCTCCAAGGCTATCCCTTTAACTCAACGTGTCAAAGTCATGGAAAGTTTCACTGGCGCCAAATGTACAGTGATACATAAATATTTTAACTGGATTGTAATAAGCTCATTCTTGACTTTAAAACCCAGCTCATTTCAGATCCCGGACGAGCCCCCAGTTATAAGTCCCAGCTCAATGTGTCTATCAGGGGTGTCCAATCCTGCAGAGTTTAGCTCAAGCCTGAAGCAACTAATCAATCTCTTCCAAACAGGTGTGCTGGGGTTAAACTTGACAGGAAGGTGGCCCTGCAGAAGCAGGATTGGACACCCCTGGTGAATATCTTGACCAGCGCAGTTAAGGAAACACACAATGTTATTACAATAATTCAGAGAATGAAATATCTACATTACTTAACTCGTGCCAGAAAAGCTAGGTAGCTCCAGCAACCTAAGGTATGATTCAATGAACGTAACTCTCTGGATTGAATTTAAAACTGTTAGAATTGATTGTGGGTTCCTCTCAAACTATGGGGAAAGTATTGTGTCTATTGTCTTACATTTCAACACAATCCATTCTTAGTCTCTTCTGTCTTATAAAAGACCAAAAACAGGAGCTATTTTTCCCCAAATACAACAATACGGGACAAAGAAAGAGTTGTCTAGCATGACCAAGTTTCACAATGGTCCTTTGTCCAGAACAGGCATCCCGTTTGCCTTCTGATTGAATATTGATCATTTGTAAACATTAAACACAATTAATCTGAAAGGCGAGCGTTACAAGATAAAAGCTAATCCAGGATCAGTATATTTGTGCGACTAAACATAGAGGGACAAAAGAGGGCGAAAGTGAGAACAAGTTTTATTCATTGTTTAGTGGACATCAGTGAGAGTTCTACCTTCTCTGCAGAACGGAGGTGGACAGGTTGATTCAGTCTGAAGTTATGAACTTTATTCAAATGTCTACAAATTTGGACTGCATGATCAAATACAGCCAAGTACAAAGGAATGTTTCCCTGCTAACACAACTGATCGCAGACCTCGACTGAAGCGATGATCCCAGAATACATTCCCTCACAAACTTACTTACAAAGAAACGGGAGAAGTGTTTCTTGACAATGTAAACAGACAACAGGAAGGATAAGCTTGTGATTGTTTTATACAGAATTGCACAGAACAGGAAAACTAAGATACAGAGCTGAAAAATATAGATGAAACAGTGCTTGGTGAGATTTTGGGAGCATTTTGATGTTTTTCTATTTATTTTTGCTCCAGTTTCCTAATGCTTTTCTCACTCGCAGCTTCATTGGCTGTTGCTTATTACTGCCCTCTCGCTTGTCAGGATAGTGAACACAACTGAAGACTAAATGGGACACATTTCAAAGTCTGAAACGAGCTTGAAATCTGTTGTAGCCTCTACAACCATAGCGTCTCTATGAAGTGTGCTTAAGTCCTGTAGTGTGCACTTAGTTAAGAGGCCCAATTTGATATTTAAAGGAATGAAAAACAAGATCTTCCTTGCTCTTTTGAAATAAAACAAGTTGCCATGTAAACATCCTCCTAGTCTAATAATAAAAAGGTTCAGAACAGTTGAGGTTCACTGCTTGGAAGTTCTTAAAGTCGTGATGAAATGGAAGCAGCAAAAAAAAAAAAATGTAGGGGGCACTTGGTTCTATCCATCGGCTGTTGATTGGAATTAAAAGGTAAAAGGTTTGGGTTTGATTTACACTGAACGATGGTGCATCCACTAAATTTAAAAAAGAACAATCTTCTTTTCATTATCACAATAAACTCTAAATAAACCCTAAATTGCCCAGGGAAATAACTTAATTGGTGTCACCGACAGGGCTCTAACTTTAAGCTAATCTCACAAAGACAGAAATACAGAGACTCTCAGATACAAACCAGAGCTGCCTTTCAAAATTAGGACTGTTAAATTTAACATTATCCATTTGATACAATTAATAACGATATAAAATAATGTGATTAAACACATAACAGAGTTTAAGCATGCCTTCTGACCCATATGTAAATTCCACATTAGGAATATTCCTACCATTGGAGCAATTGATGCTTGAAATTCAGCTGTTACTAAAGGCAACACGCCTCGCCAAATCACATTTACAGAGTACCGCTCAAAAAGAGTTCACACAGGATGCATTCTTGCGTTTAAAATAGCAAGACAGAGTGCAACTGCATGGGACTGAACAGAACAGGGGTTTTGAGACATGCCAAAACGCAACAGACCAATATTTTAATAAGTACAGAATAAATGCTAGAATGAACTTTACTTCAGACAAAGTAAAGAGTGACAAACTCAGTTGCAAAATGAATTTTTGTGGACTGCAGAACTGTGCTAAGCTTATATTCAATTATTTGGAAATCAAACAAACTGAAGTCATTTTTTGTAACATCTATTGCTTTACTCGTTTGCCAAAATGTTATATCTTGAAATTTACTCTTCATTCGGGGGCGTTTTTATAATTAAATTGGCATTTTACATACACTACCACACTGTAAAAAATCCAATTAATAAAATGTTGGAAGGGCAAAAATATTTAAGATGAACTCATTTTATTGCTTGGGCTTAGTTGAGAAGACATATTATATCAAGTCTGTACAAATATATTATAAAAACATTAAATGAATGGTTATTTTCAAATCCTGTCAACATTCAGAATGCTAAATGTTGACTAAACTAATAAAAACAAATCCAGCTAACACCGAGATCATTCTGCACGTGCCTGAGTGACTTCGTGGGAGAAACAGCGCCGCCATCTTGTCAAGTTCACGCGTCAAGTAAGTCCCACTAAATAAATGTTATTTATTTAGACTAAATATAAGGAAAATCATGCAACATATTCGATTTTTTTGGAGTGGACATTTAGAAAGTGTTTTATGAGTTGTATATCCGAAGAAAAATGGATATAAAGACAGTGTATGTCAAGTTCAAGCGTCAGCTAAATTTAAGTCAAGTGGCACTGAATAAATATTTGTACTTAACGTTAGACTGAATTTATCAAAACGTACATTTAAAAGGTGTAAATGTTTTATTTAAAATGTATATATTTATACACAAACGGACAACATACAAAAACATTCAGAATAAGCATTGTATGATATGTCTGAGGGAAATTTAAGTGAAGGGAATATGGTCTTTCACCTTGTTTAATCCATAGAACACTTAATATCAAAAGCTGTGTTACTATAATGAATTTTAGCCAATTTTGGCGTGTTGTATGATATTTTTGTGCTTCCGTGACGTGAAAAGATATGAAGGGGATCGCACGGTCTTTCTCTCTTTTATAAGCCCTTATGCTTAATACGACTAATGTAAACCACAGTAATGCGCTCATTTGAAGTTAACACGGGCATGTCGAATGGGTTTTTGCAATTGTCCCGTGAAGTAAAAAGATGACATTAAACGTGACTAACAACAAGCCACGGTGAAATGTCGCTCTTTTCAAACGGGCCGGATTAACGTTTCGTTCTCGTGAAGGCGCTTCGGAAGAGAAGTTTGAACAAAAATGAACAACTGAATCGTTTCAAAAGGCCGTTCAAAGCGTCTCAGTCAGTTCCCTAGGTAGTGAATCACTAGATTGTGCTCACTAGTTCCTGCACTGGGAAAGACCATGGCTCAGTGAACACTGGGACAGCTGATCAATCAATTTGTAAAACGTCACCACTGGTATTTATCAACAACAGGCAGGACCGTTATATTTTGATATTATTTTTATGCTATTTTAGGTATCTTAGCCCTATAATATGAAATGTGCATGCTCCATTACAAATTCAGTCAGCATCAATGCTCCCTGTTGTGCAATAGATTGTGGAATGGATTTGTGAAAAAAAAAATTGCAACTTTTGTTTCATCACAAATTTAATTAACTAATATGGATAAATTGTAAATGATTTAAAAGGCATTATTTCATTTTTTGAACTTAAAATGTACTTTTCTTTCTCCATCAGGGTGTGGCCAAAGGTTTCATTGGTGCGTTTTCAATCTTTGCAAGATTTCAGATGCAACCCAGTTAGTTCTTCCAAGGCACCAAACACCAGACCGCTCCACTGCAGCTACATACCATGTGTACTTTCAAGACTAGGAGTTTATTGTTTTCATTCCAGGTAACATGTGTAAATGTTTAGAGTTTTTACTACAATTATAAAGTGCTTTATTGTTCTCAGTGGCATCTATGCTAATATTAGTCTGTTTCATTCTTATTCCGAGGTCACCATAGCCACCCAGATCCAATCTGAATCCAGATCAGATGGTGGATCAGCTCCTAGAGACGACCTCGACAGCCCTGAATGTCAGCGGAGACCATGCCAGCTAGATGAGCTCCAGAGACAGATCCCCTCCAAAGACCTCGTTGGCCATCGGGACAAGACCACGAGAACCAGACAAGTCCTCTGCTCAATCTGACCTGTTGCAGCCTAGAATTAAACCCCCGACTGTGCCTGGTTTCTCCAAGGTTTTCTACTCAATCTCTGTCACCGATGGAGTTTTGGGTCCTTGCCACTGTCGCCTTTGGCTTGCTTATTTGGGGACGCTTGGCTGATTGCACAGACATTATTGAAAGAGAGCTGAACTGGATGATGTCAACACTGAATCACCAATGAACTGACTTTAACTGGAAAAAATAACTTGTTAATGTCCTCTTGCATTATTAACAAACTATTTTCCTGTTTGACTCTGTAAAGTTGCTTTGACAATCAGTATTGTATAAAGCGCCATGTAAATAAAGGTGACTTGATTTGATTTTATATACTGTAACACCTTTTTTTTTTTTTACTTCTGCCTCATTTTAAAGATGTAATTGTGAACAGTAATAATGTGTGTAAATGTTTGTTTGCTAACTTTTTGTTTAGCTTGTTTAGTTTCTTCTTAGTTCATTAAACAAAGTTTAAACTGAATTTTGCAGTTGTATTACAGATGTAATGTTTGTCAACTGGAGCTTTAAAGGGATACTGCACCCACAAATGAAAATTTGCTGTTAATTTACTGACCCTCAGGCCATCCAAGATGCAGGTGACTTTTTTATTTATTCCTGTATGTTTAGTTTGTATGAAAAATGTTATAAATTGAGTGTTATTATATGTTGCATGCGTGTGTTTTTAGTGATTGATAAACACCAGTTAATCATTTTTAATAATTTTGTTAAACTACAAAAATATGTTTATGTAGTTCCCCAGCAATATTTTATGATGCCCAAATAATAAATCTTAGTTGAGGTAAAATATAAAACACATGGAGTAAACGGTTAAATTTTAATTGACATAACTTTCTGTAGTCTTCTAAATGTTTGACCAATTAAAACATTTTAGTTGAATGGACTATAAAACTAGTTCACTAAAGGTTGAGCCAACTAAAAATGTTGTTCAACAATCAATTCAGATAATATTTTGAAGTCAGAAATTGACTGAACGTAAAATTTCTGTGGTACTAGTTACTAAATAATAATTAGTTGAAACCGCTTGAAATTTTACTATTGAAATTTAATACATTTAAAATGTAAATTATTCCTGTAATGCTAAAGCTACATTTTCAGCATCATTACTCCAGTCTTCAGTGTCACATGATCCTTCAGAAATCATTCCAATATGCTGATTTGCTGCTCAAGAAACTTTTCTTATTATTAAAGCTGAAAACCGTTCTGCTGCTTAATATTTTCTGTGGAAACTGCATTTATTCAAAATAAAATGTCTTTGTTGCCATTGCCTTGTGGATTAAAAATATTAATTAAAAAATAATAATAATCTTACTTACCGCAGACTTTTGAATGGTACAGTAATTAATTACATTCATTTGTAAGTAATCCATTACATATTATTTTTCATTAAGAGTCAACCCAAATTAAACATTCAAAAATGAATGTGTCTCTGAAGTGATTTAAGCAGCACAAACGGATCTGGTGAGTAATAAAAATGTGTGTGTTTTCTGGCTTTCCCAAAAGCTGCTGCAAAAATGTCTCTATTTTCTTTCTCTCGGGAAGAGGCAAGACAATGAGAGTTAAGAATAGAGGCTTTCACCAGCAGCCAAGGGAGCTGAAAATGAGCACACACACACACACACACACACACACACACACACACACACACCAAGTGTGATCCAAAGGAACTCCAGTGTCTGTTGCACTTCGATCATTTCTGATCAATAATAACAGGTAAACTCTGAAAGGAACTCAATGTCACATTAGAGGTGGCCAATTAGACCCATCTCTTTAAATCAGGTTGCCGTGGTGATGTGGTGTCACTTACACAAAGGGCACAGCAGATGCTGGTGATAAGCACTGCCACACCTCAGCCAATTACAGCACGGGCATGAGGAAAAAAAAAAAAGAGCGACTGAAGCTCCTGACTGTGACACCTTCATTATAGAGTGTTTTCTCACACACACACACACACACACACACACACACACACACACTTACTTACCCCAGACGGTCTACAAGGTCCCAGAGCACATTGGCACTAGGAACAAGAGGGGAGCCATCATACAGGACCACAGAAGCCCCAACGGCTAGAGAGGACACCAGCCAGTTCCACATCATCCAGCCCGTCTGCACATAAAGAGACAGATCTCCTTTTAGATTGGGTCAGAGACTACGTTTTTGTCCCAAGTTTGACCAGATTGGGCAAAGACACCAACTACTCAGCAAAGTTTAACAAACAGTGATCATAATGGGCCATTTCAACCCAAATATCATTTTGAATATCACACTAGACTAACCAGATATTGCAAATTATGTGTACCGTCATTTTGCTAATAATACTAAAAGACATAAAGGATAGAAAGTACATTGTCCTAACAAAGACATAATGGAAAATTATGTTAACCTGATTTGTTAATAAATGTCCCTAGAGTTATTGTGAACGATTCATCAGTGTATGTCATCCTAATGAAGAGAGTTCATCAAAATGTAATATTGTAATCTGTCTCTGAAATTACTTTGTTTTTTTATGTAATAATATCAAAGACTATGGAGGTGGTGCAAAATAATATTAATCAATCATATCATATAAACTAATATATGTTCTGTACACTGTAAAAAAATAAATAAATAAAAATAAAAAAAGTTGAGCCAACTTAAAATTTTTAAGGCAACCAGCTTCAGCAGATTTTTTTTGAGTTTTTATTTTTGTGGGAGATTCTCAAATTTTTGTTGTATTAACTTAAAATGACAAGTTGAGCAAACTCAAAAATCTGCTGAAGCTGGTTGCCTTAAAAATTTTAAGTTGGCTCAACTTTTTTTCTTTTTTTTTTTTACAGTGTAGAAGTATGCAATCTACATGCACTAACGTTCAAATATTTGGAAGAAACTCATACTTTTAATCAGCAAGGATACATTTAATTGATCAAAAGTGACCGTAAAGACTTGAAGATAAATTCGAATAAATGATATTTATCAAGGAATCCTGATGTATAACAGTTTCCACAAAAATATTAAGCAGCACATCAGTTTTAAACAATTGACAATAATAAAAAATGTTTCTAGAGCATCTAATCAGCATATTAAAATGACGTGACACTGCAGACTGGAGTAATGGCTGATAAAAATTCAGCCTTGCCATCACATAACTTATTTAAAAATAATTTTTACAATCTATCAAATAGAAAATGTTACTTTAAAATGTACACATTTTTCACAATATTACAGTTTACTGTATTTTTAATCAAATAAATGCAGCCTTGGCGAGCACAAGAGACTTCAAAAACCATACTTTTGAACGGCATTGCATACTCTATGTTGCTTACAGAGACTCAGTCAGACTGCACAGCTACTTTGGAGAAAGATGCTGTTTTCCACCATCTAAGATGCCAGATACATACCGTAGTGTAATATATGATGACATCATTGTAGGTCATGTTGCCATGGAGAACGTGTTCTTTAAGATGCTGGATGAGAGTGCCCTGGGGAACAGAGAACAAAAGGGTCAGACTGTTGTTAAACGTTCACAGTTAATGTGATGAACTACACCTGTGGTTACTTTGCTAGGACATCTGTGTGAACTTCAGGACAACTGACTTCATACATCCGTTACATATCACCTTGAGTGGAAAAATGGCTAAGAAAAGTCAAATCAGGAGTCTGTAATATCAGAGGCGACATAACACAAAGCATCAGTCAAGGACGATTGTGTTTATTTTTCTGGATCTCACATTATTCTCAAGTTCTTTCTCCTGCGCTGGTGTTGTACGTTTAGAAATGTTCTGGCAGGCAGGGAACGACCTAATTAGCGAACTAAAGGATCAGCGACACTGCATGGATTAAAAAATCTTCACATTCCTTTTCTTCTAACACCGTACCCTGCAACAAGCGCCTAACACGTCTCCTAGCGAAAGCATTAATTGCAAGTGCGTTCATTCATTCGTTAACTGCCATAACCCGACACGAGTACTGTTTTCATAAGAGCACCCATAGAGCGAGAAGAGAGAAACGCGTCTGCATGTGTCCATGTGCGATTGTGTGTTTTCATACACACAGCGCTCTAATTATCCAGCACGCAAGAGAGGCGTGAGACACAAATGACGCAAAGGCTGAAGGGAAAAGCTGTGAAAAATGAAAACACGGTGTTATACACACACCGACCAAGCGCATAAAATCTGTGATTGTAAAACAAAATTTTTTTTAGTAAAATTAAAAAAAGCAACCAGTGCTTTTGCCTTCCCTGATTTTTTTAGATGAATTTTCTGTGCAGTGCTGATTTTTTAATTGAATTTGTTGGTATGTGGAAAAAGAAAGGCTGATTTAGACCCATGTGAGCTGCTGTGTCCCTAATGTTGGGATTATACGGGAAATGCATTCAGAAGGGATGAGAATGGTGCACATAATTGCTCATCCCAATTGCATCCGGCTTATAGTGCCTAACAGGTTTTAAAACTGCCTCTTACTGCCATCTAGTGGTCAATGCTGGTGATTCAAGAGATGCTGTGTATGATGTCCAACAGGAAAGAGGTGCTTTCACACACTTTTGGCATCCAGAAATCCCGCAGCAGTTCAAGACGCAGACCAAGTGGAAGGGTAAACTCAGTAGACTGAAATATTAGTTCAGCTGTAACTACAACATTCCAGCCACAACAATATCAAAAATTTATCTAAAATTTGGTGCCACCCCAAATCAGTGTTATTTTAGTTATTTACAATATATTCATATTTTGAATTTATTTGTATATTTTCAGGTTTCATCTTAATTTTAGTTCATTTATGTAATTGTGTTATATGCTGACGTCATTTTTATTACTTTTTCATATTTATATTTAATTTATTTTTTATTTCAGTTTTCGTTTTAGTAATTTTAGTACTTTAACTGAAATTAAACGCACTGCATCATCTATTTATTCTTATTCTTTTTCAATTATATTTAACAAATTTTTCTGCTCTTATAATCTTTATTTTTTTATTGTTCATTTTATTTCTTACTCATCTTATGATTATTTTTATAAATATATAAATAAACTTGACTTAAAATAAGTTTAAGTTGATTTCCAAGGGAAAATTATCATTTTAATTTTTCAATTTTGTTCATCTAATATTTACATTTCATTTTATTTCAGCTTTATTTCAATAAACAAAAACGATTTTTTTTTTTTATAGTTTCAGTTAACGGAAACACTGCCGCAAACTCTGTCTATGGGTACATAGATAATTTTAAGCAAATAAAATGCATCAATATGTTCCTACATTATAAACTGATAATTTAGCTGTTGATATTTGCACACCTGCTAAACAAATGCTTGCATCTCTATTTTCTTTCTTTATACATCATGTTGGGGACGAGGCGCTCCAAAATGCATACATCAAGAAATTGCGCAGAGTACAATATTTTAAATTAGACTCTGCACAATGTCTTCAGTGCGCGCACACACTCACCCCAGCAGAATGCACCATGCACTTGGGAGCTCCTGTGGTGCCAGAAGAGTACATGATGAAGAGAGGATGAGAGAAGGGCAGCTGCTCAAACTCCAGCTGAGGGTCCTGATCCCCTTCTTTACCTGTGGCCAAAAAGTCATCCAGGAAGACACTGAAAGAAAAGTACAGGAGACAGAGAGTCAGGACTGACTGCATCCTAACCAGACAACACTGGTACGTTCCAATCACCAAATAGTGCCCACAAAAATGAACTTCCCACGGTATTCGGCCATCTTAAAGGGACAGTTCTCTCAAAAAGACGATATTTTGAAGACTGTTGGTAACCAAACAGTTGCTGATAGCCACTGACTTGACAAGAAAAATCTATGGAAGCACCAAATTCCTTCAAAATATCTTTTATCTACTGTGTTCAACAGGGGAAAGAAATTCTGGAAGTGAATGAGGACAATTTTCATTTTTGTATGAACCATCTCTTCAAGAAAGACTGCAAATCAATGTGTGTTCTAAGTAGTAGTTTAAAGCTGCAATGCAATTAGCACAATCACAGGTTGCAAAACAGTAAAGAAGTTTCATAAAAAAAATAACCAAATCACATTTTTCCTCTCTTATGTTCACTAAGGCTGCATTTATTTGATCAAATAATAATACAAAGCAGTAATTTTGTTAAATATTACCATAATTTAAAATAACTGTTTACTATTTAATATATTTAAAAATGCATTCCTGTGACGGCAAAGCTGAATTTATAGCAGCCATTACTCCAGTCAGAAATCATTCTAATATGTTGATTTGGTGATCAAGTAACAATTCTTATCATTATCAAATGTTGAAAACTGTGATATATATTTTCAGAATTCCTTAACGAGTAGAAAGTTCAACAGAACAATTTATTTAATGCACACTTACTGAAAAAAGTATTCATTTCTTCAAAAAAAATACAATACAAATTTTACTGAACCCATACTTTGGAACGATAGTGTATATAGAAAAGGTTGGTCATTTATATTTAAAATATATTTATTAATACAAGTACACTACACCCAAAACTCCTAATTATTGCATGACTCAAGTTGGGGTTTAAAAAATGAATATGCTTTGTCAAGTGAATTGAACTTCTACATACAAATGAAAGTACCAGCGCAATTTCTAATAAAAAGAAATGTGATATATTGTAAACACACATCATGCACAGACCTGTTGGGAATCTTGGAGAGGTCCGTATCCTGTCGAGAGCGAACGTATGGAATGACCACAACCTTCTTCAGGTCAGGGAGACCTGGGGGGGAAATATATGAGGATCCATGAAATGCATGCATATTAACAAGACAAAATTATGGGAAAATTGTGGGCTGAAATGTGTGCTTTATACCTTTAACAACGTTTTGGAGTTTCTCCATATGGTCGTGCTGCTTGCCGTTGTACACAACAGCTGCTACTGAGAATATCAACTTGGGCTGGATCTGAGAAAATCGGTCTAGAACTCCCTTAAGATGAAAAGAGACACTTTAAAGAAAGAATAAAAACACCTGAGTAAAGCTCAGGTAAGCTATATTATTTTATTTTTTTTAAACTTTCTATAATAATATTTAAAATACACTATATATACACAAAACATATAGTCAGTACAGAAAGCATTTTTCCAAGATTTTTTTTTTTAAAGAAATGAATGTTTATTCAGCAACGATGCATTAAATTGATCAAAAGTTAAGACTTTTTAAAGACAAAAGATTTATATTTCTAATAAATGTTGTTCTTTCACACCTTTTCATTCATAAAAGAATCCTAAAAAGATGCATAACATTAATACAGTAAGAAATGCTTCTTGAGCATCAACATATTAGAATGATTTCTGAAGGATCATGAGGCACTGAAGACTGTCATTTCTGCTCAAAATTCAGCAGTGTCATCACAGGAATAAATTACATTTTAACATTAAAATGAAAACAGTTATTTTAAATTGTAATAATATTTCACAATATTACTGTTTTTACAATATTTTCGATCAAATAACGCAGCCTTGGTTTTTTTTTTTTTTTTTTGAAAATATAAAAATGAAAAACAATTCTTGCTGTGCCCAAATGTTTGAACAATAGTGTATATACACATTGAATCCAGTTAACTGCAGTAATATGCTGTAGCACCCTGACTTAACCACAGATGGCAGCAACACTGAGTTTACTTTAGTCAATAAGCCATGGTGAATCTATTTTGCTTTATCTGCTAGAGCCTGTCCTATTTATGGAGTAACCTCGGCCCTGAGGGGGCTGTAGACTTACTTTAATCTCCTCATAGGAGAGTGTGTGAGAGAGAGGCAGGAGCGAGAGGTAATGTGTGTGTGTGTGTGTGTATGTGTGTGACAGAATGTCTGACATAGCTAACAGGTCACACACACATTTGAACACAGCCAGAATTGATGGTTAGGTGACCTATTTTTTTGTACATGGGGGCAGACATGTTGCGATAATATGACCAGTGGAATATTACTCTATTATTATATACTTATTTTTGCTTGTGGTATATATAGAGTGCATTTAAAACAAGACGAGAACAAAGCGGAAGCTCATGACAACAAACTGCCCCAGTGTCAGTATGAAGGCATGTGGGCATATGAATGCCGGGTCTGCGTGGTACAGCAATGCATGGCAGCCGAGGGCATTCTGAGTCACTCATTATGCCAACGTGCATATCTGATATTCATACATCAGGAAAGGATTTCTCCACGCCACTCACTGGATCCATCGGTGTCAGTTTTTTAAATCTATTACTTATTAAAATGAATAATCTGGCACTTTAAATTTCAGTGACTGACAGTGAGGAAGGAGTAAGCCAAACTATTTTCTGTGTAACATGCACTACTATTTAAAAGTTTGGAGTTGGCAAGAATTTAATTTAATTTAATTTTTTTTATACTTTTTTCAGCATACATACATTAAATTGATCTAAAGTGACAGTAAAGACATTTATAATGCTAATAAATGCTGTTCTTTTGAACTTTCTATTGAAAGAATCTTCAATGTATCACAGTTTTCACAAAAGTACTAAGCAGCAC
This sequence comes from Onychostoma macrolepis, assembly GCF_012432095.1. Lineage (NCBI taxonomy): Eukaryota > Metazoa > Chordata > Actinopteri > Cypriniformes > Cyprinidae > Onychostoma > Onychostoma macrolepis. The sequence continues at coordinate 3,632,116 of NC_081159.1, forward strand.
AACTTGTTTAAACATTCATAATAATAAAATATTTTTGCACAAAATCAGCATATTACAATGATTTCTAAAGGATCATGTGACACCGAAGACTGGATCAATGATTTACTCTAAAAATTCAGCTTTGCCATCACAGAAATAAAGTACATTTTATAGATATATTAAAATAGAAAACAGTTATTTTAAATTGTAATAACGTGTGACCCTGGAGCACAAAACCAGTCTTAAGTCGCTGGGGTGTATTTGTAGCAATAGCCAAAAATACATTGTATGGGTCAAAATTATCGTTTTCTTTTATGCCAAAAATCATTAGGATATTAAGTAAAGATCATGTTCCATGAAGATATTTTGTATATTTCCTACTGTGAATATATCAAAACTTCATTTTTGATTAGTAATATGCATTGCTAAGAACTTCATTTGGACAACTTTAAAGGCGATTTTCTCAATATTTACATTTTTTTGCACCCTCAGATTCCAGATTTTCAAATAGTTGTATCTCAGCCAGATATTGTCTGATCCTAATAAACCATACATCAACGGAAAGCAGAGAGACGTTTTTTTTTTTTACAAATTTAAAACAATTTTACTGACCCCAAACTTTAAAATGGTATTTAGTGTACATGAAAAAATTAAGTGGCTGTGTCTGTCATCATTATTATTATTATCATCATTAAAAAAAAAAAAATTCCCAGGATCAAAATGATCAACCTGATTTAGGTTATATAAATTTTACATGTTCTGATGATCCACATCTCACAGAAAAATGGAAGTAGTTGCTAAACACTCAATGTATATTTTTAACATGATTAAAAAAATAATACATTATAGTTGACACATGGTAAAACAGCAACCATTGTGCATGTAAAGCTCTTACATTGACACCAAAATCTGGAGAGGTTGAACTCCAGATGGCACCTATACTGGCAGCAGCGAGCATAGCCTCAACAGCATGAATCCCATTGGGAAGATATCCTGAGGTAAAGAGAGAGAATATATCACACAACATTACATTATCAACAGCAATGGATCACCTAAATTGTGCGAGAATGACTCTTAGGAGATGCAAGTTATTTTAGTGAGCACTCAGCAGGCAGGCACAATATAATAAAAATGATTATCCTGCCAAAAGAGAGTGTCACTGAAAATATTACACAAAGGTGGGCAATGATAAATACAGCTCCTAATATGCAACTACTATATAAAAAAACAATTGCAATGCCAACGAGGCATTTGACTTCACTAATATACATGTCTTATATATCATATATCAAATCTAATTCGTTACATAAATCATTCAGGCTATTCTATTGTCTTTTCTAGTGAATCCTATTTGCAGCCTAGCCAAACAACCCTAACTCTTGCTATTTAACTTAACTTCTCTTCTTTCAGCTCTGAGTTTGTGGCTACATTTGATGCTCACTTTGGTAAGAAAGTACCTCCCCAAAATACTTGCAGTTTAAATGTAAATATAATTTAAGATCTTTGAACAAGATGGAGAAAGGAAAGACAGAAAGCAACACAGAATAGAAATGATGTCCATTAGCTAAATGATACTGCGGCAATAAACCTTGGCCTCATCTGCAAAGTGGCCATATATTCTCTCCTACTCGTGCACAGACAAGGACACTCTAGAGAGAAACACACTTTATACATGAACACACAGAATTGCACACCCTAACAGGAACAATACACTCAGCCTATGTAAACGTCTACACTTTTAAAATGGCATAACACACAATCTTAAAAACAGACACACCTCTGTGAACACAGTCATGTTTGCATCCACGTAGACATAATTATAAAACGGGAACAGTAGTACAGGAATTGTACAGCAGAATTAACTCTCACACATTTTCATAGCAATCTACATGTTCTTATGTAGTTGATTATTATTGCAGATAAACTGTGTTGGATTAAACATACTTTATTTTCCCACTATAAGAAATGTGCTTTGGACTAGATAAACAGCAGTCACTCATAACACTCAAACACACACAAGGGGACTTACACATACTCTGAAAATGGTTCTTGCATTTATTTTATTTTTAAATATTTAAAAAAAAGATATATTTAATTTTAAATAAAACATTTGTCAAATATTTTTAAAAATTTGATTTTTTAATTTTATATTATAATAAAATATTTTTTTTAATAAAACAAATAATTCTGAATTATTTTATTTATAAATATAATAAAATGAAAAGGTATTCATTCAAAAGTTATACTTATAAAAGTTGTATGTATTAAATTTCCCATAAATGTACTTATTTTAACTGGCAGACCATAAGTGAACAAAAAAGATATCCCAGGAATATTTTTCAAATCTGTCCCCAAAGAAGAATCTGAATCATAAAGATATTCATAAAACTATCCTAAATGTCTTAATACAGTATAACTGTATAAATCTCTATTCCATCTTGCTCACTCCCCTCTAATACTCTACAGAGACTTGCATGAATAAATCTATGCGTGTATGTCATTGAAACGGCCTCCTCCCATTTACAGCCATTACAATATTAGCACTGCAGATAATGAACCCAGTGGCAGCAGAATGACGTCAGCGATTACACACACTTTTTTTCTCCCTCTCACATCACCATTAAAGACACCATTACTCACACATGCTGCCACAGTGCAGGGTGGAGACTTAATAAGCATCTGAAGCTTCTAACCCACCTCCGGCTTCAGCATGTCTGAATGCACTGAAGTTTTAAATCTGCACTGCTTGAAAAGACTAATTACCCCCGCCACGGTATAACTGCACCCCTCTTATTCTCCATCCACAGCCATGAATGGCTCTGGCTGAACCCCAAAACTGAGACAGAATAGAGGAGTTTGAGATTTCAGGAGCGACTGTCTGGCTCTAAGATTTGGGACATTCGTGAAGACAAACAAGGACAGAATGAAAAAGCAGGAAAAACAGGTTAGAGTGCCTAGACCCGATGCAATATAAAACAGTGTGTTAGATTTTCTTGTATTTGGTTCAGTATTGACTTGAATTTCCTCAATCCGCTACCATCAACTGGGTCAAATGGATGAGTGAGAAAGCGCAACATAAATAATAAGAAACAGACAAAGTGAAAGAGAAAGGGAGGTGATGCTCACCTACGACCCTGTCTCCAGTTTTGATGCCCATCTTCCTCATGGCAGCAGCGAAGAGAGCGACATCACGCCTCAGCTCTCCGAAAGTCACCTTGACGATCTCCTCATTTGCTTCAGCTTAAAAAAAAAAAAAAAAAAGATTATTTTTTTTAATCGTTGATTATGAATCTCAAACATGCTAAACAGACATGTCAGGGGAAAAAAATAATAATAACAAAGAAAAAAAAAAAAAAGAATACTTTTTAAAATAAAATTATTATTATTATTATTATTATTATTTAAAGGTAGGCCTATTTTTAGTTAAATTTTCTTAATAATATCCATCATAATAAACACTAGCATTCAAAATTTTAATATTTTTTGCAAGAAATCCCTTTTTCTCACAAAGGCTAAAAATAAAATAGCAAAATATTATAACATTTTAAAATAACTAATTTCTCTTTGAATATATTTCAAAATGAAATTTACTTCTGTGATGGGAAAGATTCATTTTAAACAGCAGTGTCAGAAATCATTCTAATATGCTGATTTCTTCAGTACTGTTGAATAAACAGTTGGGCTGCTTACTGTGTTTGTGAAAATCATATTATTTTTTCATATTTTTTGGTAACGCTTCAGTATACAGACCAATTCTCACTATTAACTATTATTAGCATGCTTATTATTAACATATTGGCTGTTTATTAGTACTTATAAAAGCACATATTCTGCATGACCATATTCTACATCCCTAACCCTACCCAATACCTAAACTTAACAAATCGCTACTAACTATTTATAAGCAGCAAATTAGGAGTTTGAGGCAAAATTTGTAGTTAATGGCGAGAATAGGGCCATAAAATAAAATGTGACCTATTTTTTTTATGAATCAATTTCAAAAGAATAGTGTTTATTCAAAATATAAATCTTTTGAAAGATGATAAACGTGACTGATGCTTTTGATCAAGTTAATGCATCCTTGCATAATGAATGAATACATAAAAATCTTTCAAATAGTCCCGTATGTAAAATAGTCTACATTATAATTAAATCTACTTTATAGGCTTACATTATCAGTGCATATCAACACAGAAACTTTAATGAGCAACAAGAGAATTCTTTGCCATCTGTGACTGTGGTGCAGCAGAGATATCGCAGTCAGCTCGGCTAATGTTTTTCATTACTGTGTACGTAATCAGCAAATGAAGTGTTAAATTTAATTTGCGCTCCAGAGTCCTATGTAATCTACTTTTTCAGGTAAATGAGCCTCCCTATTTCACGAAGACACAAGCCAACGACGCAGGTACATTTCTGATAGATGCCACTTTGGTAATTACATCCGCACTTTCCTGGACCTGGACCGCATCAGGACATCCATCACAAAATAAAAGCACAACTACGTGCATCCCGCCCCTACACAGACACTAAACCCACAAATCAAATTACAGACAGCATAACTCAGTTAGTGTTACATTAGCCAGAGGACTGCAATGACAGATTCTATCTATACAGATAAAACACATATGCACACAGCGCTGTTACTATTTTAAAGTAGCCATTTGTGTATAAGGTCAGATTGACAAAGGCTCAAGGAGATCAGCAGATATACAGGATCTTGTTTTGTATCGGGAGACATCTGGTCATGGAGATATATTGGTAATAAAATGTGTAATGAAATGTTCAATAAAAAAAATAAATAAATAAATGTAAATGGCAACCAGGGTTTGAATGTAGTTGATGCAGTTCTTAGATAAATAATAAAGTTAAAAAATATATAGTATTGCTTGAGAGTGCAGTTTGGGAGTGTGGAGTGAAATCACCATTATCTGTTTTTATATGACCTGATGACTGCCACAGAATTCAGTTCTGCTGATTATGATTATGTCACGGCTTCACTGGTGACGTGTAGGTCATTCAATGAAACAGAGCATAATGCTCAAAGCTGTAAATAACACAAAGCTGAAAATGCCCTTGAAATAACAGACAAATACTCCATTACTCCATAAGACACTCTGCATAACAAAGCTTCAAACATCAGATTTTTCTCATTGTATTCTCTAGGGACAACATGCAGTCAGACAGCCTTTTAAATCACAACAAAAAACCAGCCAGAAGGATCAGGATCAACCAGAAAGGGTGCATTTTGCAATAGTGCCCATCTTAACCTGCCTAGTATTCAGCTACTTAGATTAAATTATTTTATTTAGAGTGCATGAAACTAGCACAGTCCAGGGACATGCTCAGTAATAGTTTACACAAAACTCAGAATGCTGATGTAATAAATTCAGGTAGTTCAGAGATTGGCCGTGACTTACTTGCAGCATAGAGAGCCACTTTGTCTTGGTCTTTGTGTTTGAGCAGGTTCTCTGCATAATTCAGTCTGCTGCCTTTAAACCACTCAGGTGCATCAGATATCCTTTTAGACACATCAACCACCTGAAACAGAGAGCGAGTAAAGTCACACATCAGCCTGTTTGATGGAGCACCTCTTTTTTGTACATCCGTTTGAGAAAGGGATATTTTAGTCGACATTCTAGCCACCACCCCGGTACTTTGATATGAACAAACACCCTTCCCAACTATTAGTTAGTTTAACTACACAAACATACTGTTGTCATAAAACTGAATAATAAAACAATCTTTGAGTCAGCAAATGATCAAGGCAGAGCATGCAGTAAAATAATTTGAGAAGGATATACACAGAAAAAAAGCCATATATAGACTTCAGATGTTATTACCATTTAGAACTACTGTCTGAACTACTGCTGGGAATATTTAAAGCATTATTCATCATATCTCTGGCTGAGAGGGTGTGTTGGGGCTTTTCCGTCTAAGACAGCTGTAGTTTTACTTAAAGGGATACTCCACCCCAAAATGAAAATTTTGTCATTAATCACTTACCCCCTGTCGTTCCAAACCCATAAATGCTTCGTTTGTCTTTGGAACACAATTTAAGATATTTTAGATGAAAACCGGGAGGTTTGTGACTGTCAAGGTCCAGAAAAGTATGACAGACATCGCCAAAATAGTCCATCTGCCATCAGTGGTTCAACCGTAACGTTATGAAGCTACGAGAATACTTTTTGTCATAAAACAAAAAAACGTAAATCGACATACAAGACGTATCCCTGTGTCGCGGCTGACACGGAAGAGCGCATGCTTTTTGCGTCCAGGGGATATTCTCCAAAATGGCGCAATGATGACGCAGAGGAGACCTTTTTGTTGAATAAAGTCGTTATTTTTGTTTTATTTTCCGTACAAAAAGTATTCTTGTCGCTTTGTAACGTTACGGTTGAACCACTGATGGCAGATGGACTATTTTGGCGATGTCTGTCATACTTTTCTGGACCTTGACAGTCAATGGGACAGTCACAAGCCTCCCGGTTTTCATCTAAAATATCTTAAATTGTGTTCCAAAGACAAACGAAGCATTTATGGGTTTAGAACGACATGGGGGTAAGTGATTAATGACAAAATTGGGGTGGAGTATCCCTTTAAGTAAAACTACAGCTGTCTTAGACGGAAAAGCCCCAACACACCCTCTCAGCCAGAGATATGATAAGAGCTTTAAATATTCCCAGCAGTAGTTCAGACAGTAGTTCTAAATGGTAATAAATTCATAAATGTTTACTAGGATAAAGTCAGATGATTCATACGTGACTAATGAGTTTGTCCATCATCTCTGTCATCTACTGCACTTATACCTCCACAGAAATAAGACTGAAAACCAATCACAACGTGACAACTACTACATCATCAGATTTCTTAGTTGAAGTCCACACTAATTATTCATTGTCACGATGACATCATTTTGTGGCAATGCAAACCTGGGTGGCACTCATTACACAACAGGAAATGACAAACAAAAACATAAAAACCCTCTAAATGTGAAAAAAGTTGATTAATATAAAAAGGACAAAAACATGGGGACTTACCTCCTCATACATCTTTGAACAAGTGATGCCACAGAATTTCCAAACCTGTGCCCAGAACTCTGGATAACTGTCCACGGACCACTGATACAGGTCATTATAATTAGCTTCAAAATAAAAATTATTGAAAGTACCATTAGACAAAATGCATGGATTATTTAATTTAGCAATGATGCAATACTACAATAATAGACTTTTTACATTTGATCTGACCCCCTATGTTTGTCATTTGCAACAATTCAAATATTTACTGCATTAATTCAGTTTTTTCTAAATTTAATTGAATAGTTACACATAACTAATAAAAAAAGGGGGCCAAATGTAATAATTTAAGAATCAACTATTGAAAATAATCTGACTATAGACATGTCCCCTTTAAATCATTATATGCAATATTATTATTTATATGCAATAATAAAAAAAAAAAAAAAAAATTATATATATAATATATATAATTTTTTTTTTTATATATATATTTACTAGTGTCAATTAGTTTTCCTCTTATTAATCAAATAGATACAACAGTCCCTATAAATGGTGTGTATTCCATTTGTTACTAAAACAGTTTTACTCTTACTATTAAGATTTTTCATGCAACTACAAACTAATGAGACAATACTGGAGGTAGCAGCAACAACAACAACAACAACAACAACAACAACTACTACTACTACTACTACAATACCAACAATACCTACTAGCTCAATGCAAATAGTATAGTTATCTAATAGCTATTAGGGTACTAGTAGCAAAGTGAATAAGTACTAGTATTTCATTAATACTGAATATGTACTGTATCTTATGAACAGTAAATTGTGAAACTGAAAAAACGTACTAAGCTCTATTCAATTACTCACCAAGTATTAAATAGCTACTAGTAACATGCAAACAAATACTAGTTCGCTAAAGCAGTTAATCATAAATGAAACTGAAGTCACGCCTGCTGAGGTGCACGTAGATAATGAGACTATACTGCCTGGTATGACGGCCATTCTCTATTCACTCTATATGCTGTCAGTCTGATTTGAAATTCTGGTCTTACAACTCATAGTGTGTACACATGCATTGTGATGTGGCATGCACGAATGAATAGAAATATGTGGACAGACATCCCTTCCATGCAACTGAAGGAGTTAAAGGCAAAATGGATCCTGGAGAAATTTTAGTGGGCCAAATCTGCCTCTGAAAGCATAGTTAGAGTAACTGTTTTTAATAAAATTGTGGCCATGACTATCCCAGAATGAGCTATTAATGGGATTAACACCACACCATAGTACTATGTTTTGTTTTTCTGTGGAATAGGGGTGTGTTGTTAGCTGACATACTAGTATGCATCCATTCTAGCCCAGGCTGGCTCTACTCACCCAGATTCACCCCGAAGTCCCGGTTCACCTGAGTCCGGTATCGGTCCATTTGTGTGTTTCGTTTAGAGTCCGGGTACCAGAGCACCTTGGACTCCATAATCTCCTCGCTTTTGGCCTCCGTGTCTTTAGACATGATCGGATGACAGGTATGTCGTGAATAACCTATGAAGACTGCAAGAAACGCACTACGCGAGTTAAACGGGCCGATCCGGTGATCGTGTATTGGTGCAGCTCAGACACATGGGTCACTTCCGAGCGTCAGCCGCACATAATCAACCAGCATCGGCGGAAGCCACGCCCACCGCCCAACCGCACACCACCCTGCCAACCTCCATATGTTCTTCCGCTTCTTATGTAGTGCCAGGTTTTTACACAAATTTATGTTTATGATTCAGAAATAATTCTGAAGGAGTTTTTATTTAATAAATACATAGATTTTTCAGAAGTTAATGGACCAGCATTTGCATTTGTTGGCTTGCACATTCATGGTGGACGGTCTATCTGTTTTATCTAAGATAGAAATGAAAAGGATATCCGATTTATTTCTGCCAATCGGTTCTTCTGAAGAGTTCATTTCTGAGAAGGACTTTATTAATAAATAATCATCATCATAACGTCATGTCTTCGCACCTGACATCCCCGAGTGTCATTCTCTTAAAAGTTTGAATAAACCTATATTTATATAAGCACATAATTCGATATACTGCGTTTTGAAATGATTTTTAAAACACCTTTAAAGGGCAAAAGGGTTAAAAGGTTAAAAACATAACATAAAAGCATAAATAAAAAATACTCTAAACTTTTCTTTCTGGTACACTACAATGTTCATACGATATATATCTTATATAAACTCATTCGTCAGATCGTCGAATCTGTTCAGGAAGAACTGTTATCGGTTCAGTGAGTCAGCGAACGAATCTTTCAGAACGGTGTTTGTGAACCGATTCATTTGATTGAAAAGAATCGATTCAAAAGAACGATTTGTTCACGTATCAGTTATCTATTTATAACTTCATAAACTAAAACGATTAGTAATGGTGATCAAATAAAGTCTCAGTCTCAGTTGGGAACAGTTATTTTGAACTTCAGACTGCATTTTTCGTGATTACACTATATTAACAAAACATATAAGGATAAGAAATACGCATAGTTCCTATTATAAGATCCAGAACAATTAAAAGTAACAATGAAGGGCCTCTAAAAGTGTTACATAGATTCTTATTTACGTAGAATAATGTATATAATACTTGCTCTTGACCACTGCCATTTAAAGGGTCTTGGATAAAGCATTACTGTTAGGCTTTGGCGGAAGGATATCGGACTGCGTCGCAATTAGCATGTCTTTTATTCCATTGGTTGCTAAAGCTGGTCTCACATCAGCCGAGACCACAGCACGAGAGAAAGCAACATGGACAGACGGAAAAGCGAACCAATCACAGGCCAGACAGCCGTTCCGCCTGAAGCGCCCAGCCAATAGAAAAAGGGATCATTTAGAGGTGTGCCCAATCCTGAGCCTGCTGCCTTCAACATGATCGGATGGGAAAAACATGTCAAAGGTTGCTCTGTGCTAATCTTCCCATACATTTATGCAGATGATTTGTGTTTTCTAAACATTATAGTACAAGAGAAAGGTACTGGATTGTATATAAAGAGCTGCTGAATATTTTTTGCAGAGTCAGCAGCAGTGATATCCAAGGCCAATTTCATCAATAGCCTATTTATAAAACATTTAGCAAATAGGAGTTGCTTCATAAATTGGCTATGTACACTTGGCTGATTTACATTTAGATGCAACAAAAAGAAAAGATAAAAAGGACCTGTGCTGCTTGTTCGTGATGAAACAAAGGAATCATGTTGAAATTTCTGCAAGCAATAAAAAAGTTTCATAAATGAATTCAAAACGCTGGATCTGCAACCCATCCACTTTTGTTTTTAGTTTATTTCAAATTATTTGTACAGTGCTTTTTACTGTACACACTGAAAGCAGCTTTACAGGAAATAGAAAAATACAGAAGATAAAAAAAGAAAATAACAAATCATAATTGCATATCAGTCTTGCCCTGTAATGACAAAAATGCCCATCACCATGAAACCTTAAAACCATTATTTTGCATTTTGTTGGACAATTTCTGTTTTTGTCTATACACAAGCCCACTGAAATATGCTAACATCAAACGTGCACAAATGTGAATCTACAATAAACTGTACTATAAGTACAATACTAAAACAGAATTTCAGGTCTTTGCACTTGATTTGCATCCTGAGGAATTTACTGACGTAATCTTCACAGATTCAGTGTATCTGTAGGCCTATGCATTTACATAAACACAAATGTGAGGAAAATAAAATTGTCTGTCTGTCTATCTATCTTAGTAAGACTGATATGAAGTCCACAAGGGTTAGTGATAAAAATGTGCTTTTATAAAAGGAATGGGAATTGGGTCATGTCTGCCCCCTCTGGGCACAACAAATAAAAAAAAGCAACAATGCACAACATTATATACAAGCCAAATATGGATGTCTTAAAGGCACAGTGTTCATTATGATTGAGACATATTATGTAAGCCATTTTAGACAGCATTTGGATCAGCCCTCACAGGGATACAAGAGATGCAGCTGGCTGAATAAAACGAAACGTGTTTGCAAGAGAATCCCAGAGTATCTATGACAGAATAGAGAAGAAGAAGAAGGGAAAACCCTATGTGGAGGTGATTTTAGACACAGTATACAGTATGTTAAACTGTATGAGGATAGCAAATATCAAATGCCAAGTACAGCTACTTTGGGTTATCAAAAAAATAAAATAAAAATCATGCTGTCAGCATTATATAATATTCATTTCATTTGTGCAATGGTCTGTTGGATCAACATCAGCATTACTGATTATATCACAAACTATTTTTGCAGAGCAAACGTAACATTTGCTCAAACGGCACAAGCACCTTTAGGATGCTAAACTCATCCATTTGCTTAGCTGTGTGTCAGACCAGATGCGTGATTTAACCCTTTACAGACAGACACTGACTAGAGCTTCAGAGAGTTCATGGAGGCCATTTGAAGAGCCAAATGAAGCAATGTTCAAACAAGTGTCTGTTGCATCACGTACAACATCCTATGTCCAAATTATAAGGTGAAGCAACTTCATAAACGTTCAAAAAACTTTAACTGCAGTGTGAGCCAGGGTCAGACATTAACTTTTTGTTAACTTTAAATCAATTCCAGGGGTATGTTTTAGATTCGCGAGGGCAATTATAATCACCACCTTAATAATTGTCTGTGTTGTAAAATACTTAAATTTAACCAATTGCTTCAATCAATCAAAATACTTTAAACTGTTGCCAATAACAATTGACTACATTTAAGGAGCTGCTGCAGTATTATGGCAAAAAACGATATTGTCGACGATTGCTCTCGATATTGTAATAATGAATATTAATGTCGATTAACAGAATACATTTTTTTTTTTTATTATTATTTTGTGTCTGCGTTTTGGGGAAACGGCTTGTCATATACAACCTGAATTCCGGAAATGTTGGGACATTTTTTAAATTTGATTAAAATGAAAACTAAAAGAATTTCAAATCACATGAGCCAATATTTTATTCACAATAGAACTTCGAGAACATAAATGTTTAAACTGAGAAATTTTACTTTTATCCACTAAATGAGCTTATTTCAAATTTGATGCCTCCTACAGGTCTCAAAATAGTCGGGACGGGGGCATGTTTACCACGGTGTAGTTTGAAGACGTCTGGGCATCGAGGTTATGAGTTTCTGGAGTTTTGGTGTTGGAATTTGGTCCCGTTCTTGCCTGATATAGGTTTCCAGCTGCTGAAGAGTTTGTGGTCATCTTTGACATATTTTTTGTTTAATGATGCGCCAAATGTTCTCAATAGGTGAAAGATCTGGACTCTAGGCAAGTCAATTCATCACCCGGCTCTTGTACTACGAAGCCATGCTGTTGTAATAGCTGCAGTATGTGGTTTTGCATTGTCCTGCTGAAATACACAAAGCCTTCCCTGAAATAGACATCGTCTGGAGGGGAGCATATGGTGCTCTAAAACCTTTATATACATTTCAACATTCATAGTGCCTTCCAAAACATGCAAGCTGCCCATACCGTATGCACTTATGCACCCCCATACCATCAGAGATGCTGGCTTTTGAAATGAATGCTGATAACACGCTGGAAGGTCTCCCTCCTCTTTAGCCCGGAGGACACAGCGTCTGTGATTTCCAACAAGAATGTCAAATTTGATCTCGTCTGACCATAGAACACTTTTCCACTTTGAAACAATCCATTTTAAATGAGCCTTGGCCCACAGGACACGACGGCGCTTCTGGACCATGTTCACATAAGGCTTCCTTTTTGCATGATGGAGCTTTAGTTGGCATCTGCAGATGGCACGGCGGATTGTGTTTACCGACAGCGGTTTCTGGAAGTATTCCTGGGCCCATTTAGTAATGTCAATGACAGAATAATGCCGATGAGTGCTGCAGTGTCGTCTCAGGGCCCAAAGACCACGGGCATCCAACAAAGGTCTTCGGCCTTGTCCCTTACGCACAAAGATTTCTCCAGTTTCTCTGAATCTTTTAATGATGTTATGCACTGTAGATGATGAGATTTGCAAGGACTTTGCAATTTGACATTGAGGAACGTTGTTTTTAAAGTATTCCACAATCTTTTTACGCATTCTTTAACAGATTGGAGAGTCTCTGCCCATCTTTACTTCTGAGAGACTCTGCCTCTCTAAGACATCCCTTTTATAGCTAATCATGTTACAGACCTGATGTCAATTAACTTAATTAGTTGCTAGATGTTCTCCCAGCTGAATATTTAAAAAATGTCTTGCTTTTTCAGCCCTTTGTTACCGCCATGCCAACATTTTTGAGACCTGTAGCAGGCATCAAATTTGAAATGAGGTCATTTAGTGGATAAAAGTGTATCATTTCTCAGTTTAAACATCTGTTATGTTCTCTAAGTTCTATTGTGAATAAAATACTGGCTCATGTGATTTGAAAGTCTTTTAGTTTTCATTTTATTCAAATAATAAAAAAAAAACGTCCCAACATTTCCGGAATTCAGGTTGAATTGAATTATTATATTGGTTCTGGTTTCACAAACATGTCAGTCCATGACATTAGTCTAGTCTTGTGAAAGTTATGCAAAAACCCGTTATAATCACTGAAGCTACGAAATTAATGTTTTATTTACATCGAATTTGCACTGTGTAGTATAAGGGAATTAATAAGCACAAAAACATTCAGTAAAATGCAATTTGATGCAGTGAGAGCGAATGAAAATGACTTTTTTCATTCATTTTCGCATTTTATTTTAATCGCTACAGCCATAATCGATTGTCGCCTATTATGATCCTGGTGTGAGCAAATATAAACTATAATACTATTAATGTGAGTCAGGTTGAGCTCAGTATATATTTTTTAAATTTCAAGACATGTTGGTCAAATTGTATATTACATTTATTAAATCATTTTTGGACCACCGTTTCATCTTAGAGAAAATCATTGAACAAGTTTCATAAAGGCAAAAATATGTTACAGACAGCGCAAATAATACCACAGCAAGCAACATCGCAGGTGAACACTCCTGATGAAAATTATACAGTACAAAGCAAACCTAATATAGAAATCTAGGCATTTGCTACGCAAAAATACCAGTTAAGGTCTAGACTTCACAAAGATTCAGTGCTTTCTAATACAAATCAATCAATGACGCAAAGTCCTCAACACACAATAATTGGCACTGGTGCAGTCAACTGGGATCTATGAGAGACAATGTGAGAGAGAAATGAGTCTTTGCAGTTAAGTCAGTACAACTCCCTTATGTATAATGTAACAGACATTAATAAAATGCATAATATTCCACAAATAAATTAAGGACTCGACGTGTTACTGCAATTTACAAGAACAAAATTAATTGCTTAACAGTGCGAGTAGGAAAACACCTGTCATACATATTTCTACAAGCAAACTCAGCACATTCACTCTGCATGGAGTACACTTGAAATCACAGCTAATGATAAAACTGTCATAAGATCCAGAGCATTTTCCATGGTATATTACTGTGGCTTCTCATTCATTACAGATATGCAAGTACACAAGACAATTTTAAATACAGGAGTGTTTGCTGAGACATGTATATGAATAATTAATATTAGATGTCTCCAGTACTTGTACAATAATGCTGGTACATTGCAAGTACACAAGAGTTTGCTATTTGGAGATTCCTCAAGGCTGGTGCTTATATTGTATGATTTCCTTCACACATTCATACAGTAAAAAATGGGCCTTCTTGATATTAGTGCTTTCCAGTAGGCTTGAGTTACAGTACGTCACAGCATTGAAACCGCGACTGGTGGAAGGGTGAGAGACAGTTTCTGAACTAAAATCAGTGAAGCGCAGGAAGAGTGGTCAATATTTTTGGCTCGCTTTCTTTGAAGAGAAAGACTGTAAATTTTTAACATGTATCTGCTAAAAGTTAATTTCATCAATGTCTAAAACAGTATAGAATGGCATCAACACTGACACAAAGATTAAACGCCACAAAACTTTCACTTTGAATGAATAACGTCTTTAAAACAACTGGCAGGAGACAAACGTAATATAAAAAAAATGATAATTCAGTAGCAGAAATCACCAAAAACAAAACAAATTAAAATCCATAACACACAGTAAACACAACCTTATACGATATGACGCAAAACAAAAACATTAGATGTTCCCAGATGAAAACAAACACACAAACAAAAAAAACCTACTTTCAATGTACACTACTGTTCAAAAGTATGTGGCCCGTAAACATTTTTTCATTTTAAAATAACTGTTTTCTATTTTATTGTATTTTAATATATAATTGTGTCACATGATCCTTCAGAAATCATTCATATATTCTGTTTTGGTGCTCCAAAACATTTCTTATTATAATCAAAGTTGAAAACAGTTGTGCTGCTTAATATTTTTGTGAAAACTGTGATATATTTTTTTCAGGATTCTTTAATGAACAGTAAGCTTAAAAGAACTTACAATTATTTAAAATATATTTATAATGAAAAATGTAATACATATTGGCTTAACAACAATTAAATATTTGTAAAAATCTTACTGATGCCAAACTTTTCAACAGTAGTATTAAATACATCACGTAAAAAATAATAATTATGTCATTTTATGGAATGAAAATATACTTGAACACTGACCATTCATAATATTTCTCTTAAAATATAAAAACATGTATAAAAATGTTAAATTACAGTATTATTTTAAATCTATGAAGCAGGGAATAAATGTCCGAAATATATTTTTAAAAACATGCAAATTAGCTTTGGCTACAACGGTTTAACAAGGTTGAAAAAACATGACAAATTAAAAACCAAAAACTGGAATGAAAGTTAAATCTGCAAAAAGAATAAGTAGTAGAGTGAATAAGAACCAGCAGAGAAGATGGGACACAGGTTAGATTAGTTATCAGGCATTTCAAATAGACAAAATGCCACTGTGGATGGTACCATAGAGGCCACTTTCTTAAAATGATTTTTCTAAGCAGCACTAATAAGTAGTGGGATTAAAACAACGTTTAATCAATCCCTTTCTATAAGTGTATTAAAATGGTACATACAATTAATACAATGATATCATGCTGAGAACAAAGTGCATGACCAGGTATTACCCTGTACTTATCTAAAGCACACGAGAACATCTCTCTCTCTTGGCTGAAGTTGGACAGAGATACTGTTGTACATTGCAGCACTGTAATTTTGCTGCCAGGAACACTGGTCTGATATCCTCACGCTTCTGATAACTAGTTGCTTTCTGAAAGCGATTTCCACATACATCTCTATCCCTGATAGTGCTGATCGGTCCTGAACTCAAGAGTGACCTCTGGCGACCTCAAGAAGAGACAAGGGAGAGATGAAAAAAATAAAAAAAGCAGTGATACTGACTATTCTTCACACTTTGAGTGTTTCTGAATCAACTCTCAATTGCATTGCCTTCATGATTGATAAATAACACACTTACAGAAAATGCCCAAACAAGCTTATGGAAAAGGGCATAACACCGCGTAATGGACTAACACACTCAACTCAAGGCTTGCAGACACACACAGACCCACAGTATACAAAAAGTCCTGATATTTAACTACAGTAGAAGTGGACACTAATAATACATTCCACAACAATAGGGTGAATCTAATAGACTCTTTTCAGCATATCAACAGGGGAATTTATCAAATTTCCGTACATGATTCTTGCCTGACTAAAATGTTGGGACATCCTGAGAAAAAGGAGCAAAAAAACCAAAAAACATTTTTTATTTTTTTCTTCTCATCCCATCTCACAAACCCCAGCTCTGACCCTCAGCCTGGGGTCAAAATCATTTCATTGGTCACTTGAGCGCTCTAGGTTTTCAATCACTCTGCTCAAGCGGATGTTAAGGAGGCGGATCTGGGTGTCGAGGTGGTCGATCTTCTCCTCCAGAGTTCCAGGCCCGCCCCCTTTCCGCCAGAATGCTCCCACCGGTCCCGTCATGAAGTACACGGCCATGATGAAGCACAGCGGCAGCACTGCTTTCTCCGGGTCGCCCTCGAATTTCTGCAGAATGTACAGGCAGGACAGGGCAAAAAGGGCCACACGGGCCAGCCAGAAGAAACGGCCAAACACTGCGTGGAGGACGTAAAAGAAGCCACTCAGGAACAAGGACAAGAACCAGTAAGACACCAGCAAGGCTGCCACCAGGAGAAGTGCGCGAGCAGGAGAACTGGACACGGACGATGGACTGAAGTAGTGCGTCAGGTTAGAGGCTGAGGAGAGCGAGAGAGATAACAAGAACCGGAGGGGGAAAAAAAGAAAACAGAGACAGACGGAAATAGAAGCAAAGATAGGGAAGGGAGAGATATGAAGGAGGTTTTAAGGACATGATTTTTTGCATCACACACAAACAGTGAAGATGTGCTATTTCAGTCACTGACATACATAACTGCAGAAATTCTGATCTAGACTTACAGTCGATGCCCATAACATCGAGCAGGTCCACCCACAGTTTCCACAAGGTGTCCAATAATGAATCGACTCCATGAACAAACTTCTCTGTAGTTTTTGAGAAGAACTGCAAAACATTGACAAAGGCTTTTTAATAAATTAAGACGGCAAAAACGTTAAATGCAAACATATATTAGTGTGAATATTATAAAACATGCATAGGTCACAGAAGAAAATCACCCGACTATCTATACATTTTATCTAAATTACATTAAACTGAATATAAGATTTAGATTCAGTTAATTTTATTTTAAATACACTGCATTGTGACATTATTTTCATGACAATTAAGCATATCCCTCCTCCCATTTCTCATTAGTATAATGTGTGGCATTTTATTTATTTTTTTTGGTAACTATCATTTTCAAAGAATGATTCATTTAAAAAGTTATCTTTTATTCTATTACATTAAAATATTATTATAATACAAGGTTAACAACAACAACAACAATAATAATTTGCTTTACAGTAATAAGAATGAGATATTTTCTATTATGGCAAAGATAGGCTAAATAAAATAAAATTTCTTATTTTCTCAATTTATAGCTTATTTATAATTATAACAGTACAGTTCAAATGCTCAGTACAAAATTAATGTACATTCAAATATTTAAAAGTAATTAAAATACACCCATATATTTTATATATATAAAAAAACAAGTAAATAAACTATGAAAAATTAATAATTGTGTAAAAAAAAAGAAAGGATTGTTGAGGCCATTTAATGAGCATAATTAATAGACTAAGAATTTATGAAATCATTGTTAAAATCATATTTTAATTATGCAATACTTAAAAATCACGTATTTACTGAAGTTATTATTATAAAACGTAACCGATAAAACATAAACAAGTCCGAAATAGTGGCAGCACTACAAAGCACTGACACTACCCAGAACCTAGTGACCAGATAAACAGAAAGATGCCCATATACAGTATGCTCTCTAGGTAGGCAGCTCAATAGGTTTTGAGACGCAGCCATTGAAAGCTGGTGATCTCTTCAGGCCTTAAACTAGTGCACCTGCAAACAAAACTACATTTTTAAACTGCATGATCTTATATGGACCTTGTACATAGCCCTGATGTTCTCCTCTCCGAAGATATTGCTGAGGATTTGGTAGAAGCCACTGGCCGCCCTCCTGAAGCTGTTCGGGCTGCTGGAGTCTCTCTTGCTTCGCGCCGCCTCAGTCAGGAGGACGAAGGCCAAAAACACGCTCAAAACCACGGCCAATTTCGCTCCCTTCATCCTCGTAGACGATTTGACAACCGGTGATGTGCAACAGAGAAAATTCTGGACGGCAGCGGTCGAATAGAGCTTATTATAGACTGAATAAAGAGATGTGATGTGCCGGAAGTAGACGCTGCGGAGAGATGGAGGAAGAAGCTGCGCGCGACTAGAGAGCGAACCGCAAAAGTGAGCGGGACCGGAAGTCTAAAAATATTTTATAATAAAGGTCTTAAAATTGGCCTAATTATTTTTATGCAATGATGGTTTAAAATGTAAAACACTGTTTTTGGCTAAGGCTAAAGATTAAAAGGTACAGAATAAAATTAAAAGCTTCGTAAAACAAGGAATGCTACGACGGCGTTTTAGTGCATCGTTAAAATTTTTTAAAAATGTAAGATTACGAGATTAAAGTCGTAGTATTTCGAGAATAAAGTCGAAACTACGAGAATAAAGTCGAAATGTTTTGAGAATAAAGATTATATAGTTATAATATTTTTGAGCGAGGCTATTCTAGCCTTTTGCTCATGCAAATAGCCCGGATTGGAAGCACCGGGAGATCCAAATTTCAGTTTTCAAAATCTGTCAGTTTTATAGCGAAATACAAACAATATGTAGGCTATATTGCAATAATGTGTTTGTTAAGCGGCATGTGAGTCAATCATCTTTCTGATTACAATAACGAACGACGAGACATTTTCATTATAAATTAGGCTAAACTTTTTTTTTATGCCTTATGATGTTCCTTCAATTTATATCTTGCTATAAACTTGAAATAAAGAGCAAAAACACATTTATAATTTGTATTTCGTTATAAAACCGGCAGAATTTGAAAGCTGAGCTGTGTGTAAAAGCAACAAAGCACAAAATTGTTGTGATTACTGGTTGGCTGGCGCGCTACAAATAATGAATGGAAGACGTTAAATATGTCCTCATTTACAGTATACCATGAATAAAACAGTTTGTGAATAGTCACTTAACGTTTACAGCAGAAAAGACAACAATATAGCGTATGTTAACAAATTTGAGTCCACTTCAACCTTTAGAACGTTTTATTGCTGTTTAATTAATCAGGCTGTGTGAGGAATGAAGGTTTGGGACGTTTTTGTGGAGTAGGTGGTGGAATTTTCACAATAATTTAATGAATTTATTCACATAAATACAGCGATCTGTCACGCCACATTAAAGATCTTGAAAATCACATTATTGTAAGACACATAATTTGTGTTTGTTATAAAACTGATTTTGAAAGCTGAGACTTTGTTTTATATTAAAAGCACAAAGCTTAAGCTACTGCTATTGTGTGGCTGGCGCACTACAAATAATGAATGCAATGGAAGACATGAAATATTATTTCCAAGCATACTGTCCCCGCGAGTATGACACATGGTATGATTTCTGCTAATAATCCCACATAGCTATATTTGTAGTGTATTAAAAAAAGGGTTAAATAAGAGAGCTACAGCGCCCCCCAAAGGAATATCGATTGAGTGTGTGAGCTGATGTTACGATAAACAGTTGTTCCTGTTCAGTCTGTTAATAAATATCATATTTTTGATAAGCTGTTTCCGCGAGTCCTTAAAATTGACATCCCAGTAAGATGATGCGGCCGCTCGGACGCAACAATATTCAAATCAATTCCGGTGGCCCGGCAACTTCTCCCGCTGCTCTCAACGCGGGCAATTTGCATGCGCGATATAGGCTATACTCTCAAAATATTATAACTTTAATTTCTACGATTTAAATGATCGAAACATTTCGACTTTATTCTCGTAATATTTCGACTTTATTCTCGTAGTTTCGACTTTAATCTCGTAATCTTAGATTTTTTTTTTTTTTTTTTAACGAGGCACTAAAACGCTGTCGTAGAATGCAGAGTGGGATACTGTTTCTCAAAAAAAAAAAATATTAATAATAATAAATAAATGAAAATGTTTAAATTAAATTAGAAAAAACCTTAAGTCTTTAATAGTATAATTAATATTTCACAATATTAGTTTTTGCTATATTTTTGATCAAATAACTGCAGCTTTGGTAGCATAGCATTAGAAAATATTACAGACCCCAAACCTTTGAACTGTAGTTCATTTTAATATTACAAATATTATTATTAAAAAAAATTTTATTTAAGCAAAAATAATATAATCAGCGATTATGTTTTCAATAACTCCAATAACATCATGAATATTTAAAGGTGTATATGGTTTATTATCAAAATAATACATATCTTAAAATTCGGTGGTGATTTACTCACCCTAATTGTTCCAAACCAGGATGACCTTGTTTCCCAGCATCCCTTTTTGTGATCAATACAAGAAAGTCAGTCAGTCATACAGGTTTGACATTAAGGTTAGTAAATGACAGAATTAACATTTTTCTGTGAACGACGACTCTACGAAGGCTGATTTACAAGGATACATATTTAAAAAAAAAAAAAAAAAAAAAACATTCTGGCTTTATAAACAGGCACTTAAGTGTTTCTCAGTTGGGTTTGAAGTATTTCAGTATGTTGTTAGTACACTGGCTGCCTTTAGCTGCACTCTTCTTGTCTTTGGTATTGGAGGTTTTATGTGACTGTTTAGATGGGATTTTTAGGACCGGCTTCTGTTGTCTCCACTCAGTCAGTAACTCCTTTTGCACGTCAGCAGGAAGTTGTGAGAATACATAAGGGTCCACATTTGCAGGGACATCTGATTGAGGTGCCTGAGTGGCGGCCGGGATATCATGGCTTTCTGTGGCTTTGACGAGTCCAGGATTTAATTCCATGGTGGACTGAGTGGATGACAAAGTCTTGCTGAGCACATGGTTATGAGATGCAGGATTTCTGTTATAATTCAGTGCTGACTCGCAGTGTTCTGTTGTTGGTTGTTTAAAAGCCAACGTGGAATGAGCTGCTGGGTCAACATCCTCAGAAGATGTGTCAGCGGCTCCGTAATTGAGCTGTGCAGAGTCTTCGTTTTGAAAACTGGAAATCAGCTCCATCTGAATGTGTTCAGGTAGGAGTTTGAATACTTCTGGATCGACGCCTCGAGGCAGCTTGGAACACACTGTTTTCTCAGGAACGTAGCTCGTACAAGACTCTCTGGTGGTCATGTTTGTAACTCGTGAGTGCTCTGAAACAGGCTGTCTGGGAGATTTGGTGTTGATTAAGGGTGGCTGTGTTTGTAATTCTTGAGTTAGCGATATCGCTGTGTGTTTCATGCTGTTCCATGTTTTATCTTCTTTATATAAAACATCTGCTTGAGTGAACTGGAAATTTGCAGCAGGCTCACAGATATCAGGTTCCACCTGGTGACAAGACAAAACAAATTTGTGCTGTTTTCAAGTTACTGCTGCATATAAAAAGCTAAATGCATAGTTGTCAGTTAGCAAGAACTCGTTTGAGCATGAGGTATTCATTAATAAATACATAAAATAAATATATAAACTACTGTCCGAAGGTTTGGGGCAAGTATGTTTTTTTCTTTTTGTAAAGAAAATACTTTTATTCAGTAGGGATGTATTAAATTGATCAAAAGTGTCAGTAATGTAAAATGTTACAAAAATATATATTTAAAAAAAAACACTATTAATAACAAGAACTGTTTCTTAAGCACCAAATCAGCATATTAGCATGATAATTCCTGAAATACTGAAGAGTGGAGTAATGTCTGCTGAAATTTTAGCTTTGACATTACAGAAATAAATTGCACTTTAAAATGTTTTAAAATAGAAACCGTTATTTCAAACTGTACATTTTAAATGTATTACTGTATTTTTAATTAAATAAACGAAGCTTTGGTAAACACAAGAGACTTCTTTCAAAAAACATAACAAAAAAAAACCTTTGGGTTACCAACCAACAGAATTATTCATCTTAAAAATTAGTCCCTAATCAGTTTTTATCAAAAGCATTAAAACCTCTATGATTCACAATATAGGAAAAGCCCCATTAAAGCTCAGAGATGACTTTGGAAAAACTGAAAGCATAAGCATAAACTTAGCTATAAAACAAGTGAGACTGATTTATTTTATTTTATTTTATTTTTTTACATTTGTGACCCTGGACCACAAAAGCAGTCTTGAGTCTCTGGGGTATATTTGTAGCAATAGCCAAAAATACACTGCATAGGTCAAAATGTTCGATTTTTCTTTTATGCCAAAAATCATTAGGATATTAAGTAAAGATCATGTTCCATGAAGATATTTTGTAAATTTCTTACCGTAAATATATCAAAACTTTATTTTTGATTAGTAATATGCATTGCTAAGAACTTCATTTGGACAACTTTAAAGGCGATTTTCTCAATATTTTGATTTTTTTGCACCCTCAGATTCCAGATTTTCAAATAGTTGTATCTCGGCCAAATATCCTAACAAACCATACATCAATGGAAAGCTTATTTATTCAGCTTTCAGATGATGTATAAATCTCAATTTCGGAAAATTGACACTTAAGACTGGTTTTGTGGTCCATGGTCACATTTCATAGTTAAAAATGCAGATTATTATGTAACTCCATAATAACTCTATAATGAGGGAATCATACATACTGACCTGCTGTGGACACTTCATTTGTGTTGTAGGAGATTTCTGTGTGAAGAAAGAGGCGATGGAGCTCTTGCTGGAGCTTTTAGCCTGCAGGTTACTAAAACACACATTCAGCAGGGTCAGATGGAACGGCTCACGCATGTCCACCATTTTATGGAAGAGCTTCATTGACAGTGACAGTAACTGGGGCACAGCCTCACAGCTTCCTAACGTAAAAAAGGAAAATGTGAATTCCAAAAATGTAGCACAATAAAAAAATCGAATGATGTCAAGTTTATATCACTGCTGTTAATTGCAATTTATGTGAATTGTGAGATGACTGCGTGTGTTATACAGTTACAGCATGCAAAAGAACAGAAGTGTACCGCATGTGATCTTGAGCCCAGTGTGGTTGGGTATAGGACACTGTCGGCTCTCTCGATTGAACCAGCGATTGGTGACTGTGTATCGGCGAATCGTTAGTCTGAATGTGTGTGGCTGCCTGCCATCTTTGTGCATCCTGGACAGAATTCAAACAGAGAAACAAACTATAAACATGACAAGCTGCTAGCATCTAGCAGGCTGTTTTGATACTGTATAATAGATGTATTCACCTCTCAGTAAGGTTGGTGAGTAGTTCCTCAGTTTTCTTTTGAACTTCCTCTAGTGTGGAAATTTTCTTGAATGAGTCCTCATCGCTGAGAGACTGAAAGATATAATTTACCTCAAAGATTACTTTAGATTTCATGCAGCATCCAAAGCATGCCAGCACTGTTTGTAAATCAGAGCTTGTAAACACTGTCACAAATATTTAAATAAATACACTTTCATATCAAAAGTTTGGTCAGTACTCAGTAGTATGATTGTTTGTTCTTAAGCAATTAAGATGCATTAAATTAATCAAAAAGACATTTATAACGTTACACAAATTCTATTTTAAACGAATGCTGTTCTTTTGATCTTTCAATTAATCAATCCTGAAAAAATGTCATGGTTTCTACAAATATATTAAGCTGCACAAATGTTTTTAACATTGATAATAATGAGAAATGATTCTTCAGTAACAGCTGCTGAAAATTAAGCTTTAATAAACTACATTTTAAAATGTATTTAAATAGACAACGGTTATTTTAAATTGCAATAATATTTCCATTTTAACTGTATTTTTGATCAAATAAATGCACACTGTGAGCATAAGAAATATCTTTCAAAAACAATGAACATCTAATTGCTCCCAAAGTTTTACTTTTACAAACAGCATCAAAGAAGTCCATAAACAGCATCATAGAGAACAATATTTCTAAAATATTCAGCTTTACTTTCAGAGCTAGCTAAAAATTGATGTTGCTAAACTGAAGTACCACCGTTTCTTCATTTTATTGTTACTTTTACTTCGGAGCTTCTTTATCCCTCTAGCTTGCTCTTGACACTGGCATTATGGTATTGCATGTATTGTTGGCTCTTGTTTGATAACTAGAGGATAAACATTTCTGATAACTGACTATATGTGCATATAAAATGATTTCTTAAGGTTCACCTGAACTATTTATAAATATGGAGAGTACCTGAGGAGGACCCGCTGGCGTGAATGGAGAGTCATCGATGCCACAGGCGAGGTTTTGAATCCTTTTAGCGGCCACTTCGCCAAACTCCTTCACCAGGTCAGGCAGAGGATATAACTGTAGATCTCTCACACTGACCAGACCCAAAGCCTTGAGCTTCTCCCGTGTCTTGTAACCGATCCCTGTAAACACAGACAATGTGTACAGAATATAAACAGTACTGCAGAGATTATGCGTCATCTTACCAGGCACTTTGATGAGTCCTGTGAGGCTGCTCATGAGCTCGGCGGTACTGTAAGGCAGGAGGGTGGTTTGCTGGTTTGGTTTAAAGGTTCCAGACACTAGTTTGGCTAAGAGTTTGTTGTTAGCGATGCCAGCACAGCCGGTCAGTCCCAGCGTCCTGAAGATGGCCTGCCTCATCTCAGCTGCTATCACAGATCCCACAGCCAGCCGGGCGTTCTCCTCATCAACTGCCATAGCTGAAGATGAGCAAGATTTACAATGACCAGAAACTCTAGCAATTGTCCATGAAAAACTAAACATCAAGAATTCATCCAGTTCTAAACCAGCAAACTTTGAACTACTTGTCCTGGGGCCAGTTGCATAAACTTAAGTGTCTTAAAAACTAATCTGACCAACTAGCAGTTAGCCAAGGGGTAATCAGTCTTACTTTTTGGATTCAACTTAGACTAATCTGTGTTTTTTACGTAACTAAATAAAAAAATTGATGACTACCTTTTAAGACTAGTCTAAACCTTTTATGCAACTGGCCCCAGATCTGCAACCAAAGGATTTAAAACTGTTAGTAATTGTTTGAGGTGGCACTCCAACTTACATTCATGTTTGTATATGTGTCCAATGAAGGAGAGATCTGAAATATTGGTTTCCTTCAGTCTACTCTCCACCATTTCTGTAACGTCCATGAAGTTTTCGTCAAAGCCCAGCCTCTCCACTAGAGGGCAGTGGGACATCAGCAATTCTTGGGCAGATAAAGTCAATGTCAAACTCTGATTTAGAGTTCATTCAAACAGTGAACTGTGGATTGTACTCCTTAATAAATCTCATTAATTGGTATTTAACTCAACAAGTTTAGGGTCAATAATATTTTTTTTTTTTAAAGTGTCAATCACCAGCAACGCTGCCTTTATAATTTGACCATAAATATATTAAGAGCAGTAATATGAAACAATTACAATTTAAAATAACTGTTCTATTCAATTTTAATATATTTCGAGATGCAATTTATTCCTGTGATGACAAAGCTGAATTTTCAGATGCCATTGCATCACATGATCCTTCAGAAATCATTCTAATATGCCGCTCGGGAAACATTTTAAATTATTATCAATGTTGAAAACAGTTGTGCTGCTTAATATGTTTGTGGAAATCATACGTTTTTTTTTCAAGATTATGATGAAGAAAATTTATTTGAAACAGAATATTACATAACAAGGTAAAAGTCTTTTGATCAATTTAATGCGTCCTTGCTGAATAAAAGTATTAATTTCTTTTTAAAAAGAAGGGGTCGTACTGACCCCAGACTTTTTAATGGTAGTGTATAAAGAGTAGTAAAACCTAATAATAGTATTGTTATTATAATCATAAATAATAAATCATCATCCAATATATACGAATACACTCTACAGACATCTACAGTAAAACTATATTACAAAAAATAAAAATGTACCGTACCAGTGACTTTGTAGGACATCTCTCTGTAATGAGTGAGATCTTCTCCTTTCACTAGCACCAGCTGAGGGCATTTCTCCACTGCATCAGTCACTGACATCAGTTTATTTACGCCATGCTCTCTTGCCACATAATTACATGTCACAATAATGTATTTCTGCTGTATCCCTAAGAAATTAAAGATATAGACACAGCAGAGCATGATGTTAGCAATGAGATTTTTGATGAGTTTTGTTTGTATTACTTATTTCTTTATTACCTGACTGAGTAGAACCTGTATTGACTGTTTTGTAGAACGTAATGTGTTTATCATCTCGGAAACTGTACCAGGACATAATGTATTTGTTGTATATCTCATAGCTACTGAATAAAGTTGTAAAGTTTATATTCTGTGGTGTTTTACCAAGAGGTTTGGTCCGGAGGGCTGGATTTCGGATCATCTCAACTTGTGCATAGAAGCAGTCCAGGTCAAAGTGCAGGACCACTCTCTGAGATACAGATGTAACTCTGTCAGTGGAACATCCTTCTGAAAAAATAAGATACAAAAGGACAGTTACTGTACATACTGTACACCTGACAGAGGCTGCTCCAATCCTTGTTGCAGTCTATTCAAATTGCAGCTGTCATGAGACACTGGGCTGTGCATTTACACTAAGCAAACATGAGGACATTGAATAAATATTGTCTATAATAAAAACATATCAAGTTGACACAGTCGTCCAGTTATAAACCCACCTGTCTCCAGCATGTCTGACTCTAAACTGCGATCCCAGTCGTTGTCTCCCTCCTCGTCCGTGTCCATCTTTACTACAACACAAGGGGCAGATGTGTGGATATATGATACGTCCAATCAAAATAAAATACAACTTTTAATTAACAACAGCAAAACATGTCGCCACCATAATCAAAACATAAACCCGCTGCTCATGGGCAACATTTGCTGACATTTCACTGCCATCTACAGGTCTGGAGCAAAACAGAAATCATAAAATAAATTTAAAAGTGTATAGAATACAATAAACATTTAAGCATAGATTTAAGCATATTTGAAACTGCAACAAGTGACACACTTTTAGCAGTTTCAAATATGCTTTAATAAATATTCATTGTATTTCATTCAATGTTTTGAAACGAATAAATACGTTAAATAATTACTTATAATAAACAAATACGTAATAAAATACAATCAATATTTAAACATATTTGAAACTGTTGAAAAATATTTAATATATTAATTTGTTTATATCTAATTTGTTTGAGGAAAAAAAATTGTCGAAGTAAACTGTTACTTTGTATGCTGGGGACTTTTATTTTATTTTTCAGAAATAGTGTGTTTTTGTCGCTGCTGTTTTCACACATAGTCGTGACCGCTTTTTGGAAGTTTCTGGGGTCTAAATATATTCTCTCACACATGGTTTAGGAAGAAAAACGCTTTTTTTGTTGTTGTTGTCTTGATGAGGTACCAGTGACGGCTTATTATTTTGCTTGAAGTTGTGAGAAAGGAGGAAACAGCGGCACTTCCTCAGTGACTCGGTGCGTCATAGCGCTGCTGAAGAGAAGCCGTTAACTTTACTCT
Source organism: Onychostoma macrolepis (assembly GCF_012432095.1). Taxonomy (NCBI): domain Eukaryota; kingdom Metazoa; phylum Chordata; class Actinopteri; order Cypriniformes; family Cyprinidae; genus Onychostoma; species Onychostoma macrolepis. Next base: position 3,660,110 of record NC_081159.1, read on the forward strand.
CCGTTGACTCCTCTCTTTCGAGTCATGTCGTTTCGGAGAGCGCTCAGTCTTGCGTGCGGCGTCGCCGGCGGATCCGCGGTGCTGGTGTGCGCGGCGGTCGCGGCAGATAAGCACGGCTACTTCGCAGATCGATGCCGGTTGAGAGAGACCCTGGCTGCCGTGCACGCAGCGCAGCCTCCGGCATGGCCCACTGCGAACGGATGGGATTATAATTGGGACAAGTAAGCAATAGAGACTTATTTCTGATTGATTACAATTGTATTTACATAGCATTTTAAGGTATCTCTATGGTACTACCATCTTGTACATGTTCAGAAAACCGTTGGTACTGCCATGGCACCAGTAAGTGTAGCCCGAGGTTCAGTGTCTTGATCAGTGTTTATAATTAATGGATCACCCAGTTTTAGGTTTGATCCAACAAACTTTGGCTTCGATCCCAGGTCTTAAACCACTAAGCCGCATTACATTTGGCTTGAAAAGGTGTCAGTGCTCAGGAAGGTTTAGTCTTAGACCTCAGTTGCGTAAACTTAGCCACCATGTTAAGACTGTCTTAAGAACTAGTTTGACCAACTAGCAGTTGCCAAGGGGTAATCAGTCTTACTTTTCCAATACATATAAGAACAATCTACCTTTTCATAACTGAATTAAAAAAGTTATGACCAGCCTTGAAGAGGAAAAAAATAGGTGACTAACTTTTTAAGACTAGTCTAAACTGTTAATGCAACCGGCTCAGGCTGGTTAATTGTCACTAATATAGTTTCTTCATAATGTTCTTATAAGCACTTTTGAAAGTGTCTGCCAACTGACAATTTCAGCTTTGGATATAGACTTGACCTTTGTACTATGGTTAAACTCTGGAAGTTTTTTTTTTTATGGTGGGATTCAATATAAATCATATTCAGTAACATTCTTCAAAAATGAAACTGAAAAAAAAAAAGAAATAAGGTAAAACAGCAAAACATTAACAAAGTTAATAGTTCTCGCAACATGATAATGTGATTTTTAAAATTGTAACAACTATTTTAAATGTTTAATTTTTTTGTTCGAAAACAGTGAACACTATAAACCATATTGTAGCTACTTTTTTAACTGATAAAAATGTATTCCTTCAATGCAGCTTATGTTTCTACGGATATAAACGTCTAAATCTGGTGTCAGTGGGCCTACTTTGTGAATCGCTAGTTTGAACTCTTTTTGGCGCTTTCAGACGTGACCCCTCATCTCTGGTGAACGGGAAGAGAAAGGAGAGTGCCGGTGACAGTGGAAGTCCAGATGCGGAGAACAGCAAACCCAAAGCCACACGCCACATCTTCCTCATCAGACACTCTCAGTACAACCTCAAGGGGGATGGAGATAAAGAGAGGATCCTGACAGCTTTAGGTACGGATCCCTCAGCATATATCATATTACCTGCTACTACATTAGGCCACCAAGTAGATCACATGCTGGTTTCTGTCTTGGCTGCAGGACGTGAACAGGCCGAGTATACAGGACATAGATTAGCGGCGCTCGGACTGAAGTACGACGTTCTCATCCACTCCTCCATGACCAGAGCTACAGAGACGGCCAACATCATCAGCAAATACCTGCCAGGTACAGACTCATTCGGAAGAGTAGGGGTGTAAGGAAACATCGATACACATGAGTATCGCGTTATTTAGTTTGGCGATACTGTACCAATTGTCAAAAACGCAATATCGATATTAAAAAAAAAAAATTATATGAGATTCATGCCGGTTGTTTCATTTTGATTTTATTTCCAGACCGCTAGATAGCAGTCGTCTTATCTCTAAAAAATGCTATGACATTGTATGTTACAATAGTAAACAAACTATGATTTATATGGTCTGATTATAACATTAATGCAAATGCAGATCCCACTGTGTTCTGGTTAAATAATTACTTTTTATTTTTATGTATTTATTTTTTGCTAAAAAAAAACCTTGCTAAAAACTGCTCTATACTTTACCTAATTTACCGGTAATTCAGTTATGGCTGGATAAATCATACAAGGCATAATGGCTTGTAGCAGACATTTCATTGTGGTCTCTTTTGAAAGAAGACACTTTTGTTGTTGAAGTGTGTGCATTAATAAACTAATTAAAGTAATAGGTTGACATAACTAATATAGAAAAAGAGAGATGCATACAGGGCACGTCACACATTTAAATATCTTGATAGAATAACTAAACCTTGCTCTTGTCATGAATATAGCCACAGAAGCTGGCATGGCATTGAAAAAACAAAACAAAAGAAGTTTAGCAAAATCTCCTGGGTGTTTTTTCCAACTTCCAGTCAAAGTAAAAGTGGATGGATAATGTCAGGCTCTAAAAATGACCACAAAAAAGCAAATCTATGACACTTGTGCTGTATTTTGAGACTTGTATGATGTTTTGGGGCAGCGATATCAACCAAAAATGTATATTGCAATAAGAGTAATTTGATTTTTCAAGATAACTATAGTGAATACACTATATTGCCAAAAGTATTGGGTCAGACCCTTCTAATGAACAGGTTTGACTACTTTAGTAATTTCCATGAGTACAAATCTTAATGTTTGAGCTTATAATGATATTAGAAGGGGGTGACCCAATACTTTTAGCAATTTAGTGTACATCACAATATTTGTTTTGTTAGAAATAAGGTGGTTACAATGGCAGCATTTTAGATGACATGAAAATTTCACCATTACTGATTATTTCAATAATACAGCAAAAACTGGTATTTTAGATTTTATATGAATACTCCCCAAGACTGAAATTTTGACAGCTCTGTGTGTGTATTTGATCATTTAAAGCAACAAAAAAACAGGAATTCTGTACTTGCTTGCTGTGACAGGCAGCTTTCTGTGCATGTACTTTAGATGTAAACGTCTGTCAGAACAGCGTGCAAATACCGAATTGAGTTCCCATTCACATCTTAAGCAGTTTAAAATAGAACTTTTTAACTTGAAGGCTTAAAAAAAGCATGAAAAGGATAAATATGTAAAGTGTTGCCATGGTAGAGATTCTGAATTGTTATTTTCGTCATGTTGTAGGTGTGGAGCTTGTAAGCTGTGATTTACTGCGTGAGGGTGCACCCATAGAGCCCGTCCCACCTGTCACGCACTGGAAACCTGAGGCAGTGGTCAGTGCAAAGTCTTACTTAGCCAGTCTGAGGCACTGTCTGTTAGTCCCCACGTTTAATTGTCTTTGTGTGTTTTGTTTCTGTTGATGACTCAAGTCATAACAGAACAAACTGCTAAGGTTACTGCTGGCGTAGAAAACCCACAATCAAACCATCCCTTGTTTTCCTGCTGGCCATCCTAAAGCTTGATGTCTGAAATGTTTTTTGGAGAATGTTGAGTTTGGTTTTGTCGTGGGTGCGCTGCGGAGTCCTTCCTCTCCTCACATGGGTGGTTGTGAAACTCTTGTGCTGGTTTCAGCAGTACCATGAGGACGGCGCGCGGATCGAGGCAGCGTTCCGCCGCTACATCCACCGAGCGGACCCTAAGCAGAAGGAGGACAGCTACGAGATCATCGTCTGTCATGCTAATGTCATCCGCTATTTTGTGTGCAGGTTTGTGTTCACTTGCTACTCAGTGCAGTCTTTTTATCTTCCTTTTTGTGCTCTTTGAAGCTTTCATTAAAAAAAAAAAAAACATTTTATAAAAACCACAGCAGTCTGTCCATGAAAAAATGAATGTAATCGTAAGTGTGCTCTGATCACTTTGTATTGTTATGTGTGTGTGGTTGCAAAAGTTTCATAGAAGCCCATTTCAGCCACATAAGAAAAAATAATGATGACAAAGTCATAATAGTAATTTGAAACGATGAGATTATGCGATAAGGTCATAGTTATGACTTACAATAATTTATCATGAGAAAATTTGACTTTTTGTCTCATAATTATGGTTTACTCGAGCATAATGTTCTTATGTAGTAGAAATGGGCTTTCATATTAAATATGGAATTCATGAAAAACTCTTTGCAACCTTTTATTAGTGGTTCTTGCTAAGTCAAACATCACTGTTGCCGATACCTCTAATGCAAGTGTTAAAGTGTTAGTTCACCCGAAAATGAAAATTCTGTCATTAATTACTCGCCCTCATGTCGTTCCAAACCCGTAAGACCTTCGTTCATCTTCGGAACACAAATTAAGATATTTTTGATGTATTCTCAGACACTTCCATAGACAGCAAGGGTCTTCGTAATTTTACTAAGCTACGAGAATACTTTTTGTGCGCAAAGAAAACAAAAATAATGACTTTATTCAACAATTCGTCTCCTCTGTTTCACCCTGGCGCCATTTTGGAGAATATCCACTGAATGTAAACAAAAGCATTCACAGATACGTTGTTTTCGTTCAGATCAAAGCATAAACAATGTATCCGCGTGGTGCTGCTGACACAGAACAGCATATGTTGTTTACGTTCAGATGAAAGCACGCACACATGTCATGATGCTGCCCAAAATGGCGCCAGGGTGATGCGGAGGAGATGAATTAAGTAAAGTTGTTCTTTTTGTTTTCTTTGCACACAAAAATATTCTCGTAGCTTTGTAAAATTATGGTTGAACCACTGATGTCACATGGATTATTTTCTGGACCTTGATCGTATTAGGACCCCTATGGGAGGGTCAGAGAGCTCTCGGAATTCATCAAAAATATCTTAATTTGTGTTCCGAAGATGAACGAAGGTCGTACGGGTTTGGAATGACAAGAGGTAATCAATGACAGAATTTTCATTTTTTGGTGAACTATCCCTTTAAGCTTTGAATATTTCAGCCACCAGCAAACTCGTGTTGTGTAATCTATTTGTTTACATGACTCGTCAGGAACATGCCGAGGTAACTGTTCCGCTCTTTCAAAGAAAATGTCAAAAGCATGACTGTAATGGAAATGTTTGTTCCAGGGCTCTGCAGTTTCCTCCGGAGGGCTGGCTGAGGATGGGCCTGAACAACGGCAGCATCACCTGGCTGACGATTCGGCCCAGTGGCCGAGTGGCTCTCAGAGCGCTGGGAGACTCGGGCTTCATGCCTCCAGATAAACTCACCCGGACATGACGTTCTCAAGCTAGACCAGCATGCCTCAAAACAGCCTAGAACCGAAGGATCATTGAGAAGGACAGATGTTAGAGTTGCAAAGGATCAAAAAATCGTTTCAGATCAAACAGTTTCAGAGTCGCAATATTCCAGAATACGGAATGTGACTTCATATTCATCAACTCCTCTAGCTTGTCTTATATAGCTGCAATTTAGGAGAAGACTGCTGTGAAAAATTTCATTTGCAACTCTACCATCTGTTGCTGTGGTGATCAGTGACTCCACAAGTGTCTTGAGTGTATTGATTTTGTATTTTTTAAAACAAGCAAGTTAAGAATTATTGACGTTTCTTCAATTAGACACTCATGTGCCATGCTTTGTCTGATCTGTAACATTCACAGAAAGGTGGAATTAACCAGCAAGTGTACTTTTTTTATGTTTATGACGAGGTGTCTTTTACCAGGAGCATTATGCAAATCTGGAGGCCTTGTTGAGGCACTTGGTGTGTATTTGCACTGTTTACTTGGAATCGTTTATGACTGTTTTAGAGGCAAGGTTTAAGTTTGCTAAAATGTGAGAATCTTGCCATTGAAAGGTTGAGGATGATTCTGGAGAACTGTTTTTATGTTGTTGTTTATGGCAGTAAAAAATCAATTGATTGAGTTGTTTACTAGTGTCATTCATTGTTTGATTCAGGTAATGGATAAAAAAAAAAAAAAAGAAAAGTCCAGGTCGTATTTTACCTGGAGGAGAAAAAAATATTTAATTTAAATATCTAAGACTTAGATACACTATTGTTTGGAAGTGTGGGGTGAGTAAGATTATTTTAAAGAAATTTATCAAATATATATATGTACACACACACACATTGATCAAAAGTGACAGTAAAGACTATTTATATATATATTTTTTTAAATGCTGTTCTTTTGAACTTTCTATTTAAAGAATTCTGAGAACAAAAAAAAAGTCTTGATTTTTCAGAAAAATATTAACCAGCAAATCTGTTTTCATCATAGATGAGAAATATTTCTTGAGCAGCAAATCAGCATATTAGAATGCTTTCTGAAGGATCATGTGAAACTGAAGACTGCATCTTTGTCATCACAGGAATAAATTACATTTTAAAACATTCAAATAATGTTTTACAATATTACTGTTGTACTATTTTTGGATCAAATAAATGCAGCCTTTGTGAGCATAAGAGACATCTTGCAGACTCTAAACATTTGAACTGTCATGCACATAAGAAAAAGACCTGAGAAATCCTCAAAGAAATGTAAATTTGCTACTTTTCATTACAAGATTTTTCTTGTAGAGCCAGAGAAAGTCAGTAAAGTTACAAGACTGTGCACTTTATTTATCGTTCGTCAATAGAACATCAAATACTCTTCTTAAACGTATACTGTAATAAAATAGGACTAGAAATGCATGCAACGTAAAGGCCAGGACAACAAAAATAATTCAATTCTCAACAATAAACTGCAACTCATTTTCAATTCACCAGTGTTGGCACTACAAAGCATCATTTAACAAAAAGTAAGGCTGGCATTGATACAACACTAGCAATAACTCAACTGTAAACCTTTTTTTCTTCTCTTACAATCGTATTTCAGAGGTATTCAGACACTGCATATGCCAATGCTACTGTACTGTATTTTATCCAAGGAAACAGAAAAAAAGGTCTATTCAGCTTGTATGTGCTCAGTGCATCTGTCATACACTGAGGAGCCACGGGCCCTTCCAAACAGATCATAATCAAAGGCACTAAAGCTTTACGAAGCAAAGATCAACAGGCCAGCACTACACTGAGAATGATGGGCACCAAAGAAATAGATCACATGATCTGAAAGTACCACAGAGGATGTTCCGGACTCGATTCCTGGAGACATTCATCACATAAAACTGAGCATTTCTGCTTCTAGTCACGTAGCTTCGATTCCAAAATCAATGGACTGAATCTGGCAAAAGGATCCATTTCAAAAGCCAGCGAGAGAATCGCATTGACATGATCTAGCGGTGAGACTAAAATATTGGCCATTTATGATGGGATGAAGGACAATGATCTTTTCCGAACACATTTAAAGTGCACTTACAACACTCTGGATCCACAATCATCAAGTCTTTATGACAATTAACGTAACCAGACAGTACGGACTTGCCATCCACACACTCGTTATCGATCATCAACTCTGCATGTGCTTGAATGTGGCACGGCTCAAACTACGCAGATTCACGCCGTTGCTCACAATGAACTGTGTCCAACTCCAAAAAGAATTAAAAGTGCAAACAAATGCATACTTAGAAATGATAAATCACATTTATTAAACTTAAAAAGGGGAATATTCACACGTTATAGTCCTCTTGCTTTTT